>NC_141067.1:11518613-12061113 GCF_041138505.1 Cibotium barometz | reverse complement strand
TCAATTTTGGCTTCAAGAGTGGGTTCCCTAGTCGGATTAGGCCTTAGTACTGACAAAGATTCCAATACATTTTGATCAATAAATGGCATTATGTCATCTCAAGGGTGTAGATTATGCACCTCATCAAGCTGCCTGTGTGGAGATACGCTTGTTGCCAGCAACTCCTCGTGGTCGAGAGTGTCGGGAAATTCAACATGGGGTAAAGAGTAACGCGAAAAGATACACTTTGCCTCAATTTTGTTAGTAGGAGATACACTAGGATAAGGATTTAGTACCTTACTACTAGAGAGGGGTGTAAACACGGGATAAGTTATAGAGGTGGAGGACTTTGGGGTTTCTTCTTGCCCTTCTCATGAATTGGGTGGAGGTTGGGGAGGTTTCACAGTCTTCATAAACTCGTGGAGGTATGTGATTTCTTCAGGGGCTACAATTGGATATTCTATATGGTCATGAATCAAAATCATAAAGGACATTTGTTAGCATAGCCTCCAGATGTTTATGTACTTTTATATATAGTTTTATGATACCCAAGGGGTGATATAAGGTAGATTTATAAAGGTTTAAGTATTGATGAGTATCATAGACCTGAACCCACCCATGGCTAATTACCCATTGATAGCTACGAGCCACAACCTCGTAGTTGGCTGGTGTGGATGGCATGCCATCTGACATGAATAAGTCAAGTTTGTCAACATTGTCATCCAGGATGGTAGATTGTTGCAACACCTGACACCAACTCCGAAGGTTAAGCACTGTGGGATGTAGTTGGAAAAAGAAAATGTCAGCAGGGTTACAAGCATTACATCTCCTCTAAGGATACCCGTTACTAAGGTGGGGTCAGCATCCCTCTCCGTGTTTTAATGTATTAGTGTTAAATCTCCTAAATTGAGGTCTTCTGTTAGGTTAATCTCATATTGAAGTAACGAGAGTGTTAGTGTAGAAAAAAACAAAGTAAGGGTTTGAGGAGGGGCCCGAGGAGTCACGGACAATGAGCCTATCTCTAAGCCATGCTCGAGAAGTTGCCTTAAGTCATCCGTCTACGCACTTCTTTGAGGGGCTAGCTGCTGCTCAAATTCTTGGATCCTTCTATCTTTGGCATTGAGCAGCGTGGAAATTGCAGCTTCTCTGGCATCTCGAGAAACTGTGAGCTCTGTGTACCTTCTCTCTGTTTCTTCTCTTGTAGTTCTATGGGTGCTTACTTGGGCTCGAGCCTCCTCTAGTTGCTTAAGATGATCCTGTGCCAGTGATTGGCTACTATTGAGTTGCTGGTTGACATGTTCGAGAACTTGCTGATAACTCTCCATCATCTTCTCCATTGCTTTTGTCTATGCACTAATAGCATCATTCAACTCCCTTATCTTCTCTGCATGAGCAGTTCACACTCGGTTTGGAGACTAGTCACCTTTTGTTAAGCGCCAACCTTCTCTTCTTTGAGCTCACTTATTTGTATGGTAAGCCCCTCTTCTTTAGCTTGGAAGGTGGCATGAGCTTCCTTTAGCTGGTGTTTGTGTTATGTTCCACTTCTTTCTGGAGATGTTCTTTAGCCTGTTTGAACGGTGTGCCTCATGAGTGTCTCATTTTCCTTGTGCCTCCTGTGACAATTGTCTTGCTCAGCAGTGTATTATGTTCTTCCAATGCTTTTATCTTTGCTTCTAGGTCCTCTGTAGCCTTTAAATGTCTAACATTAGTTTCTTTATGCATGGCCTCTACTGCAGCTAGCTGGTCTTTCAGGGCTTGCACCTAACTGGTGGTGGCTTTGATATGCTTCCATAGCTCAACATGCCTGTTGTGCAATAGATGTGTGGTCATGAGGTGGCATCGCCACACTCGTTGTTCCTATGACCATATATTCGTGCTCGTAGAAGCGTAGCCTTTCATTTCCTGAAGCTGGAGCTATACCAGCTAGTCCATTCCTTCCAAGCTTTCCTCTAGGAACATATCTGCATCTGTTTGGCATGGCCAAGTGCTCTAAGAATGAACTTGCACCTTGGAGGTTTTCGAATTCAAGGCACCTTCTTGCTTCTTGTGTTTTCTGTTTAACGGTTTCCTTTGCCCATTCCTCCATACCATGCTGATGAGTTGTTGAGGTGGTTTCCTCGATTTCCTTAATGTCATCTGCATGTGGTTGCTCCTCCATGTATGTTTACTCTCCCTTGTCAGCCTGATGGCGGCAGATCTAGAAGTATTGTATCATGCGGAGGCGAGAGGTTTGAAGACCAAGGCCACCAGGCTGGAAGGGGGGGTTTGGAATATATATTTTGGGATGTCTTGTTCCCCTGTCCCCAAGGTAATTGTTCGGTGAAGCTGATGGTTTCTACACCTAATTTGGCATCAATTATTGTTGTCATCTGTAGGGGAACTTCTTGGCCTTCCAGGGCTATGTTATATTCTGTGATGTCCCTTCTTCCAGTCTTTTTGCTTCCTCTACGACCCGTTGCCTGGTTACTGCCTTTCAGGAGGGCCTTTCAGGAGGATTCTGTAAGGCTGCTGTGAGGTGAAAACAAGAAAAAAGACCATGTCTCTATAGCCCTTCACCTCCCAAACTTTGATAATACTAACACGAACGGGGGCACCACCAGCCCACCGGCTGGAACACTTCTCACTGTTCACCACCCACCCACACTAGAAAGATAGCTCAAAACCACAATAGACAATTGATCATCCAGCAAAAACATACACAACACCATCCACACCATCAAGCTTTGGGAAATCCAGTCCCGTCTTCACCACACTTCAAACAAACTTAGCAATTACACCAAAAACCAGACTCTGGCTTGGATTTACTTCCAAGGGAATTCCACCCTTGCGTCTGACAACCAAGCCTCTCTCCTGGTCTCTGCACTGCACTCTCTCCCTGTTGCTGCAGCCGCCACCCACACAAAAATCGGCCACTTCTCTCTTCAGAGGGTGCCCCACCAGCAACCCTCGACTTCAGCAGCTCTCTCTCTCTGTGTCACAACCAGGACCCCTGCACTGTCTCTCCCGTCACCATGGGCCACTTCTCACGTCTACAGCCCCTCTCTCACAAGGCATCCACACACGAAACAACCCAGCTTTTATTGTACCTAGCCTTTGCACCTGTCTTCAGCACTACCAGCCACCTCTGCAGCAAAAACCTTTGCGCTTGCAGCTGCTTTACGTGCCATTCACCGCTACAGCTTCTCTCACATCCAGCCGACGGTCCCCATCATCGCCAGCAGTTACCACGCATCCAGCCCCTTAGGCTCTGGTCGCTGTCCTCTCCTCTCTGCAGCGCCTTTTTCCTCTCCTCTCTGCAGCGCCTTTTTCCTGTCATCGCCAGAGAAGAATCTCTTCTCCACGACGGCCACTTCACTCTATCGCCTTCAAACTATCACACACCAGAGGCGACTTCCAATAGTCGCCGGCCCGTCTCTTCACACAGTCACCAGCCGTAGCACCAACTGTCACCTTTCCTCAGCTCTGCAGCTCCGCAGCGGGCCTCCCTCTCGTTGCGCATGCGGCTACTACCTGTGACCTCAAACAACCCCAGCCCGATCGCTCTCTCCTCAGGCGGTCACACACCAGAGTCCCCAGCTCGTATCAGCTCCGCAGCGGGCCTTTTTGTGTCGCTAGCCGCCACGGCTCCTTTTACGTCTCGCTCTTCAGAATAACCAGAAGAGCCCTATCTTTCTCAAGGCGGCCACCACCTTCTTCACCCTTTGCGTCTTTGCCAACCTTCCAGAGGCGGCTCTGTTGTGGCAGATGCGTTGGCAACAAAGCTAGCCTCCACGTGGTCTTTTTCATCGCTGGCCACATCGATGGTGTATTTTATTATTTTTATTTTCCTTTAAAGCCTCAATTAGATGGCCACAATCACCCTGTACATCACCATGTGCTTGAGATTCACGTGCGGCACCCACAACTTCCAGATAAATGTAAGAACTGCCCACAGCCTTCCGTCAGCTGCATCATGACTACCAAAACTCGACCATTGCAATTGGTGCCATGCACTGCCGATCATCCTCACATGCTTGCTAAAAATGGAACGCCATCTCTGCATCCAGAATTAGCCCAGATTGACCAACCATCATCACATTCGGGGTTCCCGTAATACTTTCACGTGAAGGCATCACCAAGAGCTCGTAAAAAAAAAACATAAAACCATCCACTCTGTACATCTGCCAGGGCATTCAGGGCAAAGTTTTTTCACACACCATGCATTCCATATGCACACAAGACCAAAACAACTTTCAGATTTTTGCCTGACATACTTTGCCAACCCCCCAGCTTGCTAGAGCATTCATGCTTAGCAGAAAACAAGAACTTGCATTCATATTCCTGGATCAAACGGCCAAAGTTGTATCACCCAACTTAACATCATATCATACCACATCCACCCACCTGGGTCAAAGAGCATCCTTTTAAATTCACCATGCCAGCATAAAGGCTCTTGAAAGAACAAGGATTGATCAATACACTGCTACCACTTGAGAAGATAAGCACCCTCAACATCTGCATGCACATAGACCACCATCATTCAGTTCAACATCCACAGCCACAATCACAAAAGAGCATTCCAAATCACTTTCCACAACAGCATCGACATACAATTGCAAGGACATCTCTTCCTCTACACAAATTGGCACCTCCATCTCTTCATTCAGCATAATAACGTCTTCGTCGACAACCCCCCTTTCCAAAAACGATGGCTTCTCTTCAAGACCTGTCAAGCACTCCTTTTGCTTTGGCTTTTTAACCTGTATGGAATCCTCATTCGAACACCCTTTCAACCACGAAAAGAACCCTACCGGCTTATCAAGCATACATTTATTCACCTGCTTTGGCCTTGAAGGCATTCCTTCCAGCAAAAAACATTTGGCATCCTTTCCAGCATTAAAGAGATCCTCATGCACACCCTCTGAATGCATACCGAGCTCTTCCATCTTCTTCATCTTCCACTCCTTGTCCCTTGCAATCTGCACAGCATCCTCAAACGTTTTGAGTTCCTTCCCTTTGACCTTGAGCTTCAACGTAGGAAGCAAACCACTTACAAACAATCCTTTCTTCACAAACAGCAGGGGAGCCTCACTCCGCAACGAAAAGCACCATCGATCCCACAACCTTGTGAACACATGCAAAAAATCATCCACGTTTTGTCCTTGTCCCCGTCGCAAATCATTGAGTTCCTGCCATAGCACACTCGAGTCTTCAACTAGCTGGAACCGCTCCAAAAGAGCCTCTGTCAACCTGTCTAATGTCAAAACACTAGGTGGTACAGCCTTAGCTTCGTTTACTTCAAAACCTTTGAGCCAATCTCTAGCATCACTCTTCAAAAAGATCCTCAAAAGTTTCAACACCTGCTCTTCATTATCAACAAGGTTGCTAATGCACGCAACCTCGAACCTCTCAAGAAAATATGCTACATCTTCATTAGAACCACCAAAAAACTCCGAATACGACATCATTTTTATCCCCAAGCTTCACCTTCAGACCAAGAAAAACACTGGAAACACCTTCCTTCAATCTCTTACTCTGGGGCGGCATACACCCTCGTAGGCAAGACAAATATACCTGAGCTCTCCTCAATGGGGGCACAAGAAAGCATGTGAGGTGAAAACAAGAAAAAAGACCATGCCTCTATAGCCCTTCACCTCCCAAACTTTGATAATACTAACACGAACGGGGGAACCACCAGCCAACCCACCGGCTGGAACACTTCTCACTGTTCACCACCCACCCACACTAGAAAGATAGCTCAAAACCACAATAGACAATTGATCATCCAGCAAAAACATACACAACACCATCCGCACCATCAAGCTTTGGGAAATCCAGTCCCGTCTTCACCACACTTCAAACAAACTTAGCAATTACACCAAAAACCAGACTCTGGCTTGGATTTACTTCCAAGGGAATTCCACCCTTGCGTCTGACAACCAAGCCTCTCTCCTGGTCTCTGCACTGCACTCTCTCCCTGTTGCTGCAGCCGCCACCCACACAAAAATCGGCCACTTCTCTCTTCAGAGGGTGCCCCACCAGCAACCCTCGACTTCAGCAGCTCTCTCTCTCTGTGTCACAACCAGGACCCCTGCACTGTCTCTCCCGTCACCATGGGCCACTTCTCACGTCTACAGCCCCTCTCTCACAAGGCATCCACACACGAAACAACCCAGCTTTTATTGTACCTAGCCTTTGCACCTGTCTTCAGCACTACCAGCCACCTCTGCAGCAAAAACCTTTGCGCTTGCAGCTGCTTTACGTGCCATTCACCGCTACAGCTTCTCTCACATCCAGCCGACGGTCCCCATCATCGCCAGCAATTACCACGCATCCAGCCCCTTAGGGTCTGGTCGCTGTCCTCTCCTCTCTGCAGTGTCTTTTTCCTGCCATCGCCACCCAGAGAAGCATCTCTTCTCCACGGCGGCCACTTCACTCTATCGCCTTCAAACTATCACACACCAGAGGCGGCTTCCAACAATCGCCGGCCCGTCTCTTCACACAGTCACCAGCCGTAGCACCAACTGTCACCTTTCCTCAGCTCCGCCGCTCCGCAACGGCCTCCCTCTCGTTGCGCCACAGCGGCTACTACCTGCGACCTCAAACAACCCCAGCCCAATCGCTCTCTCCTCAGGCGGTCACACACCAGAGTCCCTAGCTCGTATCAGCTCTGCAGCGAGCCTTTTTGTGTCGCCAGCAGCCAACGGCTCCTTTCACGTCTCTCTTCAAAATCACTAGAAGAGCCCTATCTTTCTCAAGGCGGCCACCACCTTCTTCACCCTTTGCGTCTTCGCCAACCTTCCTTCCAGAGGCAGCTCTGGAAGGTTCCAGAGGCGGCTCTGCTGGAGAATGCGTTGGCAAAACAAAGCTAGCCTCCACGTGGTCGCTGGCCACATCGATGGTGTATTTTATTATTTTTATTTTCCTTTAAAGCCTCAATTAGATGGCCACAATCACCCTGTACATCACCATGTGCTTCAGATTCACGTGCGGCACCCACAACTTCTAGATGAATGTAAGAACTGCCCACAGCCTTCCGTCAGCTGCATCATGACTACCAAATCTCAACCATTGCAATTGGTGCCATGCACTGCTGATCATCCTCACATGCTTGCTAAAAATGGAACGCCATCTCTGCTTCTAGAATTAGCCCAGATTGACCAACGATCATCACATTCGGGGTTCCCGTAATACTTTCACGTGAAGGCATCACCAAGAGCTCGTTAAAAAAAACATAAAACCATCCACTCTGTACATCTGCCAGGGCATTCAGGGCAAAGTTTTTTCACACACCATGCATTCCATATGCACACAAGACCAAAACAACTTTCAGATTTTTGCCTGACATACTTTGCCAACCCCCCAGCCTGCTAGAGCATTCATGCTTAGCAGAAAACAAGAACTTGCATTCATATTCCTGGATCAAACGGCCAAAGTTGTATCACCCAACTTAACATCATATCATACCACATCCACCCACCTGGGTCAAAGAGCATCCTTTTAAATTCACCATGCCAGCATAAAGGCTCTTGAAAGAACAAGGATTGATCAATACACTGCTACCACTTGAGAAGATAAGCACCCTCAACATCTGCATGCGCATAGACCACCATCATTCAACTTTAACATCCAAGAGTACCTGTTTTGACCATATATCCATCTTTTTCATTGAAAGCTTCTCCTTTATCACCACACCATTCTTACCCATATCAGCTAAAAACCCCTTTGTAACATCCTCATCACACATCCTGTCTTCTTTGTCCAAAACTTTGGTCGATTCCTGCTTCAAAGCATCACATAAGTGATAACCCAGAATGCATAGACTCATCTGTCTAACCTGTTGTATGGCAGCACTCATCATCAAATTCAAGACCACTTGTGAACACCATCCTCTAACCAAAGCATACAAGGGAGCATCATCTTTCCTGTCCAAAGTCACATCAAAACAATCATCCATAACATTCTTGTCTGTGCCCATCCAGGTTTCATCTTCATGCATAAGATCCATATCACTTGGCTCATCAGACAAGGAAACATTCACAGCATCAATCACATTCTCACAATCATAAACATGCTCATCCAAGAAGTCTGCAATGACCTGCTCCTCTTCATTTTTCAAAGCAATCAGCTCATGGTCCACATCTTGTCCACACATATAAGCACTCACATCATCATCCTCAAGTGAAAAGCTCTCTACCCTGTCCTCCTTGGTAATGGTTTGTATAGAAGAATCATCAAAACAAATATCATTATAAAAAGCATCTTTTTCATTGGCCAAAAGAACCTGCTTATCCTCCCACATGGGTGTGTCATCACACATATGTTCAACATCCGCAGCCACAATCACAAAAGTGCATTCCAAATCACTTTCCACAACAGCATCGACATACGATTGCAAGGACATCTCTTCCTCTACACAAATTGGCACCTCCATCTCTTCATTCAGCATAATAACGTCTTCGTCGACAACCCCGCTTTCCAAAAACGATGGCTTCTCTTCAAGACCTATCAAGCACTCCTTTTGCTTTGGCTTTTTAACCTGTATGGAATCCTCATTCGAACACCCTTTCAACCACGAAAAGAACCCTAACGGTTTATCAAGCATACATTTATTCACCTGCTTTGGCCTTGAAGGCATTCCTTCCAGCAAAAAACATTTGGCATCCTTTCCAGCATTAAAGAGATCCTCATGCACACCCTCTGAATGCATACCGAGCTCTTCCATCTTCTTCATCTTCCACTCCTTGTCCCTTGCAATCTGCACAGCATCCTCAAACGTTTTGAGTTCCTTCCCTTCGACCTTGAGCTTCAACGCAGGAAGCAAACCACTTACAAACAATCCTTTCTTCACAAACAGCAGGGGAGCCTCACTCCGCAACGAAAAGCACCATCGATCCCACAACCTTGTGAACACATGCAAAAAATCATCCACGTTTTGTCCTTGTCCCTGTCGCAAATCATTGAGTTCCTGCCATAGCACACTCGAGTCTTCAACTCGCTAGAACCGCTCCAAAAGAGCCTCTGTCAACCTGTCTAATGTCAACACACTAGGTGGTACAGCCTTAGCTTCGTTTACTTCAAAACCTTTGAGCCAATCTCTAGCATCACTCTTCAAAAAGATCCTCAAAAGTTTCAACACCTGCTCTTCATTATCAACAAGGTTGCTAATGCACGCAACCTCGAACCTCTCAAGAAAATATGCTACATCTTTATTAGAACCACCAAAAAACTCCGGATACGACATCATTTTTATCCCCAAGCTTCACCTTCAGACCAAGAAAAACACTGGAAACACCTTCCTTCAATCTCTTACTCTGGGGCGGCATACACCCTCGTAGGCAAGACAAATATACCTGAGCTCTCCTCAATGGGGGCACAAGAAAGCATGTGAGGTGAAAACAAGAAAAAAGACCATGCCTCTATAGCCCTTCACCTCCCAAACTTTGATAATACTAACACGAACGGGGGAACCACTAGCCACCGGCTGGAACACTTCTCACTGTTCACCACCCACCCACACCAGAAAGATAGCTCAAAACCACAATAGACAATTGATCATCCAGCAAAAACATACACAACACCATCCACACCATCAAGCTTTGGGAAATCCAGTCCCGTCTTCACCACACTTCAAACAAACTCAGCAATTACACCAAAAACCAGACTCTGGCTTGGATTTACTGCCAAGGGAATTCCACCCCTGCATTTGACAACCAAGCCTCTCTCCCGATCTCTGCACTGCACTCTCTGCCTGCAGTCGCCACCCACACAAAAACCGGCCACTTCTCTCTTCAAAGGGCGCCCCACCAGCAGCCCTCGACTTCAGCAGCTCTCTCTCTGTGTGTCACGACCAGGATCCCTACACTGTCTCTCCCGTCACCACGGGCCACTTCTCACGTCTACAGCCCCTCTCTCACAAGGCATCCACACACGAAACAACCCAGTTTTTATTGTACTTGGCCTTTGCACCTGTCTTCAGCACTACCAGCCACCTTTGCAGCAAAAACCTTTGTGCTTGCAGCTACTTTACGTGCCATTCACCGCTTCAGCTTCTCTCACATCCAGCCGACGGTCCCCATCATCGCCAGCAGTTACCACGCATCTAGCCCCTTAGGGTCTGGTCGCTGTCCTCTCCTCTCTGCAGTGTCTTTTTCCTGTCATCGCCACCCAGAGAAGCATCTCTTCTCCCACGGCGGCCACTTCACTCTATCGCCTTCAAACTATCACACACCAGAGGCAGCTTCCAACAATCGCCGGCCCGTCTCTTCACACAGTCACCAGCCGTAGCACCGACTGTCACCTTTCCTCAGCTCCGCAGCTCCGCAACGGGCCTCCCTCTCGTTGCGCCACAGCGGCTACTACCTGCGACCTCAAACAACCCCAGCCCAATCGCTCTCTCCTCAGGCGGTCACACACCAGAGTCCCCAGCTCGTATCAGCTCTACAGCGGGCCTTTTTGTGTCACCAGCAGCCAACGGCTCCTTTCACATCTCTCTTCAGAATCACTAGAAGAGCCCTATCTTTCTTAAGGCGGCCACCACCTTCTTCACCCTTTGCGTCTTCGCCAACCTTCCAGAGGCAGCTCTGGAAGGTTCCAGAGACGACTCTGCTGGAGAATGCATTGGCAAAACAAAGCTGCCTCCACGTGGTCGCTGGCCACATCGATGGTGTATTTTATTATTTTTATTTTCCTTTAAAGCCTCAATTAGATGGCCACAATCACCCTGTACATCACCATGTGCTTCAGATTCACGTGCGGCACCCACAACTTCTAGATGAATGTAAGAATTGCCCACAGCCTTCCGTCAGCTGCATCATGACTACCAAAACTCGACCATTGCAATTCGTGCCATGCACTGCCGATCATCCTCACATGCTTGCTAAAAATGGAACGCCATCTCTGCATCCAAAATTAGCCCAGATTGACCAACCATCATCACATTCGGCGTTCCCGTAATACTTTCATGTGAAGGCATCACCAAGAGCTCGTAAAAAAAAAACATAAAACCACCCACTCTGTACATCTGCCAGGGCATTCAGGGCAAAGTTTTTTCACACACCATGCATTCCATATGCACACAAGCCCAAAACAGCTTTCAGATTTTTGTCTGACAGCTGCCTCTCATATGTTTTGGTGTGTCTTGCTTCTTTCCTTCCTTGGTGCCTTTGGCCATCTCCATCATGAGCTCTTTGGTGTCCTTAAGAACAACTTTCCCTAATTGTAGCTCTGCTTGAAGCTATGCAGGAGCCAGCATCACCTCCTACTGGACTTGTGACAGCCTGTTCTTGATGCTCTGTTGGCATTGGAATGTCACCTACATGGCTTAGAATTTTGGTGAGGAGGTATGGGTTGCAGATCTTAGATTGGTGAGATTTGAGGTAGTGCTCCATTTCCTTGTGTAGGTACCAAGCCCAATCATCTTCCTTCTCCTCATGCACCCGGGCTATCTTGTGAAGGGGTATGTGACTGTACCTATCCACCGGCTTGGTTTGCATAATCCTAGACATGGCACAGTAGGCTCTCTCATCCACTTCTTCTTTGATGTTGTCATACTCTGCTTTGTTAGAATTGGAGGAGAGCTTCTTCAACATATCCTCCACAGGGATTTGATCAATGTGATGGAGATATGTTCTAATTGGAGGTGGCAAGTGAAGGGCCTCTCTGATCATGTTTTTTGTGACATGGATCTGCTATTTGTATCCATCGGCCTTAGTGATGGTTCCTCTCTTGGTGTTTTTGTCGTATGTCTTTAGGTAATCTGCATAGAGGGTTTGGTTGAATGTTTTGGGGAGTACCTCGGCCATCCTTCCCAAGACCACTTTCTTCAGCTTGTATTGCAAATCTGTATCTTCCAAAATCTTGAGACATTCTAGGTTGTGATACTGGAAGAGGATGTTTCCCTACTCTGTGTGGACGTCTTGCTACATAACTATCTTGTCCAGGTCCTTAGCATAGGGGCAGAGATAAGTACGTTTTATGCCTCGATGCCCTTTCTTCTTTCCTACAAGTGATTCTAGTGCAGGATCGTGTTTTGTTCTCCTTTTCTTCTTTGCTGCAGGTGATTCGGTGGTACTTGTTTGAGTGACCACAAGGGCCTCTTCGTACTCAGGGTTAGAGTGACCACAGGGGCCTCTTTGTACTCAGGGTTAGAGTGTTCTTTTGTGGATCTGGAAGCCATCTTAAACAAAATCATGAGAGCGTCATCCTCTGTGGCTAGGAGGAGTTCAAGATCGCACGATACATATGTGTTATTCTGTGGGGAGGGTAAAAGCTAGAAACTGGCATCTAAAGCTAGAATTTCACATTTGACTAGGTGTTTTATGGGTCTGTCAAGGAATTTCACATCGTGAAATGCGATTTGGTTCATGGCGTGACATGGCATTTTTTTTTTGGTGAAGATATGAAGATGTAAGTAATCCTCTAATAAGAGGTGTGTGCATAGGGTTAGTATGGTGAGCCGCAATAACATAAGTGCACTGTGTTCGTTAATTGGTGCTTGACCATGAAATAGCACAGTTAGCATTTCAGAGTGCAAAATGGTGCTTGGTCGTGAAATAGCAGAGTTAGGATTTCACGATGTGAAATGGTGCTTGGTCGTGAAATAGCAGAGTTAGGATTTCATGGTGTGAAATGCTGCTTAGCCGTGAAATAGCAGAGTTGAGATTTCACAGTGTGAAATGGTTAGGCGGTTAGTGGTGATTTTATTAGCTATTATCTTGGATCTAAACATAGATTAGAGCAAGGGCTAACATTAGATGGAGTTATAAGATGTTTGTAACCCATTTCACGGCGTGAAATGGTGCTTGGTTGTGAAATAGCAGGGTTTGGATCTCACGTCGTGAAATAGCAGACTGCTATTTCATGACAAGATCTATTTGTCATTAGTGATTGTGACCTTAAGCAATCGAGTGCATGACATTATAAGATGCAAAAGGGGAAAATCGATGAGACAAAAAAGAGGAGAATCAATTTCCAAGCATGAGGAGAACCGATTAAACATTTAGTAGGGTTGCAAACATCATTGATGAATCTTTAACATGCGAGGAAGCATGATGAGAATGGATTGAAGCATTAACATGTGAGAGCGTATGAACTCCTACGCCTGAGGAGTGGAAGTGGCGAAGTGTTGGGCTGACGACGTGCACGTGATGGACATAATCAGCAGAGTTGAGATGCATATTTTCAAAGATGAATAGGAGCAAAGTGCAAGAAAAGGGAAAGGTTTTTGTTTTTATGGTCTAGTCACCAGCATGGAGGCAATCTTAATTGGGAGGTGCCACATGGCAAAATGTGATTCATTGGATCTTGTTGGCCATTTCACGACGTGAAAACTCCTAGTTTGTTCACAACGTGAAATGGTCCATATCTATTCAGGACATGAAATGCTGCCAGGTGGAAGTTTTCATGTCTTGAAATGGTATCTTTCCCTTATTCATGCAATTGTTGGTGATATCCTAGATGGTCTTATATGCTCATTCAGTCCAAGTCCAAAAAAATATGCATGTAGAGGAATAGAACAGAGCTCCTGAAACGTATGAACCTATTTCATGGCGTGAAATGGGTTAGACATTTCACGACGTGAAATGCTTAATCCTTTACCTTGTACCCATTGAAAATTGAAGTCATTTGTCACGTAGGCTGTAATGCCTGTGACCGACGGGGCAGACCGGATGGCCATGTCCGGGGTTCAGTGGGAGAGGACGCCCATGCGGAGTCATGGGTGGCCAGGCTATTGTGGACGGCAGGCCACACACTATATAGCCTGGGGGATGAGGGGCAATCCTCATTCTTCCTCTATGGCTGGGTAGTGAGCCAGAGGCCGTCCCCTCTTGTGGTAACGCCCGTAGCGGTGTTACGGGAATGTAACACTGGTATCAGAGCGTGGTTCGAGGGGATCGTGAGAGTCCGCGCGTGAACGGGGGACCGGAGCCCACTCGATGGTTTTCATCCACAATCTTCTCACCCTTATCTCGAATGGAGGGTGTGGAGGGAGGCGGCCATGGAAGAATGCAAGGGAAGAACACTCTCTCGCTCTCTCTCCCCGTCACACACAGCAAGCAAAACCAAGTAAGCGAAATTCGTTTTGTTTTTTTTTCTATGCGATTGAAATTTTCTGCGTTGAATTCGTTTCATAGACTGTGTGTGGGGGAGGTGGGGGGGGCGCAGACCAGCCCCACAATGACTGCTGAAACCCACAACTGTGTGTGGGAGTGGGGGGCGAAGTCCAGCCCACTAAAGATTGCGCTGAGTGAAGGGGCGACTTGCACTGACTGGGGAACCCGCCTTGAAGGGCCGAAGAGACCATGCGGGGCATGCAGTGCCGTCAAGCCCACAACCCGACAGCGACGATACCTTCACCCTGCACCCGAACAGCCAAGTCGGTAGACGTCGTCGGAGGAGACGAACTGGTGGTCAGCTTGGGAGCGACCGGCGGGAACGTGGAGGTGAACGTATCGCCTTTGGCTACGTAGCCGCCATTTTGCGTTGAAGTTGGGGGCGAAGACCACATTTGCGATGTGTTTGAGAGTGAGGGGGTCGCCTTTGCCTGTGCTACGTAGCCAGCCAGGCCAGGCGGCGGCGGCAGCGGCCGGCGGCCAGTCAGCCAGGGCGGCCAACGGCGGGCGGACGGCGGCACCGGCCAGCCAACGGCGGCTAACAGGCGGCGGCAAACCACCAGGCAGCCGACTAGCCCAGCAAACGCCGCCACATGAAAAAAAAGGGGGGGGTTAAAAACCATTTATTTTTTTAATATATTTTTATTTTCATTTTTATGAATAATGAAAATAACGGGCGGCCAGCTAGAATCGTATGGACACTCCCCACCACGGGCGGGCGGCCACGCCCGAAGCGGCGAGGGTCGGCCCGGCCCATTATTTTATTTTATTAAAAAAAAACACAAAACAACGGCACACCCCACGAAACAAATCCACACGGCCGTCGTGTCGTATGGTCATAGTGCCTGTTTTCCACGAAAGAGACCCACTGCACATGGCCGTAGCGCCGCGTGCTAAGAGAGAGACAAAACCCACGGCCGTAGTGCCGAGTTCTTCGAGAGAAAGACGTTCTATGGCCGTTGTGCCTAGTGAACACTTCTATGGCCGTAGCACCTCGAGAGTAGCACATGTAGAGATCACACATTTGGTTCAGAGAGACTAAATTTAAGCTGAGCATAGATTTAGTATTGACCATAAAAGTTACGTAGTTTGGCTATAGTGTAAATCTAAAACTGCAATGTGTTTTAACTCGGGCTAAGAGGACCAGCAATGGCGTCAGTTGTGCCCAAATTAGACGAAGTGCTTATCATGAGAAATCAAGGTAAGCCTAATGGAGCCGTAGTGCTCATAACCCTTCACGATCTTTTAACAAGTTGCTAGAAGATTGTGATAAACTTTGGCAAATGAAAACCATGTACAAGCGTAGTCTTGATGTGGTTATGCCTTGTGTCCAAACAAGTTGCTTACTGTTTGTAGCAACAAGAGAGCTTTGGCCCATAGAGGCAAGCTGGCCCTTGTTGGTAGTAACAAAATACTGTCATTACTTGGGCCTAGAGAGTAGTGACTAATTTGATTTAGTCACGTACATTGCCTGGTAAAAGTAATCCCTAAGGTGTGTATTACTTGGGATAAAGGCGCTAGCAGTGCTGCTAACAGTACTCAATTGAATGGTTTATCTAGGAGTACTAATCTGAGGGATTAGCATACGCCTAGATAACAATAGCAGATTTAGGAATAAATCTGAAGGGGTATAGTCTTGAGATGTAATGCTTAATGCCCTTATAGAAGTTGATCGACGAAGAGAACTGTTCTTAAACTTACTAGCATGGTTTTCTCTTCTTTTTATTGCCATGCGTCGACATCCCACTGCTCGAGAGTTTGTGGTGATCTTTCGAGGGGGGAAAGAGCCTTTTTATATGTCACATCAATTGGTTTGGCGGTAATTTGATGGTATGGGACATCAAATCCTCACGGAATCGATTGTAGTCTTGGTGGATTGGGACGCCAAGGCTTGTGCATGTAACTTGACTCTTTGGCAGGTCTGTATGTACACTTGTCTGTAGTGATAAAGTGTGCAAGATAAAATTTGAACTTTGAAAATTACCAAATATAGCCATAAGTTGGGATGAAACCTAGTTAGAGAGTTCGGAGAAGCTCTAGGTAGCAAGACCATCATTGTGTACTAGTGCTAACAGAGTGATTTAATTCCGGAGTGATCTAAATCTAGAGGTTAGCAGTAAGACTAGTTTGGTTGGAAAATTTCATGCATGGGGGACGCCCTATAGCATTTTGCAAGTGTAGTCTTGCCTATGTTCAACATAAGTGTGCGATTGTGAGCACATTTTAGTTGCTACCATATGAATTTGGGAAATATATTACTTTCCTACACATAAGCAATTGTAATATTGCATGACAGGCTATTTTGCTTACAAAGTTCATGTGCGTGTAAACCCTATAAGTCATAAGACCCCTTGGGAATGAGTGGAGCATTCCATGGATTTAATAAGGTTTTACATGGCAATAGTGAGTAGTATCTCACTCCAGATGAGCCTGGTTGTTCTTCGTATCGGATCCGACATATGTAGTGTACATAAACTCGGGCTGAGTTAGGATAGGAGGCTAAGCCGGAGAGCTTAGTGGTAAATCCTACTGTATCTGGTGAGTTTTGACTTAACCGGAGTGTTAAGAAGTAAACTCAAAGTCTGGGGCTGAACTGGAGTGTTTGGAGGCAGACATATCTTTTGTTAAATCGGAGAATTTAGCAAAAGATGAGCTTGGGGTGAACCATGGTACCCAGGAAAAAAGCTCTTCACACTAAAATAGTGCACAATAATTTTAGGGCGATAAAAATCCATCGCAGGAATGTTTTACAACTTTCCATACATGATAGATGAAGACCATGTACTTTACGGAGTTAAAGTACATAGGTGGTGACTTCGGCGCCACATTTTTTGTAGGAAGTCACCAGTGGTGTGGTTAGGTCGGCCGAGACTCCACAAGACCTATGCACTAGTTTTTAAGTTGACCTCTCTGATAAGGACGTCCAAAAATTCGTGTTGTAATACCAGAAATTGTACTGCAATGTGCAATGGAGGGGTCAATTTATGTAGTCACTTCAGCAAGTGACTTAAGCATCTTGTTATAGATGGCTGTATATGGTACTCCCACTCAGGGGAGGTATGCCATGGGTACGGAGTTACTCATAGAGACTAGTATGGAGCTACTAGTGTGATGATAGTGGTACGTAGTTACTCACTACTAATACATAACTGCTAATAACATTAAGATCCTCGAGTGAAAGATACTCTAGATCAACATTTTAAATTACCGAACCACAATCCATGAGTATCGAGGTACTCATAAATACGTTGACGTTGCTCAAATCGAGGGACCGATTTGTTCGATGGTATGGAATAAGCAAGGAGAGTGGAGTAACTTAAAAGTTACACATCACTAATCCTAGTGAATTGTCGAGGTCATCCGTAGTTTGATGATCCCCTCTACCTATCAGATAACATTCAATTTTGCAAGCCCTGACATTTAATCCGTAGTGATTATGAGTTTGGTGTGAGATATGGTTATGAAGTTCTTACAAGAGTACTCGTTTATTTGCATGTCATTGGTTATAGCTTGGTAGAGATTGCCACCTGTGATGGGTAGGTAGCTTTGCCGCTATAATGAGGAGGCAACAAATAATGTTCTTATAGTTATACTTCATACCAACACCAAACAGGGATAGGATGATATTCCTAAGTTCATCATCACGAAGTACTATGATGTTTGCATTTATATTGAATGTACGATGTAATAAGACATTGGGCTTGTGTAATTACCATTAATTATCTAGCAACCTATGGCTGCGCAGCAAGCTCAGTCATTATCTGTGGATTGATAATGTGGTTATTAGTACTTTGGAATTTTTCTTGATAGATGGTACAACCCACCCAAATAATTCATAAGTGTGTAACCGCTTATGAAGGGTAATAATATGCAACAATGAAGCACTTTGTTACAAGTGTGAAACCACTGATCTGTTGCAAAGCATTTTATCAATAGTACCACCATATGTGTGTAGACACTATACCACATCTTCGTTGCAAGATAATTAAAAGTTTCTTGGAAGGACTCAAGAATATAACATATGATATTAAACACCATCTAGATTTATTCTTGGACTTGTGACACTAGCGCGTAGTCCGCTTGAGAGTAGAGTTTTTGAGGACAAAAACCTTTCTTAAGGGAAAGGAGAAATATCCTCAAATATCACATAAACTGGAATAGTTGTGTGAGTCCAGACAATACTTGAAAAGATGTGTCTGGTAATAGCAACAAAGAGTTGTAAGTGATTGGATGTAACTCCAGACACCCGTAGTGGTGCAAGAATCCTTATCAAACATCTCCACATACTATATTGTTTGCCCGCATATATAGTATGGCATAAGAGATAGGAAGTTTGATTGTTATATTTGAAGGGAAATTTTCAAAAGTTACATTTACTCTGGGTTAGAGTGGAGTTTAACCATCCGTAGATTGATGGTAGTTAGAAACTCAACAAGATTCTAGAGCATATGCTTGTGCAAAGATGTTACTCTGAGAGAAGTATCTCTCAACTTTGGAACTAATCCTTGTGATGCATGATTAGATTGGCTCTAGTTTATTTCTCCTATGGCCGTAGAGCTTTCCAAGGAGAAGTTTTAACAAGTTGGTGATGCAACATGGTAGCGTAGTCTACATCTAGTAGCATAGTCTAAGAACTTGCGCTACTAGAGTGCTCTCCAGTACATTAGCTTCTGTCCTAATGACATGATGCAAAATCAAGGCATGAAATTTGCCTTGGGGTTTTGGTTGAAATACCAAATCATGGCTTGTGTGAGCATGATCCTGTCTTTACAGAGGTCTGGTGCGCTGTACGCGTACGCACTTTGTCACAGCCTCGCCCACCTTCCTCGCAGGCACGTAATGCTAGTCTGGAGAGACTGGCCGTAGGTGCGGTGGGTAGCGAGGCGAGAGTCAGTCCGGAGAGGCTAGCCAAGTCTTTGGGGTATAGTTTTGAGCCGGAGAGCTCACACGTAGGCCCTTCATCACCTTTGTTTTCCTACACGGTTTCAAAGGATGATCGTCGGTGTGAGAAATATGCTAATTACTCCATTGACGACGGGTACTTACTTTACAAGGGTAGAGTATGTGTACCAACTATTGGTGACTTTCGGACCCAAATTCTTAAAGAAAGTCATGATAGTCCAAGTGCGGGTCATCCTGGGATTCAGAAGACCTATGCACTAGTTAAAAGATAGTTTTATTGGCCTAGTTTGTTTAAGAACGTCCAGACTTATGTGCTGAAATGCAGTAAGTGCCAGGTCAATAAACATGAACGTCTTAAAGTTGGAGGACTACTCCATCCGCTGGAGATTCCTCAAGGAAAATGGGAAAGCATTTCCATGGATTTCATTACCGATTTACCCAAGACGAGTCGAGGGAATGACTCGGTGTGGGTGGTAGTGGACAGGTTAACTAAACTGGCAAAGTTTATTACCACGAGAAAACTGTTAAAATGCCAGAGTTGGCAAAACTCTTTATTGAACATCTCTACAAGCTATATGGCCTGCCCGCAGATATAGTGTCAGATAGAGATAAAAAGTTCAACAGTCATTTTTGGAGGGAAATCTTCAAAAAGTTGGATACTACTCTGAGTATGAGTATGGTAGATCATCCGGAGTCTGATGGTCAAACTGAAAAAGTTAACCAAATACTCGAGGATATGTTGCGTTCTTATGTAAGTAAGAAGCAATCAAATTGGGAAGAATATTTGCCCATATTGGAGTTTGCTTATAACAACTCCAAGCATTCAGCACGACGACTGGATTTACACCATTCATGTTAATGTATGGATTCCAGCCGAGATCTCCGATGGCTGTAGGCCTAGAAAAGGAGAAGATTCAATCTGTCAAGGATTTCCTTGAAGATATGAATGATATGCTCGGAGCCGCACAAGAGAGCATTCGTAGCGCTTAGGATCGCGCTAAAACTTATGCGGATAAAGGACGAAGAAAGGTGACCTTTGCAGAAGGTGACTTTGTATTCCTCAAGGTTCCTGCGCAGTCAGAAACCATGAAAACGGGAAAGTGTGATAAACTTTCTCCAAGATATTGTGGTCCTTTTAAAATCCTTAAGAAGATTGGGGACGTAGCATATAAACTTGAGTTACCGGAGAGTTCTCAAGTCCATCCTGTCTTCCATGTCAGTAAACTGAAGAAATCAGTTCACGGGTTAGAGAACGCAGTTTCTCCAGAGATTTGGTGGACTTGATAGAGCCACCAAAGATACCACATGAATCTGAAAAGATTTTATAGTATCGTGACAGACAAACCCGACATAAAGTGTACCAGGAGGTACTTGTTAAATGGACAGATAGGGATGAGGAGGTAGCTACCTGGGAACGCCGTAGTGCAATTTCCAAAAGGTTTCCCCAGTTTGTTTTCGAGGACGAAAACTCTTCTTAAGGGGGGGGGTAATGTCACGTAGGCTGTAATGCCTGTGTGACCGACGGCAGACCGGATGGCCATGTCCGGGGTTCAATGGGAGAGGACGCCCATGCGGAGTCATGGGCGGCCAGGCTATTGTGGACGGCAGGCCACACACTATATAGCCTGGGGGATGAGGGGCAATCCTCATTCTTCCTCTATGGCTGGGTGGTGAGCCAGAGGGGCCGTCCCCTCTTGTGGTAACGCCCGTAGCGGCGTTACGGGAATGTAACACTGTAACATCATTGTTGCCTTGGCATCTAGGTACTCGTATGGTCAGGGATTCATTGCCATGGTGGAGTTGTACTTTCCTTTCCTCCCATTGGATATTACAGTTGGTGGCGCAAATCCAGGACCTTCCTAGAATTGTCTCCTCTTCCATTGTATCTGCAGGCATAGCAAATATCATCTTCCCAACCAAGGGATTATTTCTTATGGAGATGTTAACATTTAAAAACCCCACGGGTTACGTAATTGATAGATGCACACCACAAACTTGGGCATTAGTTGCCTCTAGGTGGGGTTTGTCCAACACTACCCAAGTTTCATAGGAAATCAAGTTGTGACTTGACCCCATGTCAATCAATGTAATGCTCTTTGTTTGACTACCCTTTGTAGAGATATGTACACTTAGGCATGCGAGGTCAATATCCAGGTCATCATCTTTAAGAAATGTTAGCGAAGCCATGTTTACATGTAGAGTTCTTCTCTAGAGCCTCTGTTTTGTTTTGGCTTCCCTAGCGTTGGATTCCACTTGAGCTTGTCTGATTTTTTCTTTTTCTAGTTGTTTCTTTTGTTTAAAAAGATGCTCTTGTGTGAGCATTTCTTGGGTCAGGGGTTCGTAATACTTTTTCATCTTGCTTCCATTGATATAACCCTCCATTTCTACCCCATTGATAGTCTCGATTCTAACTAACCCTTGCAAGGTTATCTCAGACACTCTAAAGGGTCCTAACCCTCAGTATTTCAATTTCTTTTTCTTGGTGCTTCCAACACCATACACTAGGACAAGGTCCCCTTTTTCAAGTTATTTGTATTTTAGGTTATGGTCAGACCAATGCTTCATTCATAGTTTCTCAACCATAAGCCCATGTGATGCAATTAGCCATGTTTCATCAAGTTTCTCCAAGTCAATCAGCCCCTTGGCTAACACATTCTCCGTGAGCCTTTCTTGTACCGCCAACATGTAGGCTTGGAACTAAGAACTCCATATAGGAATTATCGCATTGATGCCATAAGTTAAACGAAATGGAGTATATCATGTCGCTACCTTATATGACGTATGATAGGCCCATAATATTGCAGTCAACTTGTGCTCCCAATTTGCTCAACTAGCCTCTAAGGTCTTGGTGAAGATATCACATAGAATCTTGTTATTGCTCTCAGCTTGGCTATTTGCCTGAAGATATCACATAGAATCTTGTTATTGCTCTCAGCTTGGCTATTTGCCTGTGGATAGTAAGGTGATGATTTACGATGTATTACAAGGAATCTCGTGAGTAAATTTTCAATCACCTCATTGATGAAATGCGAACCCCAATCATTGATTAATTCTAGCGGCAGCCAAACCTAGAAACGATTTGTTCATACAAGAACTTAGCCGTAGTCCGAGCATCAACTTTTTTAGAGGCTCTCACCTGTGCCCACTTGGTGAAATAATATGTGGCCATGATCATATATCAAGCTTGTGATGGATGCGCTTCTGGACTAATGGGTCCAATAAAATCAATTCTCCATTTCTCAAAAGGTTGTCTCACAATTACAGGGGTAAGTGGCATCCTGTCCTTTTGCTGTGGATTTACATCTCTTTACAACTTCTATGGTGTCGCAGAACAATGTAGGTCACCATAGTCCTACTTGAAGAGCCTTATGAGCTGTAACTTCTCCATCAAAATGTCCTCCGGCTATTCCCAAGTGTGCTTCTTCCAATACTGTAATGAATTCATCTTCTTGCACATATCTTTTTTGAGGATAATGCCTTTACCCAGCTTATATAGTTCTCTTGCAATTAGTTGATATGGTGCGGCTGGCTTAATAAGCCAATGCATCTTATCCTTGTTCAAAGGTTGATCCTATGGAAAACCATAAGCTAGGTACTTGGATATTTCCTCGCTCCACTCAGGCACCATATCCATCTTGAATAGACATGCATCTGGAAGGTCATCATTGCAAGTTCTCCGTTTGGAATCCTTGACATATGGTTTGCCAAAACATGTTGTGATCCTTTCCTTATCGTGAGCGTAAAGTCAAATTCCAAGAGTAAGACTAACCATTGTGTGATCCTACCCATGGTGTACGGCTTGTTCATCAAATACAATAAGGCTTGATGATCCACAAAAAATACAAACTTATCAACAAGTAATGTATGTATTTCTTGACAGCATATACCATGGCCAACTCTTCACGTTTAGTTGTGGTATAGTTGATTTCTACATTAGTTAATTGTCGACTGGCAAAGCAAACTGGGTAATCTAATTTGAATTCCCTAGGTTGTGCCAATACGCACCCTATAGCAAAATTTGATGCATCGATGTGCATATGGAATACAAGGTCCCATTTGGGTGGTCCCAAAATTGGCACACTAGCCATTGCTTTTTTCAACTGATGATCAGATGCCTGTTGGCACTCTTTAGTCCATTTAAAGACTATGAGAAGTCTATAGAATGGCTTGGCAGTTTTAGCATTAGAATGTGATGAATCTTCGATAGTACCCAACATGTCCCATAAACCGTTGTACACCCTTGTAGTTTGTTGGTGGGGGTAATTCCAGAATCAATTTCAGTTTGCTCTCATTGATGGAAATTCCATTCCTAGACACAATGTGTCCTAATATAACACTGTGGTTGACCCAAAATTGGCATTTTAAAGGGTTTAAGGATATGCGATACAATTGACATCTCTTAAACACATTCTTTAAGCAAACTAGATGTTCAGTCCATTGTGGCCAAAAGGCATAACCTTATGAGCATAGGTTCCCCACACCGTGTTAAAGTCCATCTTATGTTGGTCCTTTGGTGCAATGGACACTTGGTTGTATCCTGAAAAACTATCTAAGAAGCTGTAGGCTTCTTCACCTGCTACCCATTCTAATACATGCTTCGTATATGGTAATGGGTAGTGGTCTTTCCTGGTAGGTGCTGCATTGACCTTTTTGAGATCAACACGCACTCTTAGCTTCCCATTATTTTTTGGCATGATCACGATTGGTGATAGCCAATCTGTGTGCTCAATCTCGTAGACGAAATCCACAACTATGAGTTTATCAATTTACTCCTTTACAATAGATGCATATTTAGGATTCATCAAGTAAGGTTTCTGCCTAGATGGTCTTGATCCCTCTATGATCGAAATAGTGTGTTGAGCCACCTCGGGTGGCACACCCTTCATTTCAGTATACTTCCAAGAAAAACAATCCTTGAACTCTTTCAAGAGAGCAATGAGCTGCTTTCCTTCAATAGAAGTCAAGTCATTAGCAATGTAGACAAGTTTGGGATCCTCCCCTGGCTCCGCAATGTCTACCTCTTTAACTTCTATTGGTCCATCATAAGACATGGAACGGCCATTCTCCTTCACTCTTTTGGCCATCAGTTGGACTACTTTCTGCTCATCAATGGTGTAAGTTTTGAAATGCTCTCGCACTTGTGGTTTGTTGTCATCGTCATCATCCTCTTTCCAAGCCATCGCTTCCCTTTCCTCTTTCCCGGCTTTAGCTAGATCTTTATTTCATTTCCTACTACTAGCCTTAGTAAGTTTAGGTGGATCGGACTCTTGAAGAGTAGATTTATCTTCTCGTTTCCCTTTCAAGGTGATCTTACTCAACTCCTCACCCCAGTTCTTAGAGAACTCATCGTGCACCTTAGTGGTCTCGAGATATCTTAGCCATTGGGCATCCGTGGGTTTACTTTGCAACAAGGCATTGCATCGAGCGATATACCTCTTTTGTTTTTGCCACTTCTTGAGGCGTTTAGTGTTGTTGGGACCTTGCGGCCTAGGCACTTCTTTGCTTGAGGCTTCATCTTTTGTTTCCTCTTGCAGTGCACATTCATCATGCGTAATGAGGTAGTGGGAATGGTTCTCGATTCAACATAATTTGTTCCTCTCTAGGGGGCAACACATCTATGGTGGCAAGTACATGCAGCCAGTTTTCATTAAAGTGTGGAGGTGGAAGAGACGTATACATCTCGTTCTTTTCCTCTTCACGCGAGTGTTCTTTAATTGGTTGGCAAGTACATGTAGCCAGTTTTCATTAAAGTGTGGAGGTGGAAGAGACGTATACATCTCGTTCTTTTCCTCTTCATGCGAGTGTTCTTTAATTGGTTGGCAAGTACATGTAGCCAGTTTTCATTAAAGTGTGGAGGTGGAAGAGACGTATACATCTCGTTCTTTTCCTCTTCACGCGAGTGTTCTTTAATTGGTTGGCAAACTTGAAAGGATGTGGTTCGTTCTATTGTGAATCATCTCTAAACAATTGCCCTTCCATGGGGCGTGCCTTCCACATATGAAGATCGATCTTCATAATTTGCAAATCCTTTCATATATATACTTGGTCTAATACCCAATCTTGGGGTCGCCGGTCTCTCCTTTGCGGTTCCCTGTGCCTGCTCATCCGGGTCTCGGCAAAACAATTGATCGCCTTGACGGGGTGGAGCTCGTGTCAATGGTATCTTCTTCAGATCCATCCTGAATTACAACCAAGGTGTTGCCCTTGTCCACCTTTTTTGCTCTTCTCCTTCTCCCAGCCTTAGAAGTTGTAATACCTTCTGGGTTTTTCCTTTTGTCCACTTGCTTCGCTTGTCCACTTGTTGCTTCGCTTGTCAAGACATTTACTTGCGTGATATTTCTAAGCTCCACACTTATAGTCCTAATGGTGGCATGGTTAGATGTAGAAGCGTTACCATTGGTATGATAAGGGCAGTCCTTGATTAGATAATCAACACCACGTTGGCATGGTGTGGGTCGGTGCTGCCATCAGCTAAGGTTGACTAGCATTAGCCACATTTTTGAGAGGATACTTTGCTACTCTTGAGGTCCATTCTAATGGAAAAATTGTATGGGTTTCCTTCTCATAGTCGAGTTTATGTATTTTCCCTTCCACTGTACCGTGGTCTGAAACACAGATACTGGTGTGCTATTTTGTAGGACATAATACTCTGGTGTGATCTGAGGTGGTTCCTCATAGTAGTCATTATTCACTTCTACTTCACACATAGCTTCTCACTTTTGCAAGGGTTATTCAATCTCAACACCTGGTTGATCTTGGCATGTGGTGGCTATGGTGGTAGAACATGTGGTGGTAATGGCATCATATCCTGTATCCTAAACATTCCTCTTAGTAAATAGGATGCATTTGGTTGCCCTGCAGCCACATTGGGTTGCTTTGGTGGTGCTGGTAAAGCTAATGGCGCTCTAGGTGCTGGCAATTATGCTAAGGGTTGGATCCTTGGGTATCTGCACATGGGAGTATTGTGGCTCCCTAGTCTTTGACAATGAGCACAATAAAGTAACTGCCTCGGTCTTAGGTGAGGACATTCAGTGCTCGTATGACAAGGGCATTCCCCAATGCTTCCCTCCCATCCCTGGTTTTTAGCTTCTCCAAGATGGTAGTGCTGAGTTCTTCAACTGTCATGTTGCCAACTTGCTTGTTTTTAGGTCTCGCATCTTGATGACTAGAGACTCGTGATGTTGCTACCACCACCGAAGTTGCCTTGGCATCTTCTGGTTGCGACAACTCAAGCATGTTATCTTTATACTCGATAGCCAACTTACAAAAAATATCCAAAGTAGTCGGTTGGGCTAATACCAAATAATCATGTTGGCAGTGCTGAGTTCTTCAACTGTCATGTTGCCAACTTGCTTGTTTTTAGGTCTCGCATCTTGATGACTAGAGACTCGTGATGTTGCTACCACCACCGAAGCTGCCTTGGCATCTTTTGGTTGCGGCAACTCAAGCATGTTATCTTCATACTCGATAGCCAACTTACAACAAGTATCCAGAGTAGTCGGTTGGGCTAATACCAAATAATCATGCATCTTATGATCTTGTACTCCTCTTTTTGGAAGTGGGGCAATAACTAATCATCAGTTAGCCTTTCCCTCAATTTGCATCTTGAGTTTAGGTGCTTGAGTCGAGAAACATAATCCCTCATGGATTCATTTTCTTTCTACTTGATGTTATGGTGCTGAGCCACAAGACTCCATATATCACCACTTTGAGCAAAGCTCGGTATGAATATATTCTTAAGCCAAGTAAAATTGACTTTGTCCTCAGGCTTTAAGGCTCGATATACCACTAGTGGGCCTTCCCCTCTAGAGTTAGAGAAAAGGCATGTATCATGGTCACATCGTTCACCGGCCCACAGGTTTCACACGTTGACTCAAAGATCTCTAGGTGTTGGATTGGGTCCTCATCTCCTTAGAACTTTTGCATGAGTTTCGAAATGATGTGCAGCTTCATCGGAGATGGTTTGGTGGATTCAAGGGTAGTGCCCAGTTCCCTAACCATGCCTCTACCCATTTTCGCAGCCATATTCAATAAATCCGTCCTGGTGGGGCCATATTTAGATCTGCATGGGGATCCACTATTAGCCTCCAAGGAGCCATCCGCCCCTATCTAGACCTCATCCTTTGCTTGCGTAGGTCCTTCTATCCACTTCGAGTCTACAGTTGGGTCTGGTAAATTCCTCATCACTTGGCTCTTCATTTAGCAGCCTCAGTCTTGTTGAATTAAGAGTTCCATTCTCTGCAAGAACGTGGGATTATTGATCATCTCATTTATCTCTTCCCTTGTGTAGAGCTGATCCTCTTCTCCTGCAGATGCCCTAGGTAGATCTTCCACTGATTCTTGCATTTCGAGGTCTTCCTTAGCCTTGTGTAGAGCTGATCCTCTTCTCCTGCATATGCCCTAGGTAGATCTTCCACTTATTCTTGCATTTCGAGGTCTTCCTCAGCCTTGGGTTCCAAATTTATGGGTTCTAGGGCTGGTATCCCTCCTTCTGTCAGTCCAATCCTCATGTTATCCATGGCATCTCTAGATGTTTCTGTTTCCTTGCCATGTAACAGAAGAAAATCATCAATTCTGTTCCGTCGCCATTCTACGCGTATCGCTCCGGCCTTTTTAAGCTCAAAAGTCGTAATTGACAATCTGCTTTAGCTATCTTAATGTTAATCTCCACTTCCTTAGATGTGGAGAGCTTTGTTGACGGACCCTCATCTGTAGATTGAGCTTTATCTTCTGTGTCGGGTTGGAGACCAAAGAATCCCCTGGCTATATCAAATATTCCACTAGACTTCATAGGAGAAGCGGGTTTCCCTTTCTCTCCAAGTCTGGAGAACCTTAGTCCTTCTTCCATGGATTCTTCACTACTGGTTTTTGCGGTGGTCACATTTCTCCAAGCTGCTACACTCAATTGAGTGCTCGGTGAGTGGCTTGAACCAACACTTTTTTATTAGGAAGATCTAGGGTAATTAGATGCACTGTCATAAGGGGTAGGGTCATCTCCAATAAGTTTTCCTGACCTCAAGTGCATGAGAATATAGCTCAGTAGGCCAACTCATTACTCCAATTTTTATGCTCGATTACTTGTTAGATTGACATTTCATGTCGTGAAATGGGTCTCACGTTGTGAACTAGGTCTCATGTCATGAGATATATTTCACGTCATGAACAGCTTGGGTTTCACACCTTGTACTTTCAGGCTATCGAGTCGGGGAGATTACTATAGTGCACTTATGACTCTCTCTTGCCCTTGATTTGACAATCCTTCAATCTATAAACTCGACCTGTCTCACGTCGTGAAATGGTAGTTCTATCTCAGGCCGTGAGATGCGAATGCATTTCATATCCTGAAATGTACCCATTTCACGAGATAAGATTTCTTCAATTTCCTTGTGTCAATTGTGTCAGGATAAGATGCACTAACTTTAGTAAGGAAATCCTAAGATTTTTGGGGGCTAAGGCGGGTAGGATTTCATGCCGTGAAATTCTTTCGTGCACTTTCATGCATTTGTCAGTCGAAGCCAATAGAATGATATTTAAAGTGATTTGAAGTTTGATTTCGCTGTTGAGTTGGAGAAGCATTCACACACAAGCACACCTTTTTCCCATTGCCCATGCACATTACCTACACATTTTACTATAGGTATCACACTTTTTTCACTTCTCACGGCACCCACAAACACATGTACACACAAACACATGTACTTGCAACTAACCTCTGGATAATGGGGAAACCATGGCGGTGTAAACCTGGCCCATGGTATGACCCATCGCTTGGAGAACCCTTCCCTTAGGTATCTCCAACAAGCTTCAAATGTATATAACCTCTAATTGGAACTTATAAAGTGGCCTTACAATGTGCGTATATAGTTTTTTAAGACTAGTAATAGAGGTCGAACCATTTTTAAGTTTGGTCGGCCGTGTGAATACGAGTGATTTGTTGTAAATAAGCTATTTTTGACAATTAAGCAATGTTCCCTTATAATAGTTTACTATGAGCTCACCTTCTTCCCTCTTCTTTCTTGCTACTATCCATGGGCACCTTGCTATCATCCATGGAAAAATTGAGGGCATTTTACCTTGCTACCATCCATATTTTCATTATATATATGTAGTGGCTATTTGTGATATGTTTTCTAAAATGACAATATAGCATGCACAAAGTAATACATCACACCACATGATATGTTTTAAAAAAACCAATTTTTGGAAGGCCTACTAGTCTTGTATCTTCTTTGAATATACACTAAGACTTGTAGCTTGTGATGAAATAATGTCACCACTTTTTAAGAGCATGAATTACAACAAGTAACTCTCCCTCATAAGCTAAGTAGTTATATTGGGCACGATCAAGCTTCTTGCTTTCAAATACAACTGGGCATCCCCCTTACATTTAAACCATCCCAATGGCTTCCCCACTACTAGTATCTGTTTCTACAACTTACGGTCCACTATACTCAAGGTAGGTGTGGCAGTTGTGTGATTGCAACCTTGAGTTTCTAAAAACTACTTCATTGCTTGCAAATCCTCCCAATAGATAGTTTTGCCTTTAGTTCTCAGTGAATCTCTCAATGAGACTACGATCTTTAGGTAGTCCTTTACCTGCTATCGGTAAAACCCTAACAAACCTAGAAAAATTTGTAGTTCTAAGTTTTTGGCTCAGGCCATTTGAGAATAGCATCCACTTTCTCAGGATCCATCCAGTTCCCTCATTCAGTGAATATAATATGGCTAAGATAATGAATTTCCTTGCCAAAGAATTTGAATTTGCTTTCCTTTGCAAATACCCTATTCTTTCTAAAGTAATTTGAACACTAAGTGTAAATGCTCTGCATGTTCCTTTCTTGGCTTACTGTAAACAAGTATGCCATCTAGGAAAACTACTATGAATTTTTGTAAGTATGGACATAAAACCTTGTCTATCAACATCATAAATTTTGCTGATGCGTTAATTAAACCAAATGGCATGACACGTTAGTCAAACCAAATGGCATGATGTGTTAGTCAAACCAAATGGCATGACCAAAAACTCATAATGCCCAAATCGAGTTCTAAATGTGGTATTGGGAATATCCTGTTCCTTGATCGTGATCCGGTCGACTAAGGTTAATTTTAGAAAAATAACGTGCACCATTGAGTTGGTCAAACAATTCATCGATGTGGGGTATTAGATACTTGTTCTTAATTATAATCTGATTAAGAGCATGATAATCTATGCACATATGCATAGAACCATCCTTCTTTTTTACCAAAAGAATCTAGGTTTTATAAAATCTTTTCTTGCATAATCAGTCAATTTTTGCTCCACCTCATGTGCTTCAGAGTGGCTAAGTCTATAGCTAAGCTTGTTTATAAGCTTGGAACTTGGTAGGACATCAATGGAATGGAGTACCGCCCTACATGGTGAGAGAGACAAATCTTTAGGAAAGATATCTTGATACTCTCGCAAACAAAGAATTTAAAGTATACGCGTACTTACCATTTTTTATTGTCTCATTTTCATCCCTTGGATTTTTTCAAGTTTCGCTCACATGCAGACAAAACAAGGTTCAAAAAATAGGACTCTACGACCACCAATCTTGCCATATGAACGAACCAAATCAGGCATACTGTCATCTCTCTAAACTCCGCGGATTGGAGAGGGAACACCTGTATCATATGAACTTACCAAGAGGATTTACCATCCTTCTAGAACTACCTCCAGCTTAAGCACTACCTTGCTATGCCCCACCCTCAAAGCAGTGAAAGCATAGATTATCTTTTTTTGCTTTCTCGTACTGCTGTTTTTGGAGTTTTGTAAGGTTTTTCTCTCTATTTTTTCGTGGTTTTTTAGACCAATGTCCCCCTTGCCCCCCCCCCCCCCTTCACCTTGACCATGTCCCTAGTCACCTTGAAAGAATTTTCTTTTAAATTTTGTATCCCCACTCTCATTTATCATCTGTTGAGGACCAAATTTTGACCTGTGAGATATATCATCAAATATCTAAGCGTATTTTATTGCCTCGTCAAAATCCTTCGGCTTCTTAGGCTGTACATAACTCTCACAATTTGGGTCAAGACCTTGCATGAACCCCCGCGGTTTGGAATGCAACGATTTGCTTTAACTTCAGCACTATTTCTCGATAGTTTGAGATATATTGGGTGCGTGAAATGCCATGCAGCATAGAGCATTTGTCCCACTCACTCCAAGACCTCTGAAGTTCATAATTGATAAAAACTCTTTGGCGGAATCCTATCTCGAACTCTACCCAAGTACGAGGACATCTGGCACTAGCGGCCAAACTCATCCACCACCACCATTTATATGCTTTGCTCGTTGTCAAGGACAAGCTTGCCTCGATGGGCCTCACATTCTCTGGCATATGCCTAAGGTTAAGTCTGACCACTTCTATAAGAAAATATTGATTGCATTTTTGTTGCGTTCCTTTTCCTCTTCCCCAAAGCTTGGTACTTTGAGATCCTTGAAGATCCTCGTAGACACTACGGATTACTTAGAAGACTCTATGGATTTCCGCCCAATGGATGTCTCAACCTCCTGTCGAAAAGAAATAAATTGTACTCTTCTTTGCACGAGCACAAGAGACACAATTTAGCACGACTAAACTCCTAAGGATGGTCAAAATTTCATTTTGATTTTGTTCTAAGGTTTGGATCATGGCAAAAAGCTGCAAAATGGACTTGTGTGAGACCTCCTACTTTGAGACGTCAACCTTGAATCGAGCATGAGGATCTGCATCACCAAACTCGAACTCGAACTCATTGAGGAGGTCTTCACCTGTGCCTAGGTCCAACAGGGTATCACTAGTCTCTATGGTTTGGGACTATCAGTGGGGTGTGTCTCTATGGATGGAACCATGAGGTCATCTATAGACAAGGATGGGGTAAAGAACGTGCCTCCTACCACTTGGCTCTTGTACGCTAAGTCATGAGGTGGACGGAGGATGAAAAGCCTTTGTCTGGCGTGCAAGGACAACTTGCTGCATGCGGGCAAGCTCGTTCTATGTAAGGCCATAAACGGGCGATAACACAATCAAGAAATACCCCTTGAAACCTTGAGGTGGGTACCATCATCATGGCCTTTTTATGAGAAATGTGATACATTGTGGGGAAGTACTCCAAAATGCACTGTCTTGATGAGTTCTCTTAACAGCGATGGAATGGCAGAGGTAGGCGTTGATACTAGGGTAGACGTAGAGATACTGGATGATGCAGAGAGGAGGATCCAATTGTGCATGGAGGCATTAAAGTAACAACAGATCAAGTTGGAGTGAAAAGCAAAAAAGGCAGCATCGTCCATGATGGTGTGAAAGGCCAAAAAGTTGAGGAATTGAATAAATACTCAATAAACATTCGTGGTCGATCGATGGAGATGCCGATGAAAGTAGTGTCAGATAAACTAGGCGAGATTGAAGCAGCAAGGATGATTCATGAAGAGAGACTATTTCAGATAAGACAGGAAGAGGAGACAAAGTGGCAAATAACCTATTTAAACACGCAAGTGGAAATTACAAAGATTCTTAGCAAATTAGGCAAAGAATAGTAAGGATTTAATCATGGTATTGATGTGTTAATTTTGTATTCTTGTTCTGTGCCTTAGGTATTTGAGAAATCTTTACGACTTGTGCGCAGACATTTGGAACCACTCACCCCAAGGTAACATAGTAGATTGATCAAAGGTACGCATCAATCCTTAGGTATTTGAGAAATCTTTACGACTTGTGCGTAGACATTTGGAACCACTCACCCCAAGGTAACATAGTAGATTGATCAAAGGTAACATAGTAGATTGATCAAAGGTACGCATCAATCCATGCATCCTCTTGTGATTTTTGGTTTATTGTCAATGCTTAATTCTGCTCCTTGTTAGACTTCAATTGAAATGCAACGTAATTGTATTCCAATAGGCACTTTAATGCTTATTTTATGTGCCTTTATGATGCAAAGTGTAATCATTGAATTCCTAGAAAAGTAGGGGTGGAGGTATGGTCCTTGAGAATGGTGGTGTTTCCCACGTCAGGTGACTTTTTGGAGATGCATTCACTCTAGTCTTTGGTCCGAAGCGCGACTTGAAAATCAACATAGGTTTTTTTACACATATCGAATGTCATATGACTCATTCCATGTTTTGCGTGAAATGATTGACCCCCATTTGCCATCCACACATAGTGAGAACATAGTGCGTTATCCTATGCCTGTTGACCTTGCATTAGCACGATGTTCTTTGGAGATTAGTGCATGGTCATTCTAGTACATCAATTTTACATTTATTTGGGATTGGGGAGTCCACTATTCGTAAATATATGGGCATCATCATCCATATTTTGTGCTTGCCAAACAATGTTTGCAAGACATGGAATAGTGGTGCCTACTACGGGAGATCGCTTGGTCAAAATTATTTCTTAGTTTGAGGAAATCACATCTTTGCCAAATATGTGTGTTGCCTTAGATGGGACACACATCAGGTTGCAAAACGAAAGCCACCACAAGAGTGTTTTCCGGCTTAGTACATGAGTCAACATGGTTTTTCGAGCATTGTGCTTCAAGGGATTGTAGATGCCCGTAAGATGTTTTGGAGTGTTGTGTGTAGTGCTCCCGGGGGTATGCATGACACTACACATTTTAAGGGGTGCTCACTTTACAATAGTTTGAAGAGGGGTGAGGTATTGGTGGACACTCCAACAGTAAACTTGTATGGGCAAACTATATGACCTTATATTGTTGCTGACTCGGTGGCTAAGCCCACTAGTTTCCTTGTGAAGCCATTTAGGCCTGCATGACAAATGCTTGAGGCGAAAATAGAGTTTGATAGGCATTTGTCCAAAGGTAGACTGAAAGTTGAAAACACGTTTGAAATTTTAAAGAACAGGTTGAGAGAGTTAAATGTCTGGTTGGTGCTTGTTGTGTGTTACATAATTTTGTGCAGATGCGTGGCGAGGTAGAACCACAGGAACAACATGATCCTCATCCAAATGGTGGTGGTGGCAATAGGGTTGGAATGGGGAGACAACGAGTACTTGGATGAAAGCTGCGTGCTGCCTTGTTTTGTCATTTTCGTTTGCAATTGAGAAGCGAGATGTAAAGACAAATGAGGTAATTTTTTATTTTTTTAAATCGTTTGCTCTCTTTTTAACTTTTACTAACTATGGGGGGGTGGGTAGGGGAGCCTCTTGGTCCTACCATGGCCGCTTAGGGGTTCGATTCCCCTCAGGCTGCTCGATGACTTTGTTTGTGCATGTTTACACGTGTGGTGGTCGTCTGGCCGCGCCGATCGGACTTTCATGTGCGAGGTGATGTTCGGCGGGTTCTTTGCCACCGGTCTGACTTTTTGGAGATCATGTGCGAGATGCCACTCTGTCCGACGAGGTCCGATCGGTCACTCTTTTTCTGGACAGAGCCCACCTGTCAGAGACATGTGCGTAGGCTAAGAGAGATGTTGTTGGCTAACGTCTATCTGTCACTGTGTGTCATCTGCTATCGTGTTGCCATCCGTCACTTGACCTGATGTTTGGTTGACTGCCGTCCATCTTGCAGTGGTTAATTGGAGTCCTGTTGTGTCGTTGCTGGGCTAGCTTGCCTAGTTGGCTGACTGAGCTGTCCTGGCCTGAGTAGTAGTGTGCCCCTTGCATGAGAGAGCACACGACTCTGCTATATAGCCGTACACACACACTTCACCCACACCATAGAGGCGTTACACCCGCCACACACACACATTTGTATTGTTTGTCTCTCTCTCTCACACACACACACACCCACACTTCTACTTCCAAGCAATCATCTTCCTCCTCTCACACTTAGAATCGCTCAAAAATTTACAGAGTCGTGTGTGGAAGAATTTTATTTAATTAAAGATAATAAGCTTAACTCTTCTTGAGAGTGGGTCACACGAAAAGAGAAAAAGAACTGTGGCAAGCTTTGATACCAATGTGTGACAACGCTGGTAGTAGGAAGCCACCATAAGGGAGGAGAGGAGGGCTCTTGTTCACCATAAGGGAGGAGAGGAGGGCTCTTGTTCACCACCTAGCCTTAGAGGAGTGTGTATAAGCATCCATGCTACCAGGCTTATGGAATGGCATGTTTGCCCACACTTGGCCAACCGCTCACGGTCCTCTGACCCAGGCACCTCACCCCTAAGCCTTGGACACCCTTGTCGATTGCACTTCGACGATCAAGCCCTACGTAGTCGGTTACAAGTTACGTGACAAAAGGGGAGACCACAACACACTACTTAATATCCTCACAATTTAACCCATCATTGAGAGTAGCAAGGTGTTTGTGTCATACACCAAGCATGCTTCCAATGAGACCACCACTCCACACACTAGACCATATTTCCACACTCAAATCGTATCATTAAGTGGGAATGATGCAATGTTTTCCTACTTTTGCATGGCCTTTAACATTGTATGATGAGCTAGATTGATTAATTGGTTAGAGGTGGTAGACAAAGTCATTTGGGCCTCAACCACAATGTTTAAGCACATTTTAGGACAAAGAATGCATACATAGAAAACTGGGATGATGTAAGCATTCCCCTTTCTCTCACACACCCTTTTCACTCAATATAGATGTTTTGATACATTTACTTGGTAGACTATGCGACGACATTGTAACACCATATCATTACCAACACGTATAGCATAATGATTGCAATGACAACTAGATGTAATACAATAATTCTAAAAAGAACACAACTTCTCTACCATTTTTAGCTAGATAAAGGTCATGGTCTTTTACATGAGTTACAAGGGGTTATGAAAAGACCTTCTCCACATTGATGGTCATAGATACACATCAAGCTGGTGTTCTTATGCCCAAATTGTTTCCTTGTGGAATTTTCAATAAGAGAGGCTAGATTAAGTACAGGGCATGCACAGTAGCACACCTAGGCAAAGCAACATTTAGGCACATTTCTAGTAGCTTTTAAAATAGAGTACCTTCTCTTTTACTCACTAAAATAGAGTAGCTTTAAGATAGAGTGACTTCTCTTTTACTCAACAGTCAAATGGAAAATTGGTGGACGTGACTAGATTAAAGTCTCATTGAGAGAATTCAATTCATGAGACTCATATGCACCAAACCCTGCATGACTCATATGCACTGAACCCTCATACCCTCAAGAAATCAAGTCATGAGACTCATATGCACCGAACCCTCCACGACTTATATGCATTGAGCCCTCATCCCTCATCATTCTCATAGCATTTATAGCCCACCTACTCCACATAGATGTCTTATTTGATCCTATAACATACATGAGGGTCTCGCCATTTGGAGGGACAATAGAGGGTATCTAACCATTCCCATGGAGCAACCCTATACACAATTGAATATAGTAACCAAAGTTTACATTTGATAGATACAGTAGACATGGATACATTCAAAGATATTTTTGTAATGAGCTTATACCAAGATCAATGATCTTATATCTAGACCACTTCAGCATATGACTTAGCTAGATGTAAGGATACCTAGGGACTCATATATCACATGTGCTAACAGTCCCCACATGTTAGCGTCACATGTCATCACATAGGCTACACATAGAGACATATATCAAGATGACACTAGAACCAAAAGCTATGATTATGTAGGTTATGTGATGTGCATTAGGTTGAAAAACTAAGGAATTAGAGGAATTTGGCCTCCATCAAATCTTACAGTATAATGACTAGGAATGCATGGCAATCTTTCTACACGAAATATGTAGACATAGAGGTTGACTCATGAGGTAACATAAGTGGCAAGAGGAGTGCCCTCACCATGTCATTCTTTCATAGTATGAGTCTCCAACTATAGGGACAAGTTTCATACACCAGAGTGCTCATGGTGAGGTCACAAGCACTAAAAGTTTCTCTCTTTAACTCCATACAACTATATGCTCCTAGATGTGCTTAAGCAACACACAAGTCACATCCAAGACCTAGAGCTCAACAAAGGAGATCAACCTACTAGTGCCACATCCAAAGATAAATTTGTGCTCCTAGACAAAGAACCATTTTTAATGTCATTGTTGCAAACCATGAATTTGGCTCTCCCTTAGGATAATTGTAGGTTGGGGTTTTGTCCATTCAAGTTATGGTAAATGGGACCATGACTTGTGCTTGGTCATAATTTTATGTGTTGGATGTTCATTAACACAATAATGTTCATTAACACAATATTTTGCTTAAGAATTAGGGAAAGCGTTGGTGTCTCATATAGTCCTTTATTATTGGCTTGATGGGGGTCATTTTGGCTCCTACAAACATCTCTCTCTCTCTCTCTCTCTCTCTCTCTCTCTCTCCCATACACACTTGTGCGCCCCAACATATTTTGTGACAATTAAAGGTATTCCCAAGTATATCTTGCACTATGACCTTCTACACATCCACCTTGTGCCAAGGTGAAATTGAATGGTAACTAACAAGTTTGAAGAATTACTTTTCACATGTTACATGGACATGACTCACAAAAAATTTCCTATACCATCCAAACTATGTTCTCTATTACTTGACACCTATAAATTACCTTGTGATGGTCAACTTTAAATTTTGAGGAATGGAAAACAAAATAAGATCATCCAAATGCGAGAAGAGATTTGCAAAGAGGGGGAGTGTGAGATGGGTGGGACAAGGCATAGACATACACATTATGCAATTCTACAAAGTCCAGTTTTGCCATGCCAGGAACTCTTTTAAGGGTTGCTCCATGAAAGATGCATAGAAGTGAGGGGGGGAAAAGCAGAAGGGATGATGGTATGAAAAACTTGCATATACAAAGTGGATACAAATCAAGCATAGTCATCTTAGGATTAGGAGACACTAACCATAATCATCTTAGCAATCAAGGCTTACACCATAGATAGGTACATAAAGAAAGACAAGGTGTTATTCTTCAACTTCTCTCAACGTTTCAAGATGGAAAGGATGGTGGAGGCAATGCCATGGAGAGCATCGGTGAGCACTTGACGTGAGAGCTCTCGCCCATGATCAGCCTTCTTCTCGTGGTCCTTATGAACTACAGTTGGAGAAGCTTGCTCTATCACGGCTATGGGGGTGATGATGGGCTTTTCTTCTTCTGCAACAGCAGCAGCTTCAACGCTTGGCTTCTCGACTTCCTCTTTCACCTCCACTCCACCACTCACTTGTCCTGATGTCACCAGCACAGCTTCCTCTTGCTTTGCTGGAACCTCATCTTCTTTAATCACAATCTCTTGCTCGATAGCTTCCTCTTCAACTACTGCCTCCTTCGCCTCTTTCTGCAGAATTGCCTCTGGTTTTTTGGCCTCCACCGGCGATGCATTGGGCTTTTCTGCTGCCCTCCCTGTTCATAGAAAAAAACGTTTCACCCAAACAATGGGACACAAATGGTGAAATACCTTCACCTCAAACAGTGGAAGGTATTCCTTAGTAACCATAAACAATTTGAAGGAGTTTTTCACTAAATCTACGAACTTTCAAACCTTCAAGAGGAGAATTGGCAGACCTATTTCAAATTCAGCAGGAGCAAACTACCTGCATTATTCCTGACATTTTGAACCACAGGAGAGTTTTTTCTAACTAGAGAAAGAGGATTTTTTGTGTAATTCTCCCTTTGAGGGGGAGCAAGAGGAAGAAAGAGGAGGGGAGATGGAGGGTACTAGGACCCACTTGGAGGCCTTTCCTTGGAGCAGAAGGCAACAACCGGCAGAAGCTAGGAGCCGTGTTCTCCATGGAAAAGGCCAACCGGCTGCCTTTCCCAGCCATTATGGCTTTCCAAGAGGGGAGGGGGGGGGGGGAGAACCAACTGTTGCTTGTTACAACTCCTCCTCCCATGACCGGAGTACAAACTCTACACATTATTGTAGCCCAGCCTTTGTTAAAGGCAGGCCAACTTAAGTACATATAAAAAGACTTCCCACACCACAATTTACCATGATCGCAGCACATTCAGCTAACTTGGCCATTCAAAATCTTAACTGAGCCCAAACCACCACAAGCTAGAATTCCCTTTCGAAATTTGGCAATTTGAGGTGCAGACATGAGGTATTCAACTCACATAGTAAACATAGACTCTTCATGGGTCAGTTGACAGCGTGCCAAAAGCACCCTGAGTTCGCTTGAAACCCTCAACAACGTGAATTTCGACAATTTTTAAGGATTCAATCAAATTTCGAGTCATGTGCTTATTATATCAAGTATTGATGTCACAACACAAATTCACATGAATTCCACAATCAACCAGGGGTTGTCCAAGTCAGCTGTCCACACACACCTACTTCATCTGCCACGTTGGTACAAAACAGTTCACTCCAAACTCCAAATTCACCTTCACAATGTTGTGTGTTCCTCTTTTACTGAAATGGGTCTTCTGCTCTTTATCTGCACTAAAAATTTCTCATTGATGATCAAATGGCTGCCACATCATCAATTTGTCTGAGCTGTTGAGTCACAACGTGGCAGATGTGTGTGATATGGACAACTTATAGGACAACCCCTGGTTGATTGTGGAACCCATTTGCACTCTTCTAAGCCCATCTAGAATGATGGAGCCCAACTGTCACAATCCCACATGGCAACAACATTAACTCATATTGATCACATCAAGTTGAAAATGCCAATGATAAACACACATGTACCATATATCCAGGTGAATAAAATTCAACTACTTCGCATTTAATTATGCTTAGCATCATCATATACAGCAGGATCTTTCCACCTTAGCAGTAGTATTCTCTCTACAAAGTAACAACTCCTCTGTGCTTTTGCGAATCGTACATATGTCCCTTATCTTCTCATTTCTTCTCTGCAAAATCATATACACAACTGCCATTGTCACTCCTTGCAGTAGGGTCAAAGTTCTCAGCTGACGGGTCGGTGCAGCCCTCTGGCACTGGCAAGTTCACATGCTGGGCAGCTTGACCTGGAGGTACCATCATGCATTGGAAAATTAGACTGGCACTGCCTCATTACCTGAGATTACCATAGATGAAGCACATGATCAGAACGCACATTTCAGCACCCATACAGGGCAGGTGTTGGATGGGACAAACCTCAGAACTTCTGAAGGGCAGAACCATATTACTCAAAGAAGCGATAGTACACATCAAACAGGGACCATGCAACTAACCAATGTCACCTACCATGGAACCTAATTGTCTAGCCGTCCCATAAGCAGTGAAAATATGGTATATGTGAAACTACACACAGCCACCCACAATTTGGGTGGACCGGAATAAGCTACCATACTCATCCAAGCATCCTGCCCTTCCCGGCAGGCCTGGATTTAGGTGTTTGCAGCCTTCCATAAGACACTAACATTGCAGAAAACATAACATCAAACGTGGTGTCAGGCTCTACATATACAGGCATGATTGACAAGTAACAGAAACGAATAAACGAAAACACAAAGGGCATGCTCTATACCGTAGAAGGTGCCCCGCTTAATGGCATCCTCATTTGCTTCTCCAAGAGCAGCCTCGTTGAGGTACTTGTCTGCCAACTGCACTCTCTTTACGTTCTCCTGCTCCAGTACTATCATGTGACCATATTCGAGCAGCTTTTCAACAGTCATGGCAGGCTTCTTGAATTCCGGGGGACCCTCTTTTGAGTTGACAAGTTTCTTGCCCATGTTCTCCACTCCAATATCTCCAATCCATTTCCTAACCTCATCGTCGTACACTCGAGCCCTCAAAGCACCAAAGAAGTCTGATGAAACAAGCCACGATCATCAAGTCCAGGAACCATATGGAATATCTGTACACGCTCTATGTGTGCGTGTGTGTATGCATGTGCATGTATGTGTATGTGTGCATGTGCGTGTGCATTTTAGCACATGCAGAGAACTTACTGACAGCAAGCAAGGCATAGAATTAACCTGTAACAAAGACACTTACCAATTGATTGCCCTGGGAAAGTATCAACAAGCTTCACAACATCATCATCATGCACATTGTCAGCCCGGAATATGCCCTTGCAGACACCAATTCTATCTTCCCTTGTGGGCGCCCAGTAAAACTTCTCCATACGGCCATCACGGATCAAGGGGGCATACAGAGTGGAGAAGTCATTCCCTGTCACAACAATAGGCACCCGAGGTAGCTCCTCCTTGACATAGACACCTGGAAGCTGGACGTTAGTTGGGTTGTCAGCAATGTTCATGAGGGTTGCATTCACCATCTGGTTGTTGACAGTGTACTGTGTGGTACCCCCCATTCGCCCAGCTCCTGCATCAAGATCATTGATGAAGAGGCAGCACATCTGACCCTTCTTCCTGATGATATCCGCAGCTTCGCGGTACCTCTGCCTGATAAGCTTGGCTGGCTCACCAGCATTTCCACTCTCAAGCTCTCCGGCACTCATCATGATAGGGCTGACAGAAAGACACCCATTGGTCAATTTTAGCACTGCTTACTTCTATTAACAGAGTGGTAGAAAAACACACTTACTTGATTCCCAACTTGGAAAACACCAGTTCACACTGGAAGGACTTCCCTTGTCCCTTGCCACCCCAGATACCAAGAATCAAGGGGACCTGAAACACAGCAATGGAAACATCTCATGTGCGGACAGCCAACCACCAATTGTAGAATATAAGGGTCTTTACAGACAGATCCCAACCAGCATCTGGCAGGTGGTTTATGACAGTAAAGACCCTACTCCATTCGAATATTTCTTAATCACCTTGATGTTTGGCAGATTCATGAAGTTCTTGGCAAGGTGCACAACAAGCTTGTCCATGAAGGCCGGCGCAATATAGTAGCCATCCTTCATGTTGTCCAGGTTGAAGCTACACATACAAGTAACATAGAGTCATGGACAGTACATAGGAGATAAGCTCCGGAAGTAGAACAGGAAAGAAAATAGTTAAGATGAACTCACAATCTTTGTGCAGTGCTGAGATACTCAGCAGAGCTCATGACAGCATGTTGGGTACCCATTCCAACTGCACCTTGGAAGAGGGAATCAACCATCCCCTTCCCTCTTGTGATGTCTTGCTGATCATCAGAGATGTCATAGGCAAGCCCAGCCCATCTGTCCTTGCTGGTCTGCTTCTCTTCGTCCTCAGAAGCGCGTACAACCGTCAGCTTCGAGCTGGTGGGGGCCACAGAGGGACCTGATTTCTTCAGAGTAGTCCCAAAGAAGGCTGATGCAGGCGCGCTCTTGGAGAGGGATGTGGATCCATTGGAGAGGGGCAAGACCTGCACACACACTCATGTGATCAACATAGCATGTAGGACGCAATACTCCGAAGGGAATACAGAGTTGGCAAAAACCTATGAACCCACTAGTACTGAAGTCAAATTAATCACAAACTAGTGGAAATTGAATTATTTATCACAGCTGTACTGTTGCAACTACTGTACTTCTGATTAGCCAGGCCATTAAGGCGAATGGAGAGATGGTTACTTTCAAGCTAATCTCATTAGGGTAATATATTGCGACAGGCATAGGTTATCAACATCTAGCTCTAGTTAAGCTCTAGAAACTGTGCTATCAGCAACCCAAGCTAGGAAATGGGCAAGGTGCTCAAATCAGTGATTAAGAACGAGATTAGAGAAGGCAAGGCAAGGCGAACCTGGGCAGCATGGACAGAGCCAATAGCAGGGAAAGCAACAGAGGACGCCATAGATGATTGCTCAAAGGGCACGGAGCAAAGCACAGTTGATTAGAGCACACTCCTGTCTGCGTGAAAGCTGGCCAAGTGCGTGACCGCAGAGTGGTGTGAGGATTTGAAGCCCACTGCAGCTCTTTGAAGAAGTGCGCTTTTTTTAAAAAAATTTTAATTTTCGTTCTTCGTTATCTGTATGGCTCCTGCAAAAGGGGCCTCTCATCTTTTATCCATTTTGGATGTATGCCCATGCCAGGTGGCAGGAGTGTGTGCTTAGCACCCCCCCGATAAGATGTCCTCACAGCCACAAATATCGATTCACAACAGCTCGCCACGTGTCACAAGCTCCTCTCCCACCTTCTCGAGCCTTCCATCTGCACCTTTGTTGCCTTCTTTACATTATCCCCTCAAATGTGAGCCCCAATTAGAATTCTTAGTTGGGGCCTTTACACACCATCATCACGTGGGCACTTACAATCCGAATGGTGTCGCCATCTTCACATCGCTAGAACTTTCATGGGCGATTTTACAGGTGTAAAACCCCTGCATCTGCATCTGAGAAAGGTATGCATTTGACCTACCATTCTCAACACTTGGCCCTTGGGAGGGTGTTAGTGAAAAATGCACAAGTTAGCGTGTGAGTTCACTAAGAACATAAAAAACATCATACGAAAGGGTTTTTTTAATTTTAGGCTTGGGTGAAAAAATCATACATAAGGGATACTTTTATCATCTGAAAATGCATCTAAACCATAGACATCAATACGTAGGGAGTTTTTCAACCACCCGTGTAATGCACTTGCTAATAAAGGGTCCCCCCCCGGCCCTCCGTGCCGCCCCGTCTCCTTTCCAAAAGAAGGGTTGTTGATGATCCAAGCATCTTTACACACCATCCCCCGGCCCGTCAAAAAGTCGGTAAATCCTACGTTGCCTACTATTCACCTTTTTTCATTGCTTGCCTAAATAAAAAGTTATTAAGTGAATTTCCTGAAACTAGATTTGTCCATGATCAAATGAACAAATGTTGACTATAGCTACCCATACTCCAAATACAACGCATCAAAGTTATACAAATTTTGGTGCCTATTTGAGCTAATTAGAGTGAGTTATCCTAATAACTTCTTACTGAGATCTTGTATATAGAAGTTGTCTTAAGACCCTCGTTTGTCAAAGTTGGCTCATAAAGTTTGGTGGTGATTGGATCTTGTATATGGAAGTCAATTTTACTATGAGATCTTGTATAGAGAAGTTGTCTTAAGATCCTCGTTTGTCAAAGTTGGCTCATAAAGTTTGGTGGTGATTGGATCTTGTATGCGGAAGTCTTTTTAGCCTGTCACACAAATGAAGGCTAATTTCTCTTGTTCAAAAAGAGAGTTTTACAAAATTGTTCTAAGTGGAGATTAAGCGCATATAGAAGGGTATTTTGTTAAAGTCTTAGCTCATTTGAAGATTTGTGGAGGAATATAATGCATCTTTTAATCTACAACCATTTCATTCTCAACTCTTTGGAGGAGTTTTTGTGGCCTTGAGGTAATATTTCACACTTATTATCTTGCTCATCTTATTTGATGTTGCAAGTATGGCTGAGCATTTGAAGATTTGTGGAGGAATATAATGCATCTTTAAATCTATAACCATTTTGTGCAAACATTCAACTCTTTGGAGGAGTTTTTTTTGGCCTTGAGGTAATATTTTACACTCATTATCTTGATCATTTTATTTGATGTTGCAAACAAGTATGGTTGAGCACATAGATAGTTTTGGCTCCATGTCTCAAATGACAAAGCCGGATGTATCAAACTATTCCACTTGGTCATTCTTATCAAGAATTATTGGCAAGGACCTTTGGGAGATAGTTAATGGGAGTGAGACTCTTACTCTTGTTACAAGTACTCCAAAACGTAAGTCAATAAACTTTGGTGCAGTCTCTAGAGTGGGAAGACTACACTTCCAGAGGAACAAAGGAGAGGTGATAAACCTATTATACAACCCTTCGGCATGATGATAGTATATACATGGATAAACCTATTATACCATAATTCAAGTAGTATATACATGGTAATAAACCTATTATACAACCCTTTCTTTAATTTTCTAGAAGCAACTCTCACATTGCCACACTTTGGATCTTGACTTTTGCATTGCCCACCACTGAAAGTAGCACACAAAATCTTGATTTTATCAAGAATAGGCACAAAAATGAGGACATACAATACCTCCTTCAAATGTTGCAATTTTCCATTTGACACACCAAAAGACATAAATCCCTTGCCTTGATAGCATCACATGATGCATTGTTGGCAAATTGTATTGATCTTCCATTTGGAACCAGTTCAAGACTATGGAAGTACTCCTTGCATTGAGTCATATGCCTCCGCTATCTATATACCAAATATGTGAGCCTTTGTCTTTTCCATTATAAGAAGCATCATAAGATTTCCATTACATCCATGAATTTTGAGGCATTCATACATATTATTCCAACACTTTGGTGCAAGCAGGAATCTCCATAACTTCTTGTCCCAACACTAGGATTTACATTTGAATCTCTCCTTGTCCCAACACTAGGCTCTATAATCTCCATAACTTCTTGTCCCAACACTAGGTTTACATGTGAATCTCTTCTTTTCCCAACACTAGGCTCTATAATCTCACTACTAGGAATATTCTTTAGGGAGAGGAAAGCTTACAATCCTTTCACACTCCATTAGTAAGTGATTTTGATACTTTTGATGCTTATGAAAGCACATGACAACCACATGATCAATTCAACTTTCAAAACTACACTCCTTAATTACATGAGATTATAGTCTCTATAATCTCACTACTAGGAAGATTTTACAAGGAGAGGAAAGTTTAAAATCCATTAGTAAGTGATTTGAAACTTTTGATGCCCATGAAAGTACATGACAACCACATGATCAATTCAACTCTCAAAATTAGCCTAATTCACCCTTAAGGGGATCAATGAAAGATACGTAAGTTTAACCTAAGGGGTTTTATTCTCATGTAGAGTTACAAAAAATATACATACACAAGGGATTTTCCAATTCAAAAAGGGAAATTTTTGATATAAATAATAATAATATATAAGGGGTTTTCCAATTTAAACAAGGGAAAAAATGATGCCAAAGGGGTACTTTATTAAATTAAAAATTATAGAAGAGATGTGTCTAGATTATATAATCTCACTACTAGGAAGATTTTTTCCAAGAGAAAGTTGACAATCCATTAGTAAGTGATTTTGATACTTTTAATGCTTATGAAAGTACATGACGACCACATGATCAATTTAGCTCTCAAAATTAGCCTAATTCACCCTCGAGGGGATCAATGAAAGATATGTAAGGTAGCATATAAGCTCAATGTAAGGGGTTTTGTTTTCCAATTTAAATAAGGAAAAATTTGATACCAAAGGGGTACTTCATCTTAAAAATTATAGAAGGGGTTTTTTAATTACCTCTCCATACTAACATGGGGGTTTTTTCATAGTGATTGCCCCAAATATTCAGCACCAAATTCAGTGGAAGACCCTAAAATAAGGTATATTAAAACATTTGTGAATCACCTTTATTTATTAGAAAGTCATTCGTTACTTCTTCTTTGATGAGTAAGCCTTAGAGATTTGATTTCAAATAGATAGGTCAACTTTAAAGCTTGAGCAGCAAAGGATTCTCCAATTGTGGAAGGAAAGAGGCTCATAATTATTGACCAAAATAGCTTTATTTAAGCTAAAATTTAGTGATTAAGGCTTAGTCTTATGATGGTTAAGAGATTACACTTAAGCTAAGACCTAATCTAACCTGATTTGATACCAATTGTTGGAAAATTGAGAGAAATTTATTCAAGGTTAACTAAACCTACTCCTAACTACACATTAATTAAGATTATGAGTTAAAATGTGAAATACATAATAAACAAGAAAAAGTGTTCTATATTATGAGAGGGAATCCTTCTTCTTTATAAAACATTAGCCCAAAATAGCGAAGACTTGCATGACTCCTCTAACTCTATTTTTGCCTTTGCCCTTGAGTGTCAAACCTATCTTTACACCTTTGAGTTTTGCACTCTAAACCTTAGATATATACTATAGATACTATAGATCCATGTTAGGCATAGGAGATGCCATCATCAAGTAGAAGCAATATGATTTTATCATAAAAAATTGTACTTGGGAGTTGGTTGATTAACCTAAAGGTAAAAACATTGTGGGAAGCAAGTGGATTTACAAGTTTAGTATCATGCTAATGGGACTTAACTTGGGAATTGGTTAACTTATCTATAGTATCTATAGATACTATAGAGCCATGTTAGGCACAAGAGATGCCATCATTATAGAAGGAATATGATTTTATCATAAAAAATTATACTTTGGAGTTGGTTGATTAACCTGTACGTAAAACATTGTAGGAAGCAAGTGGATTTTCAAACTTAAGGATCATGCTAATGGAACTTAACTTGGGAGTTGGTTGACTAATCTATAGGTGAGCCACTTTTTAGCTCTTTCCATTTGACCATTGGTTTCTAGGTGATAGGCCACACTAGGAATTAATTGAGTACACATGTCAAATAGTGTGCACCAAAAAGTGCCCATGAATTTCACATCTTGATCACTCACTCTTTGCTGCAACATTCCATGATGCAACTTGAACACATATTCCATAAATTGGTGTACAACCATGGATGCCGAATATCTCACCTTTGTAGGCACAAAGTGGGCAGCTTTTGGCCAACTACCACCCCATCCCCTCTTAGTAAGAGGAAGGCCGCTAGTGAAGTCCATTGCAATATGAGTCCTTACCTTCTGGAATAGGTAAGGGTTGAAGCAAACCACCGGATTTTTGTGTGGGATCCTTACTGAGTATACAAGGTATAAAACATACATCTCTCCATAGGCCTTTCCGATGAAAGCCCTTTCTTATTGCATTATAGGCCTTAAAGTGACCTAAGGGTCCCACCATTGGTGAAGAATGCATCTCAACCAAAACTTTTTGCTTAAATGCCAAGTGAGGTACAAGATACACTCATTTATTGAATTATAATAGCCCATTATGCAGCCAAAAATGAGGTAAATCATCACATATACCATGTTGTAACTTTTGTACCATATGTGATGCCTCTTCATCTATCATGTACTCATCTTGGTGGATATCCACAATCTAATCCTTATGAACTTCCGTGATGGTGGCTGAACATGCCTGCATCCTTTTAAGTGAATCACATGACTAATTAGATGTGTATACATCAGCCAGTAATTAGGAGATGTCATCGTTTAGGAATGATGCCAAATGCCCAAAAAAGGCACATGTACATTTTTTTAATTTTAATCAGTGGGAATACTATGAGACTTTTGGATGTTCTCTATGTACCAAATGGAGATAGTAAGAAGCTTTCATTTCAAGCAATGGTGATACTAAGAAGCTTTTGGTGTGGATGTTCTCTATGTTCCAAATGGAGATAGTAAGAAGCTTTCATTTCAAGCAATGGTGATACTAAGAAGCTTTTGGTGTGGATGTTCTCTATGTTCCAAATATCAAGAGTAATCTACTAGGCCATTAATAGAGAGTGACTCGAGGGTTTTCTTAATTTGATTATGCTAGTGTAGTCATCTTTGATGCCATCAACAACAATGTCGTGAAGAGAAAAGAGGCGGAATAACCTTTATGAAATGCCAACTTTTACTATCTGAGATAATGTGGGCACTAATAGGCTATGGCGTGCAAAAGTTTGGGATTGTGGATCACCTACCAACATTTTCTGAATGCATGTGAAGCTTGTATGATGGGCAAGAAGCATCAACCACCTTTTTTGTAAGAGAGCAGTAATGATGTAGAGTCTCCTCTTGAGATTGTACACGAGGTTCTTTATGGTAATATACCAACCACTACAATGGTGGTTATTCCTACTTTATGTTGCTAATTGATGACGTTCTCTGGGATAAGGCACAAACTTTTGGAAAATGTGAAGTATGGCATGAAATGGTTGTGAGAATCAAATAGGGAAGATGCTGATGAAGAAGTTGTGGTGAAGAAGATACTAATTGATGACCTTTTTTACAAGAGAGAAATAATGATGCAAAGTCTCCTCTCAAGATTGTTCACGATGTTTTGTATAGTAATATACCAACCACTACAGTGGGTGGTTCTTCCTACTTTATGTTACTAATTGATGATGTTCTTTAGGATAAGGCACAAACTTTTGGAAAATGTGAAGTATGGCATGAAGTGGTTGTGAGAATCAAATAGGGAAGATGATGATGAAGAAGTTGTGGTGAAGAAGATACTAATTGATGACATTCTTTGGGATAAGGCACAAACTAATGAAGAAGTTGTGGTGAAGAAGATACTAATTGATGACATTCTTTGGGATAAGGCACAAACTTTTGGAAAATGTGAAGTATGGCATGAAATGGTTGTAAGAATTAGACACATTGCTTTCTTAGTGCACTATTCCTCTTCTTATGTTGCCATTTTATTGTCAATCAAAAATACTGAACACGATCCTTCTCCTATATTGATCCTCATAACCTTTAAATATTACGCTTGTGATTTTTACAAACCACATTTCTACTTGTTTTGGCTCCTTTACCTTCTTTAGATCATGTAATAGCTTCACGGAAGTGGACTAATCACATGATTAATATGATGTGCCCAAAGTTGATGATCATTTTGAACTGTCTGAGTAGAGTTGTCCCACTCCATAATCTATGCCCACATTTAATAATCTCAATAGAGTTTATTAAATGTACCACTCCATAAATTTTCCCCACATTTAATTATCTCAATAGAGATGTTCCACTCCACAAAAATCTTTACACATCCTACTAATATTACCCTTGTTAAATCCTTTTTGGGAAATACTAACCCTGTGATTACCACCACATCCAAAGCACTCCATTGGCTCATTGGGTGCATACTATGCTACAACATGCATGGGGATGTGGTTACATTTATCTTTCATGTAGTATAGATAGAATAATTATCTCCTTTACTAAATCATAGTCATCATGTAGTATAGATAGAATAATTATCTCCTTTACTAAATCATAGTCATCACCATTCAACTCCCCTTGCCATATTGCCTATATTGGTATTGTGTTGTCTTGTTGAGGTAAAATCGGTGGCATAATTTGGGCCCTTTACAAGCTCGTAAACATATTACTTTGATAGATTCCTTAGATAATTTTCACTAGCCCTTGGTAAAGCCCCTAACTTAAGGACATTACAACCTTGGTAAGGAGTTGCCTCCTTGGTAAGGAGTTGCTAGTTGCCTCCTTGCCCCATACATAAAGTTTTTTTTGCATTTTACACCATGTTGCAAATTTGACACTAGTGAGGACATTCATTTGTTATATAGTTCCCATTATAAATGAAACATCACACATAATTTTGCTAAAGTTGCGACTTAAGGGGATTGGTGTTCATGCATCATTGGTCCACCCATTCTATGGGTACCTTAGCTAATGCATCTTATAAATCATCCTCTTTCCATCGAGCCTAATTTTGGCTAGTGGATACGAATGTGGAGGACAAGGCTTTATTGTTTATATCTCTATTAACGTAACTCAACTGGTTCTCTACTATAATTTCCCTTTGGAAACAATCATCAAATGTTTCTATGGCCACTTTTTCATTTTTTACATTTCTTGGTGAACCCTTTTTGTCAAGACTAGGAATTAAAATTTTTTCTAAGCTTTGGTCCCTTGGTCTCTCATCCTTTTGGGTACTTGGTGATGAGACTTTGGGTACTTGGTGATGAGACTTTGGACCTTTACTTTATAATCCCTCAATTTGTCCTTCTTTTCCTTGATAGACTCATGTCTAGTTAATGTTAGAATTTGTGCATCTCAGTGTTATAAGGTTACCTTATTTATTTGGTATTTTGTCCATTTTTCTCTTGTGTAGTAAGTCTTGAGCAAGTTGTTGTTTCTAGAGGCAGTCGGCCAGGTCACATCTCCACTATATAAGGCAGTACCTCACATTCACCTTGTAGCATCCAATCCTTGAACTTTTTTCAACACTACTTGCGGCTATTGCCATTGTAAAGCTTCTTGCTATTATAAAAGGTGATCTTGTCCACAATCTCTCTCTCTCTCTCTCTCTCTCTCTCTCTCTCTCTCTCTCTCATTTTGTCAAGGCTTCCGCTTCTGCATACTCCAACATGGTAATCGCTTAGGATCAAGATGCTCCCAAAATCTGCATTCTGCTCACTGTCTCCTTCTTCTTTGCCATGCATTTTTTTCTTCCATAGCTTCTCCAGGCTGCAGATTAGTGTCTACCCTGCTGCGTTTTCTGGTCCAGCCACCCTCTTACTGTGTTGGCCAGCCCTTTTTAGGCTGCATTTTCTTTTATAGAGGCAAGTTCAGGAGTTGTGCATACAATTTCTGCTCTTGCATCAGTAGTTAATGAGTTTCTTGGAGGTGGTGTTGCCAGACAAGTGGGACTACATCCCCTTCTTCCTCCAAGAATCCATGCCCTTCTAGAAGGAGGTTCTCGGTGGTTCTAGGACTGTTTTGCTATTGTCCAACCTCTTTCTCTCTCAGATTTGAGAGGGGGTTGATTGGTCCTGGTGCCTCACTTGGAAAGTACTCGTCGAGAGGAGTCTTGGAGTGCTAAGATTTGTGTACTTTGTTGTGCAGATATGTCTCCCCCTTGTACGAACAAGGATGACAAGTTGGACAAAACCAACTATGCTCATTGGAAGCTGAATATGCGGATCTGGTTCGCCCACAAGGGTTTGTGGGAGATTGTTCAGGGCATTGAGAGGAAGCCCGAGTGTCCTCAGAACTTTAGGAGGTGGACCCAAGATCAAGAGGACGAATTCCTTGTTGCGGAATTACAAGACCAGGAGAATCATGATTCGAAGGTGCATTTAGTGCTTGTGCGGGCCATCACAAAGGAGGTCTCACGGGCCATGCAAACTCTTAATAGTGCTTATCAAGTATGGTCCAAATTTGAGGATCTCTTTGCTCAAGATTTGTCGCGATGAGGGCAGTGACTTTGCAAGGGCAACTCTACGGTTTTTTATTTCCTGCTGGGAAGTTCTATGCAGTCGTTCCTCATGAAGGCCAAGGTTATCCACCATGACCAGTTATTATTGGGGCAATGGGTGCAACTTTTTTGTCCTCTTCTTAGTTGACTGCACTTATCCTCACCAAGCCTCCCTTGGAGTATGATGTGGTTTCTCGAGCTATGCAGTGTGCTAGGTCACAACCACTTAGTTGGATTTTAATGACCTTAGCTCCCTTCTCTTGGAAGAAGAGTCCTTCCTCGTTTCTCAAGGTAAGGTGTAGGTGCCTCTTAACAATTTTGACCAAGCACTTATTTCAGTTCAAAAGAAAGGTTAAAGTTGTTGTGTCTCATGTGGGAAGAGAGGACATCTGTCCAAGGATTGTTTATCCAAGAAGAAGGACAAGACCAAGGGCAAGTCTTCATCTCGAAAGAAGGGTAAAGACATGACACAACAGTGATACAGATACTTCTAGTACCACATCTAGGGCTCCCAGGGCACTTTTGGCTTGGGAAGGCCAAGATGGTATACTTCTCTAGTATACATGTAGTTCCCCCCATGTGCCAGCCAGAGGAGGCTTGTGGGAGGGAGAGGGGAATGACTGTTATAACTCTATTTTCTAGTGCATGGGAATTGTGAGTCAGAGTTCCAAGAATTAAACATCTAGCAAGACATGGTCATCTGGCAGGACGTGGTCATCTTTGGTGTAGTAGGGATTATGAACTGGATCTATTCTGAGTTCATTGTTCGAGGCTTTTGGGATGTGATGTGTTCACCGTCCCCACTGTTGGGGATTATGGGCGTGGTGTGTCCAGTAATTCATTATCTTATTCTTGGAGTTCATTGCACACTTGTGTGGGAATTCAGAGCCAAGCAAAGTTCTTTTCTGTTCGTGGTGGCATTTCGTTTTGAGGAAACAGGTTGGTGGGTGCTCTCTCCGAGGCGATTCCGGTATTTGCAGTACTGGAGGGTCCATGGTTGCATCTTCAACTTATCTTCTTGAGATTCTTGCACACAGTAGCAGCTGCCAGATGGGGTGTTAGAGTTTGTGCAACTTAGTGTTATAAGGTTACCCTACTTATTGGGTATTTTGTCCATTTTTCTCTTGTTGTGTAGTAAGTCGTGAGCAAGTCGGCCTGTTTCTAAAGGTAGTCGGCTAGGTCACATCTCCACTATATAAGGTAGCTTCTCATATTCACTTGTGGCATCCAATCCCTGCACTTTGTTCAACACTACTTGCTAGCTATTGCCATTTTAAAGCTTCTTGCTACTATAAATGATGATCTTGCCCAAAAGCTCTCTCTATCTCCTTTGCTCTGTCTCTCTTGTTTTGTCTATGCTTTCGCCTGTGCATACTCCAACAGTTAACACGCATATCTATGACTTATGCCTCATGATTCATGTGTCTGGACTCATGGCTCACATCTCTACATCATGTCTCCAGGCTCACGTGCTTAACTTGTGCCTTTTTGCAGGACTATAGGTTCATGATCTTCCCACCCGAGAGCCGATTTAGCCTGGTTTTAAGATTTTTTTGAGTCTTTTTGAACTTGATTGGGGGTGGTTAAGGTTCCTAATCTAGTTAATAGTGGTTGTGCAAGTGATAACTTTTTTTAATTGTTTTGATTTTACATGCTTCTATCAATTCTAACTATGTATGAAAAATATGAAGTGCATTAACACAAATTAACTATCCCACTCTAATCCAAACCTAATAGAGCTCAATGTTTGGTTTTCACTCTTAATCACAATTGCTAAGCTATTTATTGATCAATGTAATGAAATCTAAGTCTTGTGGGCTCCAACATCATGCAAATCAAGTTTTTCTCCTTCCATGATATGAAAATAGACTAGCCTAATGCAAATAAGCTCCAAAATCTAATAAAAAACAACAAACTAAACCTAAACACATCCAAGGGAGCTCAAACACATCTAGTGATTGAGAGTTTCGATAGGGACATGAGTTTATTTTGCCACAATAATTCCAAGGCTTAGTAGCATAAATTATACTAGCACCACCGCTTTTAATCTATGTACCAGTTGTGTAAAAGGTATCATCATTCTTGTGGCTGCTTTGTATGTTATTTTAAAAGCCTATAAGGTGCATTGTAACTTTTGATCCCAATCCATCTTTTCATTTATAAATTTTTGGAGAGTTTTCTTGAACGCTTGATTTATGGATTCTATTTGCCCCCATTTGCATAAAGATAATACATTGTAGAATTTTGCGAATCATCATGTGCTTCTTTATTAGCTCATGGATTACATCATTAATGAAATATTTTCCTTGATCGCATACTAATTCCACTAGCATCCAAACCTTGTGATGATTTCTTTATATAGAAATTTGGCCACCATTGATGATGTAGTAGAATTATCCCTTGGGGCTTTGGCTTTGACCCACTTTGTGTAATAATCAATGGTGACCATTAAAATGTATTTGTTATCTTGGACACACTTGATCCAGTCCCATTTTGTAGATCAAACCTATTCAAACACCATCTAGCATGTAATAATCCAATAGCATGCACGAAAGAAGAGGGAATAAGGGAAGCTCACAAGTAACTATTTAAAGGGAATGATTGTTCATTGCTTATTGTTAAAAGTGGCTTATATACAAATGGGTAGTTTTCACACTAGGCCAACCAAACTAAAAAATGGGCCAGTTTCTATTACTACTCTTAAGAAACTATGTACACAGAGTTTATAGTTTCCCTATTTAACATTAAGGACAGGGTAAGGGTGCTATATATGTTCTATCATCATCTTGAAAAAGATAAGTGCCCATTTGAGCAGGTAAGATGGCAAAGTGCTTACGGTAGGTTGGGCGGGTGAAACCATGCTAAACCATGGAGTGGTTTTAATAGCCATCTAGATAGGTGGATCAATGAAGACACAACCTTGTCACACTTTCTATCATGAGGACAAGACCATAAAGACATATTGCAAAACCTTTCTATTATGTGTTGGATCTAAAACTTTATATGTGAATAGTGCACAATGTGAAAATATTAACTTGATTATATGTGACTATTTGGACACCAAATTAATTCTTTTTTTCTAATTATCCAAAGTAAAACTTTGGATAATTATCCAAAGTAAAACTTTTAATTCATATAATGTGCTCCCCTAAACCATTTGAGGAGTGTAAATATAAATTCAAAAGTTAGTATGTAGGTGAAGGACACCTTGCCTTGTGTGAAGTTCCATCACACCTAAAAAGTTCACAAATTGAAAGTTATTTAAAAATTAATCTTTTGTAAATATGCTAATCAAGGTCTTCTGGAGAAATAACAATTCATGGTCACTGATTGACACAAATTCGGGTAGAGTGACTCACACGGGGCCTCTTAGAAGTTGGTCCCGCGCCAGCCCTTTTATTTCTAGCTGGGTCTGCTGCACCAACTTCTACATGCTATTCAACCTTGAGATTTCCTCTCTTAGGTTAGGATAAGCTTGTAACTTCTTGGAGAAAGGGCTTCTTACAATCCTTTGATATTGTGCTTCCCTTCTGTGGCTTTCTTTGACACTTGGGTCGTTGATTCAGAACTAGCCTAATTTTACTTTTGTTGGGCCTCCTACACCCTAGTCACAATCCAAACTTATGGCATAGACTATGAGGAGACATTGCTCGGTTGCAAGAATGGCAACCGTGAGAGCTATCATTGCTATGGCTGTAGCGAAGGGTTGGTCTTTACATCAAATGGATGTAAAGAATGCTTTCTTGCATGGTGATTTGCAAGAAAAAGTGTACATGATGCAGCCACCAGGTTATGAGAGTGATGCACATCCACATTTTGTGTGCAGGTTATGTAGCAAAGCCTTGTATGGCTTAAAGCAGGCACCCATGGCATGGTCAAACAAGATCGGGGAGTATCTTGTTACCATTGGATTTCAGATATCCAATGCAGAGTTTTCACTATATGTGAAAAAGATAGATAGAGGGATCATGCTATTAGTCTCAGTCATCTATGGATGACTTGATTATCATTGGTGATAATGATGCAGACGTACATGATGTCAGGATGCTTTTGAAGCAGAAGTTTGAGATGAAGGATTTGGGTGAGCTGCGGTATTTCTTGGGCATAGAGGTGGTGAGATCACCTTATGGCATTTTGCTATTGTTGCAGAGGCATTATGGCTTGGACATGTTGTCCAAGTATAGTATGACAGGCTGTAAGCCTATTTCAGTGCCATTGGAGCAGAACACAAAGCTTTTTGCAGATACAGGTGAGCTTTTGGAGGACCCCACTACATACAGGTGCATAGTGGGTAGTTTGATCTACATGACCATTACGAGGCCATAATTGAGCTATGTTGTTGGACTTGTGAGTCAGTTTATGCAAGCCCCTAGGAAGCCACACTTGGATGCGGCTAGACGGATCCTCAGGTACATAAAGTCCACAGTTGATTATGGACTTTTCTATGAGGCTGGTACAGAGATACAGTTACATGGGTACACAGATGTTGATTGGGCTAGTAGTATTGCAGACATGAGATCTACCAGTGGTTTTATGTTCTCATTTGGGAGTGTTGCTGTGAGTTGGAGCAGTAAAGAAGTAGCCAACACTTGCCCTGTCGAGTACAGAGGCACAGAACAAGTGGCAGCTTGTGAGGAAGCTTGGTTTTAGAAGTTACTTGGTGACATGGGAGAGCCCGTGGATAGGGTAGTTGTCATATATTGTGACAACATGAGCAGTATACAGTTGGCCAGTAACCTAGTATATCATGCTAGAACGAAGCACATTGAGGTGCATTATCACTTTGTGAGGGAGAAGGTTCTAGCAAGAGATGTAGATCTGGTATATGTCAGCACAGCGGATCAGGTGGTTGACATCTTCATGAAGGCATTAGGCACAGAGAAGCTCCACAGGTTTAGGGGCTTACTTGGAGTGCAGTGTGTGGATTTGAGCTCGAGGGGGAGTGTTGAGATATCGAGCTCAACTAGTGCTACGGGGCGGACATTGATGACCCGCTTGGGTGATAGCTTCTGCATCTACACCACTGGCATGGTTGGTGATATTATAGGTGATATGCGGCCAGTGGGATGACAAGCTGTGTGATAGCCATCTTAGATTACTAGAGACTGGCATAGTTATAGTGCCAGCTCATTTAGTCGGGTTCACATTATGGACCGACCCTTGTATGTTGTAGTAGTTGAGTACTAACCCATATAGTGTGTACTCTTATCTTTATGTTATGTTGGTTGAGTAGAGAAGAAGAAGATAGAAGAAAATTTAGCTATCCATCTCTCTCTTGTGCCTTGCTCTCTCTTGTGTGTGTGTGTTTGCTTGCTAGGATTTGAAGCTCTCCCTCTCCCCCCCACATTCTCTTTAAGCTGCACGTAGCTAGCACTACCAGAGGACTGGATCATGCTAAACTAGTAGAGTAGTTTAGCAAATTTAGCTATCCATCTCTCTCTTGTGTCTTGCTCTCTCTTGTGTGTGTGTGTTTACTTGCTAGGATTTGAAGCTCTCCCTCTCCCCCCCACATTCTCTTTAAGTTGCACGTAGCTAGCACTACCAGAGGACTAGATCATGCTAAACTAGTAGAAGACACCATGATTGAATCCTCTGTCTTCCATACTCTTACTAACAGATAAACTGGCACTTGCAAGAATTTCATACTCGAGACTTTATTCTCACATTGAATTTCTTTGCTCTTGCCTTTCAACTCACACCACACTCATTAAGATAATCAATTAAGAACCACAGGTAGCTAAGTGCTCCCTGATTTAATAGCTCTTGTCTCATAGAATTTCAACAACCAACAAGCGACTCACCCAAGCACAACTTTCTGACAACTCAAAGGAAATACTTAGCATGAAGCCATAAAGATTCTTAGAGAAGCTAAATAAACATGAAGGGGCTCAGTACTCATCAACCAGTGAGTAAGATAAACAAGACACAAGATTCAAGAAGAAAGTAATTAGAGTCACATATCGAAGTCCCTAAAGATTTTTTCTTGTTGAAACATTTGCGCTGACCCTATGTCTCATACATACTCACACAGTGAAAGGGAAGAGACTGAGAGATAACATAGTGTTCCCAAATTTTGCCATAGTTGCTACATCCTCTTCAATTCCTTCACTGCTCATTCCCCCTAAACCATAAACTCCACAAAGCATATATATATATATATATATATATATATATATATATATATATATATATATATATATATATATCACAAAACCATAATCCCCCACCCTTTCTCGCATTCCTCAACCCAAAACATGTTTTTATATAAAACCAAAAAGAAGATTATTCTACCTTCCTTCCTCCCAAAAAAGAATCTGCTGCCTTGTACCCTCATATCATACTCCCATTCCATCTTTCCCTTTTTGTCACCTTTATTCTTCTGGATATCTCCGTATCATCACAATTAGCTTACCTTTTTTAGTAGGATGTGTGGCCTTTACATAGTAATTATCCACTTGTCTTGGTTGATTGCATTGGTTTCATACTATATCGACCACCTCGGTTGACACAAGATGAGTGTACAACTATATTCTAGAGTTGGGGCTGCATCAATAAGGTGGCTTAGAAAGCAAACAAAACTAGAATATATTCAACTTTCCAGACATCTATAGCTACAACTGGTGTAAGAACATTATTGAAAAAGTAAATACATCTAAGTGAAATTATATCTATTAGCTCTATCACTCTTATCTACACCACTAAGAAGACGCCCTACATTAGCTAGCTGTTGATATAATATCTCACAAACTCATGCTCAAGCTCCTTGAATTGATGCAATCATGTAACTGAGCTATGCTTGACACTAGTCTTTGAGAAGATTGTGGTAAATGCTAGCTCAAGATCCTCCGTGGTCCCCTTTGTGAGTCTTCTAGCATTTGAAACCACAATAGTGCATTACCTTCTAGGTTAACCCAAAGGCATTGATCTTATTCTAGGATCGATTATCCTCTTAGTTGTACAAATTTGTCTAAGTGTGGCTAGGTGGCTGTAGGGATCCCATAATCCTTCAAACTTGGACAATAGCTTGGATATATGTGAAGCTCTAATCCTCAGATGGCCGTGATCGTATTCATCTATCATCCCTCTTGGTGGTCTGACCACCATGGGGACAATATCCAGCACTCTTCTCACTTTGCATCAGGAATACGAGCTCATGCTCTAAGTTGTGTAGGCTCAACTCTGTTCTGTTTATTCTAGAGCCGTCAGGGGCTATATTTCTAGAGGTATAGGTGCATAGGATGGTCCCATTTACCCATAGGTTGGTACTCCAATTGATGATTCTGGTAAGGGTTCTAGGAACATATTAGCCATATGTGTCATAGGGTATCCCACTGGGCTGCTAGTTCACTTGTAGCTTGCCGTTCACATCATGACTAAATAGTCTTTTAGTTTCCCACACTCTTGGACGAGTACTCTTGGCTATAAGGGAGTAGCTACATAACGATTTCAAATGAGACAATTCCAATAAAAAAATTCTACTGAAGAATGATTTAAAAACTTGGATGATACTACTTTTGCAATCGATACAATAAGACTGTGAACGATTCAACTCTTGGATCGTAGAGCGATCCTAGTTGACCCACGATCCAAGACTTAGATTGGTGATTGCACTTTTGAGATCGTTCACACGATCCAAAGGTCTACCGACTCTATCAGTGTCAATAGGCCGATAGCGCCTCAATTGCGATGCAATTATTGTGCTGCCAACAAATATTCCCTACAAATTTGGTAGGTACACTGGCACTGACTCCCACATTCATGATTGTTTTATAACTGCTCACTCATTAATGCACTTGTAGACGTTAGGTCATGATCATGCTAGCTTGGTTAAATTGATCTGACTCCTAGGGTTGAATCGAATGATTCTACCCCAAACGATCCCACTAGTGTTGGGAAATGATCCCATGTTACAGTGCAATCTTTCCTTGCATTTTCCTTTTTTTTTTTTGGTTTTTCGCCTGGCACCTAGCCTAGTAATGATTCCAAGATGGTTATTCTAGCATGCAAACATCAATATGAATGATTATTATGAATCAATTGAAAGAATGAGCCAATTTTTGCTCTTTGTTCATAGTGGAATACTTTAGCCTACTTAGCGTAACTACTCTAATCTAATGCTTATAAATGATGTTAATAGAAGAGTCTAGCAAGTGAGTTTACTAACCTCAATCTTGCAAGGGGAGCTCAACTAAGCCATCCATCTCCATCAGAAAGTTAAAACAACAAAAAACACAAGAAGGGTTATGGGCTAGGAAAAACTCAATCTAATCACACATTCATCACTCCTAATCACTCAAACACACCTCCAACTCCACAATCACTCTACCACAAGAAGGATTATGGGTTAGGAAAAGCTCAATCTAATCACATTCCTCACTCCTAAATCACTCAAACACACCCTCGACTCTACACCTAATCACTCTACCAAAACAAACAATGGATTAATAGAATGCTTCTATTGCACTCTAGCACTAGTTCTACTCCTCGGTAGTGGCACCTCTTGTTTAAGGAAGTTGTAGCTTCACAAAAATTATTGTCTTCACCAAGGAGTACAATCCGTCTAAAGCATGAAAGTACATTGAACGTGGGAATGGAAACCTTAATGGTGGTCAAGGCCTCAAGCTCTACCTCTTTCATGTGTTACAAAAAGTAGGGTCTCCTTCCCTTTATATAGGGTCCACCAAGGGCTAGGGTTTTCCACCCACATGCCCACTTTATTTAAGTGTGTTCACACCTTCATTACCTCTTTCACTCATTCTTTACCACTTGTACATCATATATTTTAACACCCCCTCTCAATGCCACCATGGGGCAATGCTAAACATGGAGCAAGGTGAGTATTGGACATACAAGAACAAAATTACCTCCTCTCAAACATAGGATAGATGAAAAGGGGCTTTTATAAATTAGGCTTTTACAAAAGTGATGAGTTATAGAGAAATATGATTCACTCCCAATTCTAGTAAGCATGCTTCACTCCTCAACTAGAAGAGTTGCTCAGCATGTGAGGAACTTACAAATTTCCCTCAACCTTAGTAACATCTTTGGTGCCATCTCTTCCAAAGTGGCTTCGTGCACCACCTTTGTTGCTCCTTTGCTTTGATGAAACCATCTTCTTGCAAAAGATACATTTCAAGTTGGATTTGGACATACCATGTTTCATCACAAAGGCTTGAGTTTTTGATGTAGATGTAGATCCACCCTTTGATTTGACCTTGAGCATAGATCTTACTTGAACTTGCCAAGTATGGAAACCCTCGCCATCAAACTTCTCAATTGAGGTTCCAATCTCCTTCGACATGATTGATAGAGGTAGGAGAGATCTTATTACTTGCAATAAACAAGGATAGTGTCTAACTCCATTTACAAGGTAAAAAATAATTCAAGTTTTGAAGATTGATGTGCTTGAAACAGGTTCAAAGATTACAAAATCACCTTGCACTTTAATGTGCAAAGGTGAGTGGAAAAAACTTTAGCAACCTTTGAGAGAAAGGCTTGGAAACCTTTAAAGAAAAAGGTTTGAAAGATTTAGAAAAAACCTTAGAGAAAGGGCGGAAGCAATGGAAACAAGAGGAGAGCAAGTATGAAAGAATGTACAAGCATAAACAACTTACTGAATCATCATGAAGACACCATAACTTGAGAGAGGAAAGATGTATAGAAAGCTTCTTGTATTACTTTCTATTTCAGCCACTCTAAAGTTGGCTTAGCCTTCTCTTTCATGTGTTACAAAAAGTAGGGTCTCCTACCCTTTATATAGGGTCCACCAAGGGCTAGGGTTGTTCCAACCCTAGATCCCTTTTCCACTCACATGCCCACTTTATTTGAGTGTGTTCATACCTTCGTTACCTCTTTCTCTCACCCTTTACCACTTGTACATCATATATTTCAACAATCTAGTCAAATCACAAGCAAGAGTCAAGCAAGTTTACCTCAAGCACACACACACACTGAAGTATGCAAGAATTAAGAAGAGATTAAGATAAGTAAGAATAAAAGAGCTCCCAAGCTTGAGCTCAAATATAGATTGTATTTAAAAAAAGTGTTTGTACGCACTTCCATAAGTCACTTATATACAAGTGAGCTTTACTCGGCCGCCCACACTTATAGGGTGCTCAAAACATGTTCTCATTACAAATTCAAGCCTTATATGGGCTGGCTTTTATGTTACAATGGTGGGCCTTTGGACATATATAATGTGAAACATTTAAGCTAGGGCAGGGATTAAGAAGTATACAGAAAAGGAGTAACACTCCCCTCCCCCCTCTCTTATAAACCTAGCCTAAACCTCAAAGTGGTGGGATCAACTACCAATTACAAGGATTTCACGCACATGCACACGCACACACACACACACACACACATATACGTATATTAATGTATGTATGTATATTTGTGTATGTATAGACACACACATACACACATACACATATACACATTTAAAAACATTATCACTTAAATGTAATACATGTTTTGTATCCTAATAAAAAGAGATATTCAGCAAAAGATAGCCTCTTTTAATAAGTAGACACACAATGCACACTTACGTATATTCTTACATATATGTGCACGCACATGTGCTCTTATCCCATAAAACTTTACACACTCTATATTTGGGCTTCAATTTGATGCTTCGATAATTTTATAAGGCTTTCTTTGGTAAATCCTTAGGCATTAATCCCAAAAAAGACCATTTGAAAGGAAAATAACTAGCCACTTTAAAACAAAAAGAGGTCTTTCTTGTGAGATAGGCATAGGATTATACAACTATGGTGGATGGAACTCTACAACTAGTGCAAAGATGGAGTGAGTGAGAGCGAGAGTGAAGTAAAACAAAAACTATAAGAGATAATTTGTGTTAGCACATTCATCTCCAGTTTTTGCCCATTTCTGGTGTCCTTTTGGTCCCATTTGTATGGCCCTTGATTGTGGGCTGGCCACCCCTATTTTACATATTTTTCTGGGATTTTTCCTAGCCCTTTTGGTATCTTACCAGTCGGCCAGCTCATATGCTCCAGTCGGCCAGCATATTCAGCTCCAGTCGGCCAGCCCTCCTCACCTATAAATAGGTGGGGCTGGTCTCTCATTTTATATTCAGTCTTGTACATATTTTGCTCCCTCACTTATGAGACTAACAGTGTCTCTTGCTTGGGACTGTTTTGGTTCAGCATATTCAGCATAGTTTGCTCCATATCTCTCACTCTTTGTTCAGCACATTCTAGTGCCACTCTGCTTCCGCTCTGTGCACTCTTTCATGGTATCATCACTCCCGGTTTAGCAACCTTTTCTGCTACCCCATATTCAGCCCTGTTTTCAACACCTACTCCTCTGCGTTTTCTTCCAGATTCATAGCTTTTGTTGTTGCGTTTTCTGGATAGCACCCTGCTGGTCGCTTTTTCTTCAGATTGGCTTCACCAATTCAGCCATCTGGCTCTTGTTGATCAACGTTTCATTGCCCACTTGGAGATTTGGCCTGTTTTCTACAGGACAAAACTTGTTCACAGTGCGTTTTCCTCTCCAGTGGCCCTTTCCCTTTGTAGAGGGGACTTGTGGTGTTACAGGCTTTGGTGGCACTCTTGGTACCTGTGGAGGACACCTTTTTCTTCAGAGTTTGTGCATTTCTTGAGGAGAGCCCAAGCTACTGTCCTTGTTGTTGCCTTTCCCTCTTTCACCCTCTTACAGCATATTCTCGGGTGCTGTCCAGCCTCTTAGGGCTGCGTTTTGGTGGGAGGAAAGACCCTATATCAGCGTTTTCTGATTTGGACAGTTTTATCTTATGAGGGTTGGTTCTCTTGATTGGATCAATGATGACAACTTCAGACTTGGCTCCCGTACCACTCTCTTGTTATTTCCTTGATGAGGCAGACAAGTTGGATGGTGGTAACTTTCAGTCATGGAAGTTGCAGGTTACTTCTATTCTCAAGGAGTATGGTTTGATGGAGTTTCTCTCGTACAAGAATTGGTGCTTGCCGGTCCTTGCCTCTGTGGAGGATGTGTGTCGGTGGAGGAAGACTGACGGATAGATCTATGGCTTTCTCCTCCTGAATTGTCAGGATTCGGTTCTTCGACACTTCATCCTGATGATGCTTCTACTTTCTATGTGTGGTAGTTGCTTTGGTATGGTGATGCCAGATCGGCAAATGCTTTCTGTTTATGGGTGTTATGCACAGCCAGTGATCTTATGGATACTTCTTTTGGAGATGTTCCTGCAGTGAAGGATAGTGGGCCAGTTTTGCTCACTGCATCTGAGGAGTTTGTTTCTTCTGTTTTGCTGCCTTCAGTTTCTGTGCATACTTCTCCTTGCCGGGATGATATCTTTGGTAATGTTTTTGAGGAAGATAGTGGGTATCCTTGCTCACAGCTTCTGAGGGGGATTTTTCTCATATTGCTTTGCCTCCAACTCTTTCTTCGACAACCAGTGACCAGGATGTGTTGCTGGTCCCTTTGCCTTCTATGGAGGAGCCTGCTTCTACGCTGTGTGATGCAATTGAGGAGGCTACTACTACTTCAGTTATGTGAATTTTCCTCTTCCTCTTACTCTGTGTGAGGATTCAGGATTGTGGTCAGGTGTGTCCGTGACCGTGCTTGAGGCACAGTGGTACTTCTAGGGATTGAAGGATTGGGATTTGGATTTGGTTGGGCTTGTGGAGTCCCGACATCAGTTTTCAGAGGGGGCAGTTGAGTTCTTACATCTGGCGATTCCGACCTTCGAGGAGGGTGCTATTATACAACATTTGGCTACTCTTGGTACAGAGTTGGAGCAGATGGACTCTATTTCTTTTGAGGGTATTATCTTCTTGGAGCTACAGGCTTCTAGGGATTCCTGTGACACTGTGTTTATATTTAGGTTTGGCACCGATATTTGGAGCAGCACGATGCAATCTTCATGGTTGATTTCTTCTAGAAGAACACTGTACGTGGCAGCTTGTTCTGTTACTTTTGTAGCTGAGTTGTTGTGGAGATTACTTGTGGAGCTTTCCTGGTACCTGTTGCTGCTGCTTTCTTTTGTCTTTGACAGAGGACGCCTTCTTCGGCTTCTCGGAGATATGTTCAGCATCTGGTGCTGAGAGGGGGTGTTAGCACATTCATCCCCAATTTCTGCCCATTTCTAGTGTCCTTTTGGTCCCATTTGTATGGCCCCTGATTGTGGGCTGGCCACTCCTATTTTACATATTTTTTGGGGATTTTTCCTAGCCCTTTTGGTATTTTACCAGTCGGCCAGCTCATATGCTCCAGTCGGCCAGCACCCGCTCTGATATCAAATGTGGATAGGCCTAGGATTGTATAGCTATGGTGGATGGAGCCATAACTAGTCCAAAGATGGAGAGAGAGAGAGAGAGAGAGAGAGAGAGAGAGAGAGAGAGAGAGAGAGAGAGAGAGATATTAACGTCGATAGAATGCAACACAAGGGCATATACGACCAACGGTGGGACTTGAACTCGGGTGGATCATGGCCTGTAAGACATGATTTGGACGTTAAAAAAATGATTTTATTGATTAATGTGAAGTTCGCAAGGTACAATGCTTTTAAGGCAAAATGCCTTATCTTTCTCAACACAGAGTATGAGGCAATGACACATGGCTCACCGATGACAACACTGATGTACACACACAAACACTCGAGTGGCTACAAGAGGTGGTTCAGATGTAGTGACTCAATTACTCACATAAGTGAGTAATTGAGGTGGTTCAGATGTAGTAACTCAATTACTCACATAAGTGGTTCAGATGTAGTAACTCAATTACTCACATAAGTGAGTGTTCACACACACTTACACACTTACACATATAAGGGGTGTTCACACCTAGATAGGTGCCCACACCTATACAGTTACACATTGCTAGACACGCACACATACGACTCTTTCTTTGTAAAAAAAGGTCTTGTCAATCTTCTTTGGTGAGCTCTTTCTCTCTGTCTCTCTCTCCCCCCCTAGATCTTCTCCTTTTACCTCCTTTTCGAATGGTGAGGGGTGGGAAGCTTAACACTAGCTATACATTTAGTTAGAAAGATCCTTCTTTGTAAACAAATGCAAAGTTAAAAAAAAATTAAAAGTCAACACAAAGTTTGTAGTATATTCATTAACTATCCAATATCCCCCCCTGATTTCATGTAGTTTTAAGCTAATAAATAAGGGTTTTTGACTTAGTATCTTTGACAACTTTGATTTTGTGTGCTATAGTTACTCTTGGCTTCAACAAGGCACATTGATGCTTGTGCAATGTTGCTTTATGCACTTAAACAAAGTTGCCACTATAGTAATACAAGAAGCCTTAGTACTTATCTATTAGTATCATTATTCACTTTTCTTGCATGTCTCGTATTTCTCATAAATCGCATGTACTGAATATGAATGTACACATTATTATACTTTGTTGGATCCATGATCGTAGCTACAATTTTGAGACTAAAAAGGTGCAAGGGTTTAGTGGTATCTATCATGAGCAAAAGAAATCTTTATAAGAAATTTTCACTCTAGAGCATATTTTAATGTTGTGATTGTTTTAACACAAATACTAGATGGCAGCACCCATAGGGAATTGAAGTAAGATATCTCAAAGACAAAATAAACATGATTCAAAGAGTGTAAAGTAGTAGGACACAACATTTTTTCCAACATGTATAAGTGGGAGCAACAATCTTAAGAGTAAGATAAGTTAATATACCATAGCTATTATCTATAGCAAGTTCACCCACACAAGTGATAAAAGTAGTCCCTTGTCTAAATCACACAAGTTCTTCACTTCTCAAGTTGAACATATGATTATATAGTTGCTAAACTGAACTCATTGGGTAGCCCTTCATTGAAAACCAAATAATTCATTGTTTTTTTAATTTAAATTTAATAAATAGATTTAAAAAGTTTGTAGGGCACAAAACTCACTGGGTGGATGTGCTTGACTTCTAATTTGTTGAATAAATCAATCAATGAGACCATATCAGATGTAGATATAGGCACAAAAGTGACTAGGTGGATGTGAAATAGCCTCTATGTTTAGCTTCTTGATAAGGAGAAACCCTTGAACAATGAAACAATTGGGCCTTAACATTGATGATGGATTGAAGCAAGGGCTCAGAACTAAGTAAGTTTTGGTGTTTTGTGTGGGAAATTGAAATCACTCAAAGAAAACAAAAAGCTAGTACCTGCAATCTTTTTCAAGGATGTCACAAAAGGCCAGGCTTGAAGCCGAGTTGCGTCGCGTGTTGGCACCAGAATGCCATTATGTGGCTGCTACCTTCCCCATTTTAGCTGCTAGTAGGGCTAGTGGCTGAGGAAGGGGTGCTGCTGGTGGTGTTATTGCTACTGCTACTGCTACTGGTATTGCTATTGTTGTTGCTTAAACTTGGCAGAATTTTGACAAGAATTGGCACAAGCACAACTAGGATGACCACAAGGAGGATGAGGAGGGCTATGCATTTGCATTTCCTCGTGTTCCGTTGCAGTTTCTTAGCTGTATGGAGCTCTTCAGTCCCTCTTTTGACAAAGGAGGATGCACCCTGCACAGCAGCCTCAATGTTGTTGAGCTGCTCGCCCTGCGCTTCGACGAGCACCGCCATGTCCAAGAAGATCTGATGAAGCTCCATGAGGTTCTTCTCGATCTCCTTCACAGTCTCGTGCCTCTCTTGGATCTCCTTGATGGTGTCAATGATCTGCCCTTTCCCTTGCTCTTGGATGGCCTTATGCAAGAATGTCTCGCTTTCGCCCGTGTCTATCATGTGGTCAATGACATCCTCATCTGCCTGTTTCCCTGTGACGGTGTAGTACCGCCTCTCTATGGTCTCCTTGTACTCTGACATCATCTTCTCGCGGAGGGCGCGGAACTCCCCCATCAGATCCCTGAGTGTCTTTCTCAAGCTATTGGTGATTGACATCCGGGTGCGGTCAGTGGATGACCCTTGCTCACAGCCATGGATGCGGCGGCTTGCCAGATTCGCCTGGTCGAGATCCTCGAGGCGGCCCTTGATGGCCTTAGCCTTCTTGAGGACCTCTTCCACATGCCGGTCCATCCGATCCCGCAATGCCTTCATGGCATGTGCCTTAGTGATGGTCATGCTTTCTGAGTTTGCGTTTTGGAGCTCGGAGAGCAGATTCTTCACCTTCTCCATGTCCTCCTTGATGACATCCACTTCAATGAAGAACCGGGTCAAGTTGTTTTGGGATGCCATCTCTGTTTCTGCTTGAGCTTCAAAGTCGCGGCTGTGCCTCTGAAGGTCCACATAGGGACCCTTGATGTCACGGGAGGAGAAGGTCTGCGAGAGAAGGTCGTTCATGGTGCCCAAAAAAAGCAAAAAGCAAAAAGCAGAGGCAGATTTCTGTGAGAACAAGGTAAAGAAAAGCAAGAAGAGGATCTGCAACACACGAAGCACAGAGAGAGAGAGAGAGAGAGAGAGAGAGAGAGGGGGGGGGGAAAAGCAGAACACGAGATGGCGGAGAATTCCGAGAGAAGCCCACGACGGCAGAGCAAAGCCGTCGCGACCGAGCTTGCCATTTTTTTTGAAACCCCACAGGCCAGAGACCATCAAAAATTATGTAACTCGGTCAACCCACAACCATTGCATTACCAATTTAAATTAACACCTCCTAAGGTTTCTCACGTTGTGGCGTGTGTGCGTGCGTGTGTGTGTGTGTGTGTGTGTGTGTGTGTGTGTGTTGTGTTGTGTTGTTTGGAGGGATTGGAGAAGATACATGCAACATTAGGCATCTCCACAACCATTCTCATATCAAGAATCTCTCGTGAGATGAGACACCCGTCATACTCTCATACAACCATTCTCATATCAAGAATCTCTCGTGAGATGAGACACCCGTCATACTCTCATGATGCGACTGCATACTTGAATGGCCTCCTCTACCATGTCTCCATTCTCTGAGAGACAGAGGGGCTGTGTAGGTGATTCCGTTAGAGATTGGGAGAGGAACATATGCATAAATCATCTCCAAAATCCTTCTCATCTCAAGAGTCTCTCTCATGACATGGAAAAGACTCATCATGGGGTTACAAAGTCAGCACACAATCTCCTCTCTTGTGCCTGTGGATCTATTCAACCTTGTCTGATGTATTCAACCTTGTCTGAAGGGGTCATCAAGGGCCTCCTCTAGGCAAGATTGGGATGTACGAAGATGTATAAGGCATCTCCAAAATTTTACTAACCTTAAGAGTCTCTTGTGAAATGAAAGACTCATCATAGGGTTGTAAAGTCATCTCGCAATCTCCTCTAGACACCTAATGTGATGAAAAAGTTACTTCTCTACCAAGTCTCAAGTATTTGAGATGCCCCTAAAGGTAACTAGCCATCTGGATATCACAATGAGGGTGCCCAAAGCACTCGACTCGTGAACTATTTTTTGGCCTATCATCATCCCCTTATGCTAACATGTGACAAGTGTCTAAATATGATCATGTCATTTTCTTGTATCTATCCTAAGGTAATTTCTCTATTTAATTATCTCACATAAGTAAAGAGCAATGCATCTTTGAGCCTTATAATACGGGGGGCATTTCTTGGTCCTTGATCTATATTTCATGCATGTTACACATTATGCATAATTGTAATTGGTGGCTCTCTTGCATCATATCTAGTTCCCTTCATGTCTTAATGTTGAGCTTGTGTGATGAGACCCTAAGATGCCTAAATGATATCCTAATATGCATCAAAAATTTGAATTAGACCACGAGAGATTCTATATAATTCTTGGCATGACCTTAATTAATGTAGTATCACTCAACATACATACGCACGTATAAGATAAATGATGATTTTATATTGACAAAGTTTAAACTCCATCGAATTCCACTTATCAAATAGGCTAAAAGTTCTCACCATGCATGCCTTCTTGAAAGTATGCATAGAGAAAGAAAGTGTATGTTATATGTTCATCTAAACGGGGTAAAGTGGGGGGTGCTAGCAATTAGCCCCTTAAAATGAGAAGTGTATGTTATATGTTCATTTAAAAGGGGTAGGTGTGGGGGCTGCTGGCAATTAACCCTAAAAAATGAGAAGTCGTATTTTATGAGTAGTGATAGTATGATAGAAGATGCATAAGGCATCTCCAAAATCCTACTAGGAAATATCTAAAAGAAAAGGAAATTGTAGAATCACTCTAGAATCTATTTTGAGATGAAAGTCTCACATGGGTTTATAATGTTGTTTGATCTCTTTTGGACACTAGATGAGATTAAATGAGTCCCCTACGCTATTGGATGTGTTAAAACTTTGATCTGATCTCTAATAAGGGATCATTTTGAGGCATCCTCTATAGACTCCCAAGTCTCCAATGTGTAGTGCCAATTGCCTATGGATACCTAAAGATAGCTACCCATGTGGATGTTCTAATCAAGTGTGATTTCTCTAGCCTAACAAGTTGTGGTATATCATCCTCCTATTTCTATATCTCCCCAACCTCAGCCCTAACATCTGAGGAGGGTCTAAAAATATTCTCATGTTTCCTTATATGTATCATGAGTTTATTATGGGGCCACACATTTTTCATCATCATACACTTGATAACTTGGCAAAGAGAGCCAAATCACTCTAGAATAAGTAATGAAATATCTCTTAACTCTTATAGGATCACATGATCATGCTGCTCATCAGTCTTTTTCTCATGCATGTCACATGTTGGCTAAATTTACAGTTGTACTTTTCCCATGTCTCTCTTCTCATCTCAATACGGAGATTCTCTTCTTCATTGAGATATTGAGTGCATATAACATGTTCACTCCCAAATAATCTTGCATTTTGAACAAAGCCATCCTTAATCCCACTCTATGAAACCCTACATAGAACATGCATGCATGTATCTAAAATACCCCCATTTTTTACATTTTTTAACAAAATCATTTACCTCGTTAAGTAATTATATATTTTTAAACACATTTTGTGGTAGCTTCATGTTTTGTCACATGTATAATGCCACTTATTAAAGACTAAGAGTTCATTGCTTTGGAGTTTTGAACCCTTGAATGTACAATGCCACTTAAATATCGAGAGTTCGTTGGTTTGAAGTTTTGAACCCTTGAATGTGAGCTCTTATTTTGCAAAATAATTCACATTTGCTAAGAGAGAGAGAGAGAGAGAGAGAGAGAGAGAGAGAGAGAGAGAGAGAGAGAGAGAGAGAGAGAGAGAGAGAGAGAGAGAGAGAGAGAGAGAGAGAGATTCTCAATTAGGAGCTCACTGAAATTGATTATTTTTCTTTGAACTTGTAGTTAAACAATGTCGTGTTTAAGATCTCTAGAAATTGATTCGTTTGTTAAATGATGTTATCTCCTATATCTTTAAAGACTTTATACAAATCATCAACAGCTCTTGTGTACCCAATTCAATGTTGTGTGCAACAAGTAGGATAATGCTTGAAACACATGATTGTGAACCCAAAAAATTAACCACAAAAATATACCTCTAATATAAGCTAGCATTAATTCATTTTAATGATCTATATGCCATTTTAAATTCCAATCTCAAATCACAAAATTTCATTTAAAATGATCCATGTGTGAATTCAAATCTATGTCTAAAAAAACCACTTAATGTCAGGTATTTTTTCACTCTCTTAAAACTTATATTTTGTGATTAAACCTTTGAGGGCATAAGTCTATATCTTTTTTATAAACTTGTCGCAATCATAATGCTCTATGTTTTTAAATTTTCCACATTAACAACATTATCAAACCCTCTTAACAAGAAATAAATATGGTACACAAACATGTATGTAACACAAAAGTGTATGCATTGTAAACTACACTAATGAATATTCTAAAATAGGTAAAGTGTATGATTGTAAACTACACCAAACATTTAAAGAACTTGCAAAGTGTATGCATTCCAATCTACATCAAATGTTTAAAAAACTAGTAAGAATAGTATAAACTATGCTCAGCCTAGAAATTAAAAAAAAAAGGACTTCTAAGCAAAAATGCAATAAGGAATTAAAGATACATGAACAGGCTACATGTTTACATATAACTAAAATGAACACAAGTATTTTACTTGAATTGCTAGGTCCAAATAAACATTTCTTTGGGTCAAGCTTACATTAATTCAACTACTATATGTAACCATAAAAACTAGTATGCACAATTATATAAACATTTCTTTAGGGCAAGCTTATACTAATTCAACTACTACGCCCCCATAAAAATAAGTATGCACAATTAGATGCCCACAACCACTTTCATACATAAAATTTTATTTGTGCCCCATAGTTTGTGCCCATGTAGTTATTAGCATGCCTCAAATGTTGCTAAGATATTTTTTGAATTATTTTACTATCTAAAATAAATTACACACGTATATTTTGAGCACTTACAAGTATGCATATTTACAAAACAAATAAATAAAGCTATCAAAAACATTATGGTTGTGTTTTGTGGTGCACAATTTAGCCTACATTACCCAAAACACCCTTCAGCAGAAGATAACATTTCACAAATATCTCCACAATACACAAAACAAGGTGTGCTTTGTTTAGCTTTGATCCCACTTTGATCTAGTCATAGATTTTATATTGAACTAGTGCATGGTGGTTTTGGATTAATAATTTGATGTGATTTTATATTTGTTTTTATACTACTTTGTTTTTCCATGTAAAGACATGCAATTGATATATGATCCATGTAAAGACATGCAATTGATATATGATCAATGTTCAGCTCATAAATCTCAACCATTTATCCTTTTATAATAGTAATTTATTTTCCTTTAGAGTATATTTTTATAATAATAAATAAATCACAATAATTTGTCCTTTTCTAATGGTCCTTTCGTTTTCCTTTTCTAATGGTCTTTGTATTTTCTAATGGTCTTTGTTTTCCTTTTCTAATGGAACAGCGAGTCATGAAAAATGTTCACAAAATCGTGCAAACATTCACTTAACTTCATTTTTGAAAAAAAAACCAAAAAATGTATATTTTTTCAAATTTATAGAGACAAAAGACATACTTTCATGTCAAACATTTAAAAAAAACCACTACTTTTGTGGAAAAAAATGCATAAAACATTGCTTACATTTTACTCTAAACCCAAAAATGTCCAATTTGAAAAAAGAATTACAAAGGAGAAGAAACTCTTCCAATCAACTAGAAGAGTCATTGGACCTTTTGCTTAAAAATATCAATTGTTTTCTGGCGCAAGTGTCCATAATTTTTTAACTTAAATCCATACACAAGAATTTCTATATCATACAAATTAAGCATGTCCACATGTTGACGAATTACACTTTTCTTTCCTTTTTTACTTTGTTTAAGCATATCTAGATCATACTTTCTCTTGAGCACATATAAGTTTTGTACCAATACATGTTTCTAGACTGCGTGTTGTATGTAGCGTGTTATCTACAAATTGATAGGTGGTAAAATTGACGTTACTTTTAGGCCCAATATAATTTGATGAAACTCTCGTACATGGGAATAGTGAATTATCTAAGAAAATAAATTTTATTTGTATACAAAGTTGGTTGAATTTAAGCATATTTTGATATTAAGGTAGGTAGGTATATGAAGTCCATGGCCATAGAAGAGGTTTATTGAAGGCAAAGATGTCTCTAGATTTAGATAGAAATCCAACGATCCAAACAATCAAATTTTCGACGGTAGTGAGCACTACAATTTATCACTTTACTTTATTTTGATCTAATAGTTTGATTGTGAGTTATAGTCTTTGCAAAAACACAGTTTAGAGTTAAATTTTGAGCCATGAAAATGATAATAGTTGTTGTTTTAAAAAATTGATAAAAATTTGGATTCTCGAATCTACTTTGTTGATTCAAGAATCCAAAATTCTGTGACAAACTGACGTTTCTATCGTGATAGTGAAATTTTCGTCCAAAAAAGAGAAATTTTGGTCCATAATAATTTTACTTTTATTAGACGAAAAATTTAGTCCGTCAGTTGGAAAACATTTTCATCGATGGAATTTTTTCCGTTGATGGAAAAAATTTCCATTGATGAGAATTTGGATTCCAGAATCCGAATTTCCGTCGATGGTTTGAAATTTTTGTTGACGAAATTTTTTTCGTCAAAAATTTCGTTCACGAGAAAATTCCATCGAGGGAATCCAAATTCTCATCAACAAAAAATTTTCCCATCAAAAATTCTATCGACCGAAAATTTTTTTGTCAAAAATTCCATCAACAGAAATTTATTCCATCGATGGAAAAATTTCTGACAATGAAAATTTGGATTCTAGAATCCAAGTCCATCCATGGAAATTTATTCCGTCGATGGAAAAATTTCCGGTGATGAGAATCCAAAATCCAAATTTTATCGACGGAAATTTTTTCCATCGACGAAAAAAAATCCGTCGATGAGAATTTGGATTCTAGAATCCAAATTTCCGTCAACAAATTGAAATTTACGTCATCAGATTGAAATGTTCGTCTCCTCGACAAAAATTTGGATTCCAAAATCCAAGTGAATTCTGGAATCCAAATTCTCATCGACGGAATGTTTTTTCCCATCGAGGACCTTTTTTCATCGACAATTCTTTTTTACCGTCGACAAACTAAACTTTTCTTCTTATAAAAGCGAAATATTTGTTCATTATGGACCAAAATTTCTCTTTTTCGGACGAAAATTTCACTCTCATGATAGAAACGTCAATCTTTTGGATTCCAAAATCTACTTTGTCAATAAAGTGGATTCTATCATCCAAATTTCTATCAATTTTTAAAAACGACAACTGTTGTCATTTTCATGGTTCAAAATCTAAATGTTATAAACTAAAATTTATGTTTTTGCAAAGACTATAACTCTGAATCGAACTACTAGATCAAAATAAAGTAAACTAATAAATTGTAGTACTCACTACCATCTAAAATTTGACCGTTTAGATTGTTGGTTTTCTATTTGAATCTAGAGAAATCGTTTCTTTCAATAAGCCTCTTCTATGGTGGCCATGGAGTCTATATACCTTCTTATCTTAATATCAAATATATTCTCTAATTCAATGATTGGGATGAAGTTAGTTAAATTCTTGTAGAAGAAAAAGCACATTTTTGTAATTCTAAGTAAAGAATGTATTATAGATTACATAGATTATTAGTAGTTTTAAAGAATATTAGATCTCTGACCTTGTTTTTTCCATTTTGTTATTTGACATAAAAAGTGAAAAAAATTTCACCTTTAAATTAGCAATATGTACATTTTTTAACTATGCTTATTTTGCAAAAGTTATAAAAAAATTTCTCTTTAATTTCTCTAAAAGATTGTAAAATTGATCAATATTTAGGACTAGTGAAAAATCAAGATAGCCTTTTGCAAACGGCTACTCTCACCCCACGACTCGTGAACATTTTTCATGACTCGTTTGTTATGGTTCTTTTGTTTTCCTTTTCTAATGGTCCTTTTATATTATAATTTTATGATAATAATTAAATCAATTTTAAAAAATACCAAACATTTTTTCTCTATCCCATCAACTAAAAACACATGCCTACATTCATATATATATATATATATATATATATATATATCATACTATGTCTTCACTTGCTAATAGTATAGTTTTAATTCACATTTAAAAAAATTAAAATTCATCTTTAGATATTATTTTCTGTTAAATTTTATCTTCAATTTTATTTTTGAATTGGAATTTATCTTGACATTCTCTCTCAAACACAATTTGACTCACATTAGAGATATGGCGAAGTTCATTTCCCCTTTGTTGTTTGCCAAGCAAAGAGCCTCATGTGCATCTATGGCTTCTACGTAGTGTAGCCAGTTCTTCCATGGGAAACACACATCGTGTAGTGGACTTATTAAGCTGCTTCATGAGAGATTTATGGAATATGATGGGTGATTGTTATTGTGCCATGCCAAATCGAGGAATGCTTTCTATTTCATTTGGTGTTTCTACATATTTAAAGAGCTCTTCCACTCTAATAATTCATAAAGATTGCTTATAATTCATAAAGATTGCTTATAATTTTTAGAAAATTCAAAGTGTAAGACTCCAAGGCAGGCGACAGGCCAGGAGGGGGGTGCAGGAGGGGGGTGGGGGTTGACAATGTTTTTTTGGTGATGTGATTTACATGTTGTTATGATTGGCATGCTTTAATGTCCATAAAAATAAAATGATGTCTTACATAATTTAATTCCTTTATTATTAAAGTGATGAATAACCTTCAAGGGAGCCCCCTCACTAGAGGACTCATTGCCCTTGAACAACTCAATGAGCATAGATTATATTCCACTTATGAAATGACAGTTGAAAAACTATGGTGCAAGCCATGGTTTGATAACAACCAACTGAAAGAAGAAGACATGGTACTCATGTACAATTCCAAGAACAATAAATGAAAACTCAAGTATAGAGGCCTAGGCCTAAAGAAAAATTGCCTTTCACACCATTAGCTAGCTTGACATCGCCAATGTCAAAGTGTTTCACACTATCAAATTAGCTCATCGGATTTGTTTTACACCATCCATTATTAGACACCTCCAATTTTCAGACTTTGACATTGCCCGCAAGTTTGACACCAAACTTTGAACCCACTGTGAAGATCCCTCCTGCTTTCTTCACAAATTTTCATTTGTGCTTTTCCTCTTTTTTCACTTATGTCTTCCTACTTTTTGAAGTCATGTTTAAATAGTTTCCTTGCTTTCTTTCTACCCTATAAGACTACCCCTCTGTTGAAACCATGTATTGAAACTCGTGTTTAAACCTTGTTTTATTCCCTTTTTTCATGTGGAATAGCTTTAAAAATCACATTTGTTGATAAAGACTAGGTCTAGGTAGCCTTGAGGCTCCCAATGATCCAACACAAGTATATAATGATCCATGTGGCCTACCAATGATCAAATCAACAAAGTAGATGCTTTCCTTTAAAGATCATACCAAAAAAGAAGATACATCAAAGAAATAAGAGGATCTATCCCAAGACCTGAATGACAAAGCTTCTACATCTATTGCACTAGCTAATCAAGAACCATAGTCGCCTTCCTGATCTTCTTTCACATCTCCTTAAACCCCTAAATACCAATTGCCACCAATACCCCGCCCTTTGACCCTCTTGATTTCCCCTCTTATGACCCCCACTACCTCCATCTCCTCACAACCTCTCTATCTTTCACAACCCCCACCACCTCCATCTTCGAGGACCCCCATCCCCTCCATCTCCTCACAACCTCCCATAATGCCCACCAACCTATGGGATGCCACAAGCTTTGAGTCTAATATTTTGGGCCTTGTCCACAAAGTTAAGAGTCTCATTAAGGAGCCTTTTGCTTGTCAATGCTCCTAACCTTAATGAAGAGCCACCTATAATAATTGATGGAGCAGCTTGTGTACCAAGATCAATCTTTTTCTCTCCTAGTTCATGAGAAATAGCTCACTTAGCCACACCAATTCCACGGGATGTGATTTCTCAAGATAACTATCTCAAGATCACGGACATTCCTGATGATGCAATAGAAAATCCAACTTGTAAAGCATTTATGCCATCCAAAAGAGGCTAGGAAGACCTCGACCCTTGGGTAGATGTATCCATAGATGACCACATGGGGGCTTGCATTCTAAATCGTAAAGCAATACACATGCTATCCTCACCAAAAGGGGATAGGAAGACCTCGACCCCTGCGTAGATGTATCCATAGATGACCACATGTGGGGCTTTGCATTCTGAATGGTGTGAATTGTACCTCGATTGTACCTCAATGATCCAAAGCTTTAGTAAGAAGTATCGTGCAAGGTAAGGGTAGATCCCTAATGCTCATGCCACTTCATTTTGCCATTGGTCATGGGGAAATCTCCCATAGTTCAAGACAAAGGGGCTTTATGCCTACTTCAATACTTCTCACATTACAATAGAGATGAAGCTTTTTATCAGAAAGTATTATGCCAACTTTCCCATTGTGGTCCATGCGATTTAGATATAGTGCTTAAGGATTCCTAGACCACTATGAAAGCCTTTTGACTTGAATGTGAATCCAAACTTCTGATAGTAGCTTATGCTTATTATATGCATATCAAATACTTTCATGAGCACACCATCCATCAAGTTCAAAATTCAAAAAAATCTAAAAAATAGGCTAAACTAGCTCTCAGGTTGGGAGACATGAGCTCGTAGTCCCACAAAAAAAGATGTGAGCTCACAGCTCTCAGGTTAGGGGGCATGGGCTCACATTCCCACAAAAAAAGATGTGAGCTCACAGCTCTCATGTTAGGGGACATGGGCTCACATTCCCATAAAAAATGATATGAGTCAACACGTGTGAGCCATGAGACTTGACACATAAGTTATAAATCTATAGATGTGGGTCAACAGACGTGAGTGTGAGCCTAAAGGTAGGTATACTACCTTGAAGACTTGTTAGGGCATACCTACTCATGTCCTTTAAGGATATTCTTAAATTTTCATAGAAGCAAGATTGTGAGTAACAATGTTGTGTTAATATCAAAGTAGTAGGTTGTAGAAGGTAATATCAAAGTAGTAGGTTGTAGAAGGTAATATTTCTTATTGTTTTAATCTTTATTTCTTACTACTATAACTATTAATCATGTAGTCTAACTTTGTTATTTTGATGCTTTGTTTTAAATCATAGATGTCTTCACAAGAAGGAGGAATATCAATAGTATTCACATGATGGAGGTGTTAAATAAGATTGATGATGAAGGTAACTAGACCCTTATTAATACAGTAAGCCAAATAGGATTTTAATGTGACCAAGTACTCATGGGAGTTTCAAGGTCAAGCTTAAAGATGTAACAAACCCCAACAAACAATGGAAGGACAAAATCATAAAGTTCAGGAGACACACTAATGGTATGAGTACAATAACACTCATGGGAGTTTTAAGGTCAAGCTCAAAGATGTAATAGATCCCCCAACAAACAATGGAAGGGTAGAACCATAAATTTTAGGGGACACACCAATGGTATCAGTATAATAATAGAGGCTTTCATTCAACATGTTTATATATGCACAAGGAGATTCGAGTGCATCATAACAACTTTAAGACATAAGCTTAACAGAATGTTTATATCTCTATGCTTTGTGTTCTTGTGCTTCGAGTCCATGATATTAGATAGAGCTTTAAATACAAGCATATTTGTTGCTTGTAGCTTTATATCCATCTACTCTACATGAATAGTAGAACATAGAGTGTTTAAGTAGAAAGCTAAATATTTTCCATGTAGAGACAGGTGCCTTGATCTATGTGGCAACAAGAGTGCAAGTTAATTGGCATCTCAGAATGTTTATTTTTATGATTCATTATCTGTTGTGGAGAGACATGGTAGTCTTGGTAGTTTGGAATACATTCCACTACCACCATTATTTAGCCCAACCTGAGGAATGGTATAATCCTAGCTTATAGATGTCAGAAGCATGTACAATCAAGATAAAAACTGATATTCACGGTGCCATGAAACCCTCCACATGCTCTAGAGATGTGCATCTAAGTTGTTGTGTTCCATTTGGTTCATTTGCACATTTGTTTAGATCCTATGAAATAATGAAGAAAACTAAGATTTCTTACTAATGCAAGTGCCCATGTGAGTATTGGATGACTCAGTTATTTACTGCATGAGTCATGGCATCTCAAGGGAACTCACATCATTGAGTGTATAATCACTCTGTCAAATGTTATCTTTAGGTAAGATTGCACTTATGTTTATTGTTGATAGTTTTTATTGACAAGTACTTCATTGCACTTATGTTGGTTGTTGTTTGTTTTTAATGATACTTCCTTCATTGCAAGATAAACTTTGTGTATTTGCTTCAAGGTGGAAACTTCTATGAGGGAGTGGCTCAACTTGGACCAAGACATGTGAGATGGCATGAATTCAACACTCATTGATGTGGTTACTGTTTGGGAGGGTCATGAATCTTTTAGTGTTAATCTAGAGAGTCATTTGCCCCTTAGTTTTCTTAGGCACGAAATCTAGCTGATGTGCCAATGATCCCCCTTGTAACTTTTATTTCAAGTTGGACAGTAGGAAGGTTGGGAGTCACAGCAGTGAACATTGCAAAACATGCAAGTAGCGTATTCCTCCACACATCCTCTAGATTGTGGAGTCAATGTAATTCTTATTCTTTCAAGTGAATACAAGAAACCATTTCTCAAAAAGTGTTATAATTTTAATTTTAATTCATTTTAATTCTTATTCTTCCAAGTGAATACAAGAAACCACTTTTAGAGAAAACATTTCTCTAAAAGTAATATAAATTTAATCTTAATTTAGTTTAATAAAGTGTTGTGGTTTTTTACGTATACTATATTTCAAACACTTGTATATGTAAGAAAATAATGATAAGTATATATTTAAGAGCAGGCAATAATATAAGTAGCTATACTAGAATAAAAGTACAGTTTATGATTTATTATATTTTAATGAAGTGTCATTAATTTTTTATTCTATAGACATAAGTATGTGTAAGTAAATAAATAAATATAAATTTATTTAAAATAGTATAAAATTGAGTGTAAGTATAAATATAGTATAAGTTAGATCAAACTCATTCATACTATCTATTCTCTAGCTCTCCATTTGTGTGCTAGTTCTCCACTACCCATAATGGCCTCCTTCCCTGCTTTTGTCACGGCGTGGATTAGTAGCACTCGCTATGCTCACCTTGGGGACCAGATCTACCCCTTAGGTTTTACAAGAGTGTAGACCTCGAGGCTGCCATCTCCACCTTGGACACTAATAGCTTGTTGTTAGCTGCATTTTGTGACTCAATGTAGTGGTTGACTTCACCTACTCCATCCCAGACTCCACCTTGAGTTGGATTCCTTTAAATTTCCTTTTCGGTATGAAGAGCAGTTTCAACCATAAGAAGGCTATGAAAAGAGCTCTATCTCATGTCGGACATCTCTGCACTACCTTTGTAACAACCTTCGGATCTTGTTAAGTGGGATATTGCTTTTACTATTTATATCTTGTGCTCTGATGTTTAAGTGTTTGAGGATGATGACACCTACATTATATCCAACTAGTGGAATGCACAAATTTGGCCTACAACTATCACCCACAAATGTTACCCATTCACACTTATTATTATAAGCAATGATGTGCAATACTATGTTGCCATTGGTTTTCCCATGTAACGTCTGCATGCCCCACACATACTGGCATGTAAATCCCAGGTATTAATGTGTACACGTCCTATGTGTTGCCATGTGTAAGGTTTGTAACATTCTTTCCCCCTTTTAGGAATCATCATCCTCGATGACAAACTAAGGATAACGCTTACAAAACTAAAATTCTATTTCCCAAGTTGCATCTGTCAGGATGTCCTTTCCATTTTACAAAGAACTCTTGAAGTGTACGATTTTGCAATCATCTTTCTCTTTGATCTAGGATTTGTTCTGGTCCATGATCTTATTGATCAGGTTCTTGCAAAGCAATCACACCATCAACTAAATTATCACCATCGTGAAGATAACGCTTCAATTGAATCACATGAAATACTATGTAGACACAACAACCTTGTGTGGGAAGTCTAACTTATAAGCCACATCTTGGATTTTCGTAGACGAATGTATACTAGACATAGATGCCTTTCCCTTTTGTCCACCACTAGTGTACCTGGAAGCTTCATAAGTAGGTCACATAAAATGAGACTTAGAACCATGAACCACTGCTCGCGACTTTGACCATCTTCATAATTTAAAGCCATCTCTATAGCTTTGGAGGATAAGGTTTTGCACTTCTCTCAGCATACTAATGGTTGAAGTTTATGATTTAAACCCAAGGCAAACCCATGAACTTGTAAGAAATCTGGTAAAATTTGGGGTATTTTCATAAGCAGCTCGGTACTTATCTGCATACTCTTGAACTATAAAATTCTTCTTAGAGATAAAAAACCAAGTATTAAGTGCCCTACTCTGCTCATATGCTTGGCGGCACAAAATTTTGAATAAACATATCTTTAAACTCCTCCCAAAAGTATTCGGTATTGCCTTATCCTTTTGAATTTTCCTCCACCAATGATGAGCCACATCCTATAAATTACATGCAACATCCTGGATTCTAATGTGCTTATCTATGATATCACACAAAGAAAAGCATTGCTCCCACTTAGAAAGCCATTGATCCATTGCATCAGCCATGTGAGAAGATAAAGTGCCAGTGTACTTTGGTGGTTTTAAATCCTTTAGTGCAAGCTTAGGCTTTAATCCCTTGTCCATAGTACCCTCATGATTACCCAAGGGATGGGTATCCGAAGTCGGCAGCAGCAGCTGAGGTACTATAGGTGTTATCATGGTGCAGACATCATTCATAAATAAATTCATTTGCTCCTGCAAATCATGCATTTGTTGGCGAAGAGGGACAGATTCCGGTGATTGTGGGGAAGAGTGATCGGTATTCATTTTTAATTATGAATATGCATGAAGAAGCACCAAACGACAAAAAAATATAAAGAGTAGGGATAAGTGAGCCCATTGTTCGTATGGATGTCAAAGTTGATGAAGATGTAGAAATACAACTTCAAAAATTGGGCCAATTGCTGTGAGAAACAGGCCACTAGAAGGAAATATTGTTGCCGAGAAACACCGCGTAGGAACCTCCTCTTGGAAACCTTTGAAAGAAGATTGACTTTTTTTCTTCTTCTTCTCTGGATGCACTGACGGTAGAATGGTGATGGTGTGGGCAACTGCTTACTTGATCTTTTACAAAAGTGGTGCCAATTTATTGAGTGCGATCCACACATTTGCCTTTGCTATCCCCCACCATTGCTCCAATCAAGGACAACCATGTGTAGTTTTTTTCCATGCTTTGTACTTCTCCAATTGTTTTACAAGCAACTTACCATCTTTATCTTATGGGTGAAGATAAGAATTTCCTAGCCTTTGCTCCTAAAGACATGGTTTGCATGGCAATTTTCCACTCTTTCTTGACTTTTTCTCATCTTTTTTTAATTTTAGCTTGGCCCTGGTGTAATCCATCAGTCTATTATCCTTACTATACAATGCAAGGTGCAAAAGTGGACCCTTGTCAAGGGTAATAGGATCCCACTTAAGATCTAATGGTACCAACTTTCTATTCTTTTGAACATGTGTCGGTTAAACACATTGGTCATGTGTTGGAGCACCACATGCTGTCATGTCCTTGTAATCCAGTGTTTCTTTTCATCCTTGACTTTCTTTCTAGATTGAATATCATATAAGAAAGGAAATTCAGCTGATCCATTCTACCTTAGTCACCAAATCCATTGAATGTAATATAAGCAAGGAAATTCAGCTGATGCATTCTACCGTAGTCACCAAATCCATTGACATGCAAAACTTCACCATTGTTTTATTGTCATACAATATCTGGTATCTCTGTTTAGTTAAAAAAAATCTTCAATACTTCATGGTTCTCCTTTGGCACCTCAAATGTAGTAAGCCACCATAGTTTATTCTCAGATTGTGTACAATTATACACTGAAATATTTTGGATGTTTTGAATTGATGTTGGGATCCAATGCCCTATTTATTAGTGTCAAGCTAATATGTTTGAGATTTTAGTCCTTAATGACTTCACGCTCATTAAGCTTCAAAATAAATTGGAGCTTATCTTTGCACTCTCGCATATTATAGAAGTTCGCCATTACTACTTATAGCTTACATATATCCAATATGAAGTTGTTATCTGCACATACAACTTGAAAGGAACTTCCTTCGATCCAGACTTAAGCATCTATGTATGTTTCAAATTTATTGGCTCACTAATTGTATCTAAGACTTTTGTATCAAGATCTTTCCGTACTTGCTTCACATGGAACAGTTTAGGGATAGGCACCACCCATCTCTTGTTAGCATAGCCTTGGATCTTGCATCTAATTACTTATAAATCGTAGCATAGGATTCGGGGCTAATCCCTACCTTGTCACATATGCCTTGAGCATATGCAACTATGAAGGTATTACTTGCCTCCTTCAAGCATACTCTTATCGCATTATCACCATGGTGGTTTTCTAATGTAGACTTCACCATGGAACTTTGTAATTGCATCGTGAAGGTCCTAAGGGGGCTAGCAATCCCCCTGGCGAGGGTTTGGGGGCGTGTCACGTAGGTTGTAATGCCTGTGAGACCGACGGCAGACTGGATGGTCATGTCCGGGGTTCAGTGGGAGAGGACGCCCAGGCGGAGTCATGGGCGGCCAGGCTAGTGTGGACGGCAGGCCACACACTATATAGCCTGGGGGATGAGGGGCAATCCTCATTCTTCCTCTATATGGCTGGGTGGTGAGCCAGAGGCCATCCCCTCTCGTGGTAACACCCGTAGTGGCGTTACGGATATCTAACACTGGTAGTATCAGAGCGTGGTTCGATGGGGTCGTCAGAGTCCGCGCGCGACCGGGGGACCGGAGCCATGGTTTTCAACCATTCATCTTCTCACCCTTATCTCCACAATGGAGTGTGTGGAGGGAGGCGGCCAAGACATTTGGAAGGGAAGAACTCTCTCTCTCTCTCTCTCTCTCTCTCTCTCTCTCCCCGCCGTCACACACAGCAACACAGGTAAGCAATTTTGTTTTGTTTTTTTTCTCTGCGTTGAAATTGTCTGCCAAAGACTTCGTTAATGCTTGTGTGTGGGGGGGGCGGACACCAGTCCCACTGTCTGCGGAAGAAATTCGTTGAAGCTTGTGTGTGGGGGGGCGAAGGCCAGCCCAGGCCCATTGTTGCTGAAATGCGACGTGTGTAGAGGGGGGGGCGACTTGCTGACCCTTTGCCTGTGAGACCCGGCATGCGTGGCCAGCCAGGCCATACCCGGCCTGCGTGGCCAGCCAGGCCAACCAGGCCAGTCAGGCGGCGGCGGCGGCCAGCCAGGGACGGCCAGCCCCCCAGGGGCGGCCAGCCCCAGGGGCGACGGCGGCCAGCCATCAGCGGCCACCAGCGAGAGGAGAAGAAAAAAAAAATATTTTTTTAAATATATATTTCATTATTCGTTTTTAATGAAATTAAAAATGAACTAAATTCAAACAAATCCTCTCTCTCGGATGGGGAGGAAGGATAATCCCCGCAAGGGATAATCCCGACAAGGCACAGCCTCTCGATCATTTTTATTTTTGTTATGAAGACTCTGGGAGCGTAGCCTCGCCAAATTTCAATTTCCACTTTTGCGAACGTCGTCTTGCTAGAGTTAAAGTTTTTGTTCGGACAAATTTGTGTTTGTTTTGTAGTGACAAACAAATGTGTTCTTCTGTAGACACACCTTCTCTGCACTGTCACCACTCAGGTCTAGTCCGGAATGACTTGGTCCTAGTTCGAAGTGAATTGAGGGTAGCACATGTGGTGATCACACATTTGGTTCAGAGAGACTAAATTTAAGCTGAGCATAGACTTAGTATTGACCATCAAAGTCACGTAGTTTGGCTATAGTGTAAATCTAAAACTGCGGTGTGTTTTACTTGGGCTAAGAGGACCGGCAATGGCGTCAGTTGTGCCCAAATTAGACGAAGTGCTTATCACGAGAAATCAAGGTAAGCCTAATTGAGCCGTAGTGCTCATAACCCTTCACAATCTTTTAACAGTTGCTAGAAGATTGTGTAAACTTTGGCAAATGAGAACCATGTACAAGCGTAGTCTTGATGTGGTTATGCCTTGTGTCCAAACAAGTTGCTTACTGTTTGTAGCAACAAGAGAGCCTTGGCCCGTAGAGGCAAGCTGGCCCTTGTTGGTAGTAACAAAATAGTGTCATTACTTGGGCCTAGAGAGTAGTGACTAGTTTGATTTAGTCACGTAGATTGCCTTGTAAAAGTAATCCCTAAGGTGTGTATTACTTGGGATAAAGGGGCTAGCAGTACTCAATTGAATGGTTTATCTAGGAGTACTAATCTGAGGGATTAGCATACGCCTAGATAATAATAGCAGATTTATAATTGATTTGTAGAAATCAAAGGTAAATCTGAAGGGGTATAGTCTTGAGATGTAATGCTCAATGCCCTTATAGAAGTTGATCGACGAAGAGAACTGTTCTTAAACTTACTAGCATGGTTTTCTCTTCTTTTTATTGCCATGCGTCGACATCCCACTGCTCGAGAGTTTGTGGTGATCTTTCGAGGGGGGAAAGAGCCTTTTTATGTGTCACATCAATTGGTTTGGTGGTAATTTGATGGTATGGGACATCAAATTCTCACGGAATCGATTGTAGTCTTGGTGGAATGGGACGCCAAGGCTTGTGCATGTAACTTGACTCTTTGGCAGGTCTGTATGTACACTTGTCTGTAGTGATAAAGTGTGCAAGATAAAATTTGAACTTTAAAAATTACCAAATATAGCCATAAGTTGGGATAAAACCCAGTTACAGAGTTCGGAGAAGCTCTAGGTAGCAAGACCATGATGGTGTACTAGTGCCTAACAGAGTGATTTAGTTTCGGAGTGATCTAAATCTAGAGGTTAGCAGTAAGACTAGTTTGGTTGGACAGTTTCATGCATGGGGGACGCCCTATAGCATTTTGCAAGCGTAGTCTTGCCTATGTTCAACATAAGTGTGCGATTGTGAGCACATTTTAGTTGCTACCATATGAATTTGGGAAATATATTACTTTCCTACATAAGCAATTGTAATATTGCATGACAGGTTATTTTGCTTACAAGTTCATGTGCGTGTAAACCCTATAAGTCGTATGACCCCTGGGGAATGAGTGGATCATTTCTAGGATTTAATAAGGTTTTACATGGCAATAGTGAGTAGTATCTAACTCCAGACGAGCCTGGTTGTTGTTAGTATCGGATCCGACATATGTAGTGTACATAAACTCGGGCTGAGTTAGGATAGGAGGCTAAGCCGGAGAGCTTAGTGGTAAATCCTACTGTATCTGGTGAGTTTTGACTTAACCGGAGTGTTAAGAAGTAAACTCAAAGTCTGGGGCTGAACTGGAGTGTTCGGAGGCAGACATATCTCTTGTTACATCGGAGAATTTAGCAACAGATGAGCTTGGGGTGAACCATGGTACCCAGGAAAAAAGCTCTTCACACTAAAATAGTGCACAATAATTTTAGGGTGATAAAAATCCATCGCATGAATGTTTTACAACTTTCCATAGATGATAGATGAAGACCATGTACTTTACGGAGTTAAAGTACATAGGTGGTGCCTTCGACGCCACATTTTTTGTAGGAAGTCACCAGTGGTGTGGTTAGGTCAGCTGAGACTCCACAAGACCTATGCACTAGTTTTTAAGTTGACCTCTATGATAAGGACGTCCAAAAATTCGTGTTGTAATACCAGAGATTGTACTGCAATGTGCAATGGAGGGGTCAATTTGTGTAGTCACTTCTTAGCAGCAAGTGACTTAAGCATCTTGTTATAGATGGTTGTATATGGTACTCCCACTCGGGGGAGGTACGCCATTGGGTACGGAGTTACTCACAGACTAGTATGGAGCTACTAGTGTGATGATAGTGGGTACGTAGTTACTCACTACTAATACATAGCTGCTAATAAAATTAAGATCCTCGAGTGAAAGATACTCTGGATCAACATTTTAAATTACCGAACCACAATCGATGAGTATCGAGGTACTCATAAATATGTTGACATTGCTCAAATCGAGGGACCGATTTGTTCGATGGTATGGAATAAGCAAGGAGAGTGGAGTAACTTAAAAGTTACACATCACTAGTCCTAGTGAGTTGTCAACGTCATCCGTAGTTTGATGATCCCCTCTACCTATCAGACAACATTCAATTTTGCAAGCCCTGGCATTTAATCCGTAGTGATTATGAGTTTGGTGTGAGATATGGTTATGAAGTTCTTACAAGAGTACTCGTTTATTTGCTTGTCATCGGTTATAGCTTGATAAATTGCCACCTGTTGATGGGTAGGTAGCTTTGCCGCTATAATGAGGAGGCAGCAAATAATGTTCTCATAGTTATACTTCATACCAATACCAAACAGGGATAGGATGAAATTCCTAAGTTCATCATCACGAAGTACTGTGATGTTTGCATTTATATTGAATGTATGATGTAATGAGACATTGGGATTGTGTAATTACCATCAATTATCTAGCAACCTATGGCTTCGCAGCAAGCTCAGTCATTATCTGTGGATTGATAATGTGGTTATTAGTAGTTTGGAATTTTTCTTGATAGATGGTACAACCCACCCAAATGATTCATAAGTGTGTAACGGCTTATGAAGGGTAATAATATGCAACAATGAAGCACTTTGTTACAAGTGTGAAACCACTGATCTGTTGCAAAGCAGTTTATCAATAGTACCACCATATGTGCATTGACACTATACCACATCTTCGTTGCAAGATGTTTAAAAGTTTCTTGGAAGGACTCAAGAATATAACATATGATATTAAACACGGTCTAGATTTGTTCTTGGACCTATGACACTAGCGCGTAGTTTGCTTGAGAGTAGAGTTTTTGAGGACAAAAACCTTTCTTGAGGGAAAGGAGGGATATCCTCAAATATCACATAAACTCGAATAGTTGTGTGAGTCCAGACAATACTTGAAGGGATGTGTCTGGTAATAGCAACAAACAGTTGTAAGTGATTGGATGTAACTCTAAACACCCATAGTGGTGCAAGAATCTTTATCAAACATCTCCACATACTATATGGTCTGCCCGCAGATATAGTATGGCATAAGAGATAGGAAGTTTGATTGTTATATTTGAAGGGAAATTTTCAAAACTTACATTTACTCTGAGTTAGAGTGGAGTTTAACCATCCGTAGATTAATGGTAGTTAGAAACTCAACAAGATTCTAGAGCATATGCTTGTGCAAAGATGTTACTCTAAGAGAGAAAGTATCTCTCAGCTTTGGAACTAATCCTTGTGATGCATGATTAGATTGGCTCTAGTTTATTTCTCCTATGGCCATAGAGCTTTCCAAGAAGAAGTTTTAACAAGTTGGTGATGCAACATGGTAGCGTAGTCTACAAATATCTAGTAGCATAGTCTAAGAACTTGCGCTACTAGAGTGCTCTCCAGTACATTAGCTTCTGTGCTAATGACATGATGCAAAATCAAGGCATGAAATTTGCCTTGGGGTTTTGGTTGAAATACCAAATCACGGCTTGCGTGAGTACTACTAGACATTTGCTTACCAATGACTTCCCCAGTTTGTTTTCGAGGACGAAAACTCTTTAGAAGAGGGGGTAATGTCACGTAGCCTGTAATGGCACGTCGGAGTATGTGTACCAACTATTGGTGACTTTCGGGCCCAAATTCTTAAAGAAAGTCATGATAGTCCAAGTGCGGGTCATCTTGGGATTCAGAAGACCTATGCACTAGTAAAAAGACAGTTTTATTGGCCTAGTTTGTTTAAGGACGTTCAGATTTATGTGCTGAAATGCAGTAAGTGCCAGGTCAATACACATGAACGTCTTAAGGTTGGAGGACTACTCCATCCGCTGGAGATTCCTCAAGGGAAATAGGAAAGCATTTCCATGGATTTCATTACCGGTTTACCCAAGACGAGTCGAGGGAATGACTCGGTGTGGGTGGTAGTGGACAGGTTAACTAAAATGGCAAAGTTTATTGCCACGAAGAAAACTGTAAAAACGCCAGAGTTGGCAAAACTCTTTATTGAACATCTCTACAAGCTATATGGCCTGCTCGCAGATATAGTGTCGGATAGAGATAGAAAGTTCAACAGTCATTTTTGGAGGGAAATCTTCAAAAAGTTGGATACTACTCTGAGTATGAGTACGACAGATCATCCGGAGTCTGATGGTCAAACTGAAAGAGTTAACCAAATTCTAGAGGATATGTTGTGTTCTTATGTTAGTAAGAAGCAATCTAATTGGGAAGAGTACTTGCCCTTATTGGAGTTTGCCTATAACAGCTCCAAACACTCAGCGACTGGATTTACACCATTCATGTTAATGTATGGATTCCAGCCGAGATCTCCGATGGCTGTAGGCCTAGAAAAGGAGAAGATTCAATCTGTCAAGGATTTCCTTGAAGATATGAATGATATGCTCAGAGCCGCACGAGAGAGCATTCGTAGCGCTCAGGATCGCGCTAAAACTTATGCGGATAAAGGACGAAGAAAGGTGACCTTTGCAGAAGGTGACTTTGTATTCCTCAAGGTTCCTGCACAGTCAAAAACCATGAAAACGGGAAAGTGTGATAAACTTTCTCCGAGATATTGTGGTCCTTTTAAAATCCTTAAGAAGATTGGGGACGTAGCATATAAACTTGAGTTACCGGAGAGTTCTCAAGTCCATCCCATCTTCCATGTAAGTAAACTGAAGAAATCAGTTCACGGGTTAGAGAACGCAGTTTCTCCAGAGATTTTGGTGGACTTGATAAAGCCACCAAAGATACCACATGAACCTGAAAAGATTCTACAGTATCGTGACAGACAAACCCGACATAAAGTGTACCAGGAGGTACTTGTTAAATGGACAGATAGGGATGAGGAGGTGGCAACCTGGGAACGCCGTAGTGCAATTTCCAAAAGGTTTCCCCAGTTTGTTTTCGAGGACGAAAACTCTTCTTAAGGGGGGGTAATGTCACGTAGGCTGTAATGCCTGTGACCGACGGCGGCAGACCGGATGGCCATGTCCGGGGTTCAGTGGGAGAGGATGCCCATGCGGAGTCATGGGCGGCCAGGCTAGTGTGGACGGCAGGCCACACACTATATAGCCTGGGGGATGAGGGGCAATCCTCATTCTTCCTCTATGGCTGGGTGGTGAGCCAGAGGCCGTCCCCTCTCGTGGTAACGCCTGTAGTGGCGTTACGGATATCTAACAGGGCGAGAGCCCCCAAACCCTGAGGCAATGATATGAGGAATATTCCCTCAGATACCACGTCCATCATTAGTGGGAGGTGGGCCACATTCTTGATAGGCGGGCGGTGATCGTGTCTATGCAGTGTAATCGCCCTCATTGTATATGCGTCTACCACACTGCCTATAGTACTATATATGGACATGGTTTCCATGAGCTAAGGCATCCAATGCTTGTGAGTATCCACCCCCTTCTACACTTCGTACATCCTCCATCCAGAGTCTATCTAGATCATCATCTAAGTTCTACTTGAGAGCACATGGGTGGACAACACCATCACTTGTACCGCTTTGGTATTATCAGAATTTTTAAATTCTCTCCATTGTGTATCTATTGCATTGTCTATTGTGCTTTGTCTTGCTATCTCTTTCCACTGTGCCATATTCTTTTAACACCTCTCAACCCAAAGATCGACATGTTTTTTATCCTACATTTCTCTTTTATTGCATTATCTCTGATTGCACTTGCTGTCATTCTCTTGTATAGCGGTGCATTATCTCTGATTGCACTTGTTGTCATTTTCTTGTATAGCGGTGCATGAATGTCTCTCTTCCTATTTCGGCATGCATCTTAAAATCAATAGCAATATTCTATCATCATTAAACACAATTATTAACCCAAAATTAGCTTTTATACATTTGTATAACTTAAAAATTTAACAAATAATACAGCTTTAACAAAAAACATTATTGAACATAACTATAGACTTCAATATAACCTAGAACTAAATCATAACTTTTAATCAATAATTATCATTTACACACTTGTTTTACTTAAAAAATCACTAATGAACAATCCAAATAAATAGAAATAACATCATTCATCTCAACTATTAACTTCAATTTCACACATGATTAAATCACATTTAGAACAATAAAATGGTCAAAATAGGAAAGTAAACATCATTAAACACAACTATTAACCCAAAATTAGCTTTTATGCATCTGTATATCTAAAAAATTTAACAAAAATAATATAACTTAATCATAACAGTAAACATCATTAAACATAGCTATTAATAATGAGCTTGTGTGGCCGCTAAAAGCCACCCACGAGGAGATAGCCCACACTCACAAGCAAGACATGGATGCCCTCCGGCGGCGGCTAGAAGCCACCCACAAGGAGGTAGCCTACACTTACAAGCAAGACATGGATGCTCTTTGACTACAATACCAAGATCTAGGAACTACCAAGATTGTGATATTTTAGGTGCATAAAGCCCAAAAATACCAACTAGATGAGCTCAACTAAGCTAAATCCAAAGAAGCCCAAGAAGTTCATGTACGGGTAACCAATTTGCAAAGGAGTGCGACATTTCCTTTGTAGCAATTGAAGAGGCAACCAAAGCCCTTAGGGAATTCCATGAGAAATACAACCATGCCATGACTAAAGGGGCCACTCAAGAAGAAACCTACGAAGATCTCCTCCACCACAAAGAATCCCTCATCACCTAGGCATATGTTGAAATCTATAAATTGGAAACTATCACCTCGGATGATGCTACCCTGTTCAAAGGGCACGACTAAAAGAAGTTAGACATGCTTCTCTCATGGACCACCAACCTCGACACCTTGCCAAGCATGAGTTGGTCCCCCCCATCGTGGGGATACCCTTACCCTCATGAACCTTTACTTGCTTGAGAAGTAGCCTATTACCTCGGATAATACTACCCTGTTGGAAGGGCCTATGGGAAGTGCACAACCAAAAGAAGCTAGACATGCTTCTCTCATGGGCCAGCAACCTTGACACCTTGCCAACCATGAGCCGCTTCCCCGTGGTACCATTACCCTCATGGCCCTTTACTTGCTTATATCTTTTTCTTAGGCCCTATCTCAACCCTGACCTTTCACACCATCTTAGCCCACATCAAGAAATCGCGGGCAACCAACCCTTGCCACCCTCTTCTTCTTTTACCAAACCATCTACTTCTTAGACACACAACACTTCTGTAGTCCATTGAATCCCATCTAGTTGTGTCCAATCTTGCCCAAACCATCTCCTTCTTAAACACACAACACTTCTATACTCCATTGAATCCCATCTAGTTGTATCCAGTCTTGCCATATGGTGCCACCCATTTGTGAATTCTACACTCTTTACTGAGGAAGATCACTTCATTGACCTCATGGCACCACTCAGCCTTAACTTTCCCATCCTTAAAGATTTAACTACATTGGGTCATGCTAGTCGTCGCCGTGAAGACCCTCATTTGCCAAGCAATGAAGTCCACCTACTGCCAGCTTGTGACATGTCCAACAACTATTACAACCCATAGGGCATCCTCCAACTATAGCACATAGTCTACACTTACCTCAAGTAACTAGAGATAACACCCTTCATAATACGATCCATGTGGCATACCAGTAAGACATATCCATCGATGAGGCACAAGAGGCCTATGCCTTTTTCCAAAGCCACAAGATTGCATATGAAGAGGGTGATGCCTTTAGGATTCCTTAGAAGGAAACCAAGGCGAGCACCATCCTTCTAGAGAAGATGCTTTGCAAGCTAATGATGAGACTCCCTCTTCTAACGGTGTGGGTGGCAAAGAAAATACCTAGGAGCCAAAGACAACCCTATCCAGAGTGATTTCAAAGTCACCCCACCACCCACTACTCCAATCAGCCAACCTCTACACCCCATCACAACCCTCTCGTCCATCTATTTGCACCATCGTCCATGAGAGCACCTACTTCATCCACGGTTCATCCCCTCAAGCTTAGAGCTTCTACCCTAACTCAACCACCTCATCAACCCCATCCACAAGCCCCTCATCATCGAACAAATCATTCCATGAGGGACCGAATCTCAATGACGCACCACACCGCCAACTAATCTCAAGAAGAAGCCAATGAAGATGATGAATGTCCTTTCCTTTGCATGCACAACAACTCATATAACCCGCCCAATATATATCATCGAGTAATTTTGAGCATCAATCTTTATCTCTCTCGCTCTCTGAGCTTGTCTATCTCATTGTGTGTGTGTGTGTGTGTGAGTGTGCAGAGCATCTTCTCCCTCGTCCAACATTGGTATTAGAGCTAAGGTTTACGGCCTCGCTTGCAGTGTCTTGGTTTTGGAGCTTGCGTGTATTTGACTGTCAAAACCTATCAACATTCGTGCCTCCTCGTACCTTGACTTCCTACCATTGGCCTTGACGTTCTCGAGACCACCTGTTGGCTTTTCAGAGAGCTGGTTTCAAAGCTTGGCTAGCTCCTTGCATTAGTCTCTGAAGCAGTGAAGCTTGGTGTACATTGCTAGTGTTTTACATCTACGCCATCGTACATCTATTCATCTTCTCTGCCACAAGTATGGGTAAGCTCTTGCACTTCTCACTTTCCACAAATCTAAGGTTTCTTCTTCCTTTATACATTGGTCAACTTTTCTTTGTGATGCCGTACATTCTAGCCAGCCCCACACATTAGCACTACACTCAGCGCAAGCTTTCAAAAACTTTCGGCATTGGATTTTAATATCCACCAAGTTTTGTTGTTTCTGTTGTTGTTGCTGCTATTTGAATATTGGCATTCAGCTTTTAGCATTAGACTTCTGAGTCTGTCGATTCTGCGTGGTCAGCTATTCGACACTCCTTTCGGCATTGGACTGCTATGTCCCCGTTGATTCTGCCTAGTCAGCCCATTAAGTTGTGTCCGTTAGCATGGCTTGGTCAGTAGATCAGCCTTTGGCTTTTCTCAGTTAACACTTAAACATTCAGCATTCAGCTTTAGCTTCAATTGCACTTGATCAGCCATTTAGTTGCTTCCGTTGGTTTTTTGCAATTGAACCTTGGCTTTCGGCTCATAGCATCAGACTTCCTCGTTCATCAGTTGTACAAGTCGGGTTTGCCTGATCAGCCGGTCAGTGTTTGGCTTTCCTCATTCAACCATTCTGCTTCAAGCATTCCGCATTAAAGAATTTGGCTTTAGCATTCAACTATTCAGCCATTTCAGCTTCAGCTTTGAGCATTCAGCGCTTGGCTTATGACATTCAGTTTTCAGCTCTCAGGATCCCGCATTCATCCCTTCGGCTTCAGGCTTTCAGCCATTCAGCCATTTGGCTTCATACATTCGGCATTTTACCCATTTGTCTTGAGAATATAGTTAGCTTTTAGTACTTGGCATTCAGCTTTCAATCATCAGTGTGTTCAACATTTGATTGCGGCTTCAGCTTCAGGAGTCAGTATTCAGTCTTCAGTTATTAGCATTCAGTAGTGTGTCGGGTTTACTTTTCTAACCGAGTTTACTTTTAGCAAAGTTAAACATGTCTGCCGACTTTGATCTAGTGTCGCCATATCAGCATTAGATGACCTGTTGACTCCACATTAGCTTCGGATTTGCTCTAATGACATGTCAGCTTCGGAACTGCTAACTCCATGTCAGCATCATACCTATTGACTCCACCTCAGCTTTGGATATGCTAATGCCACGTTAGCTACTGCCTGACCTGTTGCCATGTCAGCTTCTGTCCTGCTGACATCCTGATGCCATGGTATGGATCTGCGTCTCGATTGGCAAATCTTGGTATTACACAGCTGTCTTCTACCACCATTTTTTTCGCTAACAGTCAGAGTGCATATACAGTTGCGCCGCAGACATAGCACATCAGGTACATTATCGTTATGTTAGGGAGGGCTCCATGCAGGAGAGATCACCTTGACCTATGTGCCTACACAAGCCCATGTAGTAGATAAGCTTACCAAAACTCTTTCCAGGGTAGTCTACCACACCATGTACACATTCACACCATTCACTTCAGGGGGTTTGTTAGCATGGTTATCTTGAAAATCCCTAGTGTGAACAACCCTACACACGAGCACTTTTTACCCTATCCTGGCAGGGGTTTTTTCCCCGTGTGAGCACACTCTTGTGTGTAGCCACATCAGCCCGAGGGCTAGGGCTTCTATTTGTACTCTCTTGTATTCCACTCATTTGTTATCATTATTATTGAGTACTTTCCAACATCGACGAGCTTGGCCTCTTGCTCTCTAAGCTTGTTTGTCCTGTGTGCATGTGTGTTTGTGTGAATGTGTAGAGCATCTTCTCCCTCATCCAATGGTACAAATGTCACTTTCTCGTCACTATGATTACATTTTTATCAATGACAAATGTCACTTTCTCGTCACTGCGATTACATTTTTTATAAAGTACAAATGCCACTCTCTAACAGGTACAAGTGTCACTTTCTATCAAGTGAGAATTTTGCCAAAACCAAGTTGTTCATTTTTTAAAATTTACGGGAGTGGTGACTAAAAATTATATGTCACCAAGATAGATTTGAACCCTATACATCCACATAAGGAGTTGAGAATGCTACCAATGTATTTGTGTTATAGCTTGTGGGCTCTCAAACTGAGGCCCTAGTTACAAAACTTGTTGGGAAACCTAAATGAAGATTTTCATGAAGCAATATGATGCCAAAACATCACACTTTATTACGCCATCATTCCGTGAAGGCTGATTTTGTTGTTAAAAAACGAGTATTTTATGAATGGTAAACAAAAAAAAAAAGGGACATTTTAATTTAAAAAGTTTTGAGCTATGTATAGAATCAATACAATCCAATCAAATAGTAGTGGGAAAAATAAACCTCCAAAATATGGGATGAAAAAGGACTCCATGTTACAATGTGAGAGATGGGTTGATGGTATCAAGTGGGTTAGCTATTGTCAAGGATTATACAAAGGGAGAGCCTTTTTAAATGGAAAATACAAAGAGTTTGTAAAGTTGTAGGCAAATGCGGGATATCACCTTCTGTACATGGATGGCTTCTTTCTTAGAAAAGCAAGAAGAAAGCTCCAATAATGATATGATGTTTTGCTACTTGGTTGCTTTATACTGCTAGTTATCCTCTTGCCATTGGAACAAATTGGGTAGCTTTTGAGCCCCTTCATGATGAGTATGTCCAAATGTAATTTGATTGTTTGCAGACTAGTTCTGGTTTTAGATGTGGCAAACAAGCATTCCCTTCAATGCTCAACTTTTATTTACCCAAGATACAAAAATGAAACATCTCCATGCATTTCAATACCATTCACAAGCTCTACATGAAATCCTTCTCCTTATCCATTGTAGCTTTCCACACTAATCTTATGAACAAATCCATCACCCACTCCTACATCATTCCAACCCCTACCATTTCTTATTCGGTTAGCCTTTCACCATTGGAACTATCCCATAACCACCTCCATGAAACTCTCAAGGATTCCATAAATTAGTCTCTCATGGCCCATCTCATCTCATAGGACCTAGCCCATGACTTTTCACCTCCCTCAAGCGCTTCAAAAGTAGACACTCACCAGAGGGGTTGAGCTTATTGGCCATGTAATTGAGACATCCAAGTTCCACATCCTTCACAACATGAGCTTAAGTGATAGGATGAGTTTATCCACGAAGAGCACCGGAAGCTTAACCACTCCTAACATTTTTTTCAAGTTGCACATGATAAGAATTCCAAACTAGAAGCCTTGCTCAAGAGATTAAAAGGTGAAATCTATAGACTTCAGAATGAGCTTGTGTGACATGAAAGCCACCCACTAGAATCTCGCCCACATTCACAAGCAATTCATGGATGCCCATACCAAGTTCTAGAAACTACTTACATCGCAATAGCATAGGCACATGAAGCCTAAAAAGACAAACTCCTAGATGAGCTCAAGTAAGCTAAAGCTAAAGAAGCCCAAGTAGTCTATGCGCCTTATTTGTAAAGAAGTGTGATGCTACCCTTGTAACAAAATTGGAGAGGCAACCAAATCCCTCATGGAGTTCCATGAGGAGAACAACCAAGCCATGACCAAAAGGGTCCCTCATGAAGCAATCTACCAAGAACTCCTCCCCCACAAAGAAGCCCTCATCACCCAAGCACATGCCGAAATCTATAAGTTTGCCTCAGATTATACCCCATTAGAAAGGTGCAACTAAAAGCAGCTAGACATGCTTCCTTTATGGGTGTTAACCCATGGCGGACATTGCGACATACTATATTTTACGTCATTAATTTAAATATTCTGAGTCATGGGCCGGGCTTGTCGGCACCATATGTTAAGGATGAAGGGATTGGGTGATCGCCGATGAGAGGCGCACCTTGGATATCAGTAGGATAAGGGTTAGGGTCGGTCGGCCATGTATGGGCGCCCAAGTGTGAACGGCCAAGTCACCTATATGAGTCAAATGTAACCCTAAAATCCTCATTCTCATGTGTTGTGAATACAAGAGTGCTCTTGCCTTATCTCTTTGGTTTCCTTCTCCTGCGTTTGTGTGAGAGAGAGAGAGAGTGAGTGAGAGAGCGATCGAGCACTGTGTAGCGGCACGGCGGCGGCGGAGAGGCGGTAGAGCGGCGACGGCGGCTCCTCCTTCACGGCTGCGACGCGGGAATCCTTCAAGGCGGCAGTTAAGCGGTGAGTGACACACCTTTTGCATTCTGTTTTGAGCTTGCCTTCCTGGTTGTATGCTTGCAGCCATTCGTGGCTCGCATACGGTGTCCGGCAAGTCCCCAGCTACGACCTGTGCGGCAAAAGCGCACATTTTTGGCGCCGCTGCCGGGGAGTTGCCCTGCACCAAGCTCCAGTTTGCAGCTCGGCTACTGCGTGAAGTTTAATCTACACTGTAGGAAAGGCGTCTGTGTTGCTGTTGAGGTGTTTCTGTGGTTTTCAATCTCTGTTTCTGCAATTTGTCTTCTGTATTCCTGTTTCTTTTGTTATATTTTCGCTCCGCGTGTGGGCGTACGTTCTGTTATCTGGTTTCTGCGTGTGAGAGGAATTCTGAATCCCCAGATCTGTGCTGTGTGTGCGAACTGCGCCGCGGCCAAGGTTGAACCGTAAGGAAACCCTAGAAAACTTATCCCACAAAAAAAACAGAAAATAAAAAATAAGAAAATTATAAAAAAGATAAAAGAAAAAATTAAATTTTATTTTCAAAGAAAGAACCAAACGTGTGGAGAGGAAAGCTTTTCTAATTGGAGAAAAAATTTTTGAAAAGAAAGAACCCCAATTGACCCACGACCACGACCATGACCCCGACCCCGACCCCGACCCCGGCCTCGGCCTCGGCCTCGGTCTCGGTCTTTTGATATATATATATAGGAGAGTGAGCCTCCATAGCTTTCTCTCAAGTGAGAGCTTATGGGAAGTCGTGCCCTATATGTAGCCCACTCCCCAAGGAGTAAAGTGAGCATGTGGGATAAAGCCCTCACCCTTTCCTCCACAAGCAAATAGGCTTTTGCCCCTTTCCCCCAAAGGAAACGGACTGTTTTGAGGACTACAAGAGCTCTGGATAGGCAAACACGGTGCTGTAAAGCACACTAGGACCCTTTAAACGATACGCTCGTTTCGAGCTATCACACGCCCTAGTCCAAGTTCGACCGTAAGTAAGGGGGTCAAAAACGGGTTAAAAACAACACAAAAACAAGTAAAAACGGGGTGCGAAACACCTAAGAAACCACTTGTGTGAGTTTCAAGGGTAGTTACCAACGCACGTAGGGTACCCATGTCACATGCATCTACGCTCTGGTCGGGTGCTAGAGCCTGAACCACTAGAAAGCGTTTCAGTCTTCGCAGGCTCACACCATCCCTCCACGTTGGCATCTTGGCCTTCGGCTGGAACCCAAGGGAGTGCAACCCAAGATCCACGAATAGTGGATAGTGACTCGTCCTCTGACTCAGAAGCCATGGAAGGACACCCTACCAAGAACCCTGAGGAGACAAGCCAAAACATGCCAGTGTGGGCCCCACAACCCGGATCTAGCATGTTTAGTCGTCTAATAGAGACCTTTAGTAGAGCTACACGCTCTGAACATGCGACAAGCGAAGTAAATGAGGAAGGAGGGGTAGTAGATTCGCCATTCACATCTTATGTAGACCCTACCCTCCCAAAGAGTGTCCATGTGGATATTCTACCCACTTCGTTTAATGAGGGCCCTACTGAGCTACCACATTCCGATGCTCCTCCTAAAGTAGAGGTCCCTAGGAGCCAATCCATAAGAAGTGACATTGCGTCCACTTCAAGAGAACCGTTTGGCACACCAAGTCTGGATGGGATATTTCTCAATGAAAATTGGGAATATGATCTACACACAGAGACTCTAACGGACCTATACACGGGTTACACATATCATGTAGGTTGGTTAGAAGTCCTACGATCTACATCTAGCGCCACTAATCTAGAGGAGCAACAACACATGATATGTGAGGTGATTCATAGAATTATCCAAATTGAGAGGCAAAATAGGGGAGTGAACTTAGTTTCCACTGGCCCTATGAGATTTTTGGATACGGGCAAGGCCAAACAACCAACCCTATCACAATTGGAGACTCCCTCCGTGAGTCCCATAGACCCTTCATATGTTGTTTCGCCTGGAGTCTCAATGCAGGTTGAGCCCACGAGTAGTAACTTTAGCTTTCCAACCTTGGCTCAACTTTCCATTAGGGAATCCGCAATGCCTACCCCAATGATGAGCATGACAGAAAGTGCACCTGTTACCACTGTAGTTAGTACGACACCACTACCTAGTGGAACAGTACCTACAACAGTGCATGGTAGTGCCTATCGGCCTTATGTACCTATTGCTACTCATGCCCATGTAGCTCCTACGCCTCCTAGTATGCCAATGGCGTATGCTCCACGACCGCCTTATCACCACCCTTATCCAAGAGGAGCTAGGCCTAGCCACATATCATATCCTACGTCATTTGCCAACCTACTCAGACCAACGCCAACTCCTATCAGCCAGGCTATCCCAGAAGTGCCTCCACCAACTATGCCTGCTCACCTAGGTGATCTCGCAGCGTTTGCTCAGACGATCGGACGATCTATTGCGGAAAACATGCGGGGTATGCCTGAGAGAGAACCTAGAAGCAAGGCAGTACAAGTGGCTAAGCTCACTCAAAACTTCAGTGGTAACGAGGATGTTAGGAAGCACATTGAAGTCTTTGAGCACGTGTGTGATTCCTTGGAAGAACACAATGAGCTGCATAAGTGTAAAGCCTTAGGCTTAACCTTGAGTGGGAAGGCCGGAGATTGGTATCGAACCTTAAGGGTTGAAGAGCGCACTCACTACCCCACTCTCAAGAGATTGTTCTTGAAAGAATACATACGCGAGGGTGTGCTTTGGGGGGTAGCATCTCAACTCCAAAAAGCTGAACGCGAGGAAGGGGAGTCAGTGAGAGACTTTATAAGTCGATTGAAGCATCTAAATTCTCGCTGCACTCCCGATGAACGCTTCAATAACAACCAACTCCTCGATAGATTCATCCGAGGATTGCGCCACGAGGACATTTACAATGGCCTAGTCATTAGAGGTCTTACAACGTGGGAAGCAGTCACTGCCAATGCAATCCAGTTAGAAGACAACTTGATGATTGCAGGTAAAAAGGTGTCTTCAGAAACAAAATCCGTTAGTTCGCAAGTATCTGGGCACGAGCCAATGACGGTAAAACCAATTGCCAAGGAGCCCAAGATATCTGAAATGTCTGTGATGATCGACCTTACTAAGGCTCTCCAAGAATACTTCAGGGGTAATCGAGCTCCTCAGAATAGCCATATGTACCCAAGGAGAGAGCAACAATGGTGTTCGGTGTGCTTAGGACCACATAGCACGAGTGAATGTCCCACATTCAGAGTCAAATTCAATGGGAATTGCAATGCATGTGGTAAGTATGGCCATCAATCTAAAGATTGCCTAACACTTAAGCGAATGTTGGCAAACCAGGCACCACTAGCTTGGTCAAACACACCTCAAGTACCCGCGCTAATGCCTGCACAACCTATCGAGCAACCGTCACAGCACATAGTTCCAAGGAATCCGAATGTAGTCCAGTCTGTGCCGTTACCACCGCCAGTGCTAGGACCACAACCTCCACATCCAAGGATTACCCCTGTAAACCAGATGGGTTGTGAGTCACATAGTGCATGTGGGGATTATGAAGAGGAGATAGACCCCACTGCTCCATACGGGATTGATACGTTTGAAATGATTCCCCAGTACTACATGGAGGATCATTTCGGGCAAGTCAAGCCTGTATATCAAGCGGCTGCTCTTGCCACAAGAGGGCAAAACCTTAATACCATGGCGAGGAGACCACCTCTTCAATGTTACGAGTGTGGTGGACCGCATCGTGTAGCGGAGTGCCCTAATAGGTTACAAAAGATCGCTACTCAGATGCAACCAAATCAAGGGAGCACATCGGGAATGCCGGTACTTACATGTAATCGTTGTGGCATAGATCATTTGATCGCTCAATGTCCACATAATCCTAATGCACCCAAGATTACGCCATTGAATTTGGTTGAGGTCACCAACCAAGCACGAAGAACCACACCCGTTGTACCCGCGAATGTAGTTACACGGTCAATGCTTCAAAATCAAAACTACATTCTTGAAGAAAGGGATACTGCATCAATCGCTCAGGCAAAGAAAAAGAAAACACGGCGGAAGAGATCGCTTAATGCCACGAGCTCCAAGCCTAGTTCAAAGACTAACATAGGGACAGGAGACGACCCCGTGTATATGAATGATCCTGAAGATGATTCCGATTCAATAGAAACCATGGGGACCAAAGCCACTACCTTAAGGGAGGAACCCACTCGGGAGCTCAATGAAGGAGAATCAAGCGAGTACAAAAATAAGGGGAAACGGAAGGAAACTTCCTCGGCCCCACAACCAAGTCAGTTAATGCCCCCTCGACCACCCAAACTGACTGAGACTCCCCAAGACAAGCCACGTGGGCCAAAAACCCTCAAGAAAAAGATTGGAACTTACCCAAACCCAGTTGAGGAGATTGAACAAGTGCAACACTTAAGGGGTTTGGTGGAAGAAACACAAAGAGAACTGGAGCCAAACCCGAGAAAAATCAAAATTCCAGACACAGTGTTTCCTACGCAAGTTCAGCCTCACCGGAACCATAAACCGTTAGCTATACCTAGTATCATTCGGGAAGAAAGTGAGGATAGGACATCTGGAAGTGGGCAAACACCCTTCTTGCTGGAAAGAATGTTTAGTGAGGGAATGCCTGACCCCATCGAAGAGGAAGTGATTCCATCTTCACCAGTCCCTAGTCAAGGGGCGATGTCTCGAAAAGTACCGTTGAATGTGTCTAAGCTAATGGATTTCATGTCCTCTGAGATCAGAACCACGATCATATCCAAATTATACGGAGATCCTGAGCTATTCTTAGCTCTTCGGGCATTTCTCAATGGAGAACTAAAGGCGGGGCTACCACAATTTGCAAATATGGATAGACCCGACACGCTTCAAGATGAAGGGGAGCATTGGGATCTACAACCCAACTTTGATGAAGATTCGGTCGTGGAAATACCTGTGAACAAGTTGGGACAGTACTTTGAAGGCGACGAATCTAATGCCACCCTCCCCATTACTACCAAGGGATTAACTCTAAAGGGAATCCTTGATGGTGGTGCTGGAGTGAGCATTGTGACTAAAAACTGTTGGGAATCTATGGGAAGGCCTCACCTCGAAGTCACAAACATAGTGGTTAAGATGGCAAACGGAACCATAGCTAAACCTATTGGAATGTTAAGGGACCTTAAGATCAAGGTCCTGGGATACAAGGTAAAACATACCTTCATTGTAATGGATTTCTCCAAGTATCCTATGTCATATCAAACGATCTTAGGACGTCCTTTCATGAGGGAAGCACAAATGGTACATGACTGGTCGAAAAACCATGTCTACCTACAATTCCAGGACTCTGTCATTCGAGTTGATCTTGAGAATGGTCGTGCACATCCTTTAGGAAGCAAGGTTATCATCGATAATCGATCGGATACCACTGTTCACTCTGCCCCATTAAGGTATTGCTATACATGCAAAAAAGAGACTGATGATGGGAAAGATTCTCCTTATATGGATGTCCTACCGGGTATGACTGAGTCGGATAACGTGGATTGGGTACACCTAGCGGCAACCATAGACACATGGGGAAATAGAGGCACAAGTTGGGTAACACCTGAAGGGCAAGATATGCCACCGTTAGTGCCAATAAACATGATAGGTGTTATGCACATGACTCTTGATGGCGAGAACGTGGCAAACTCCACCGACACTGAAAGTAGCGAAGACTCTGACCAATGCAACTCTGAGTATGAATCTCAAGAAGAAACTGACCCTGAGCCTGATGGGGAAAATGAATCAAATATTCACCCAAATGTGGAAGCAAGGTGCTCAAGGCCTAGGACAGTGGCCTCCTGCAGTTCATCCGAAAGTGAAGATCGACCAAGTGAGTCCGAATCGGATAGAAACAAAAATCAAAAACTTGGTAAGAAGAAAACGAGACATAAGCGCCAACGCTATCGAGCTAATGTACGAACTGCAATAAACAAGGAAAGATCCACTGCAGAATGGCTTAGTTATGTAGGAGCCATTGATGCTCATCGGAAGATAGCGGATAATTGGGAACAATACCTCCAAAGCGTCATGTGGTGTATTCCGCAACCTCATGACGTCGCCCAATTAGAAATCGAAGAGAAGCCGAAACTAAGTCGTACTGCAAGAAGGCGGCAAAACCAAGAGTTGGCTCAACAACAAAAGGAAGCGGAATTGAAAGAAAAAAGTCTGGCACAACAAGAACCAGTAGACTTACACCCCGCACCCGAGCATTTCAAATCATTCACCACAGGGGAACGTAAAGTGGTCTACACAAAAGCCCAACGAACGCCTACCAATGGGAGTAGCGGTGTCTACGATGGCCCTGCGGTAGTTAAGGAGATAGACTTAGCAGATCCGGGTGAGGAGTCTAAAACAATTTATATTGCTCAAGACCTCACCAAGGCGGAAGAAGCTGCACTTACGAAGCTTCTTAAAGAATTCAAGGACATATTTGCTTGGACATATCATGATATGAAGGGTGTTCCACCCTCGGTGGTGCAACACACGATTCCAATGATTAGCACTGCTAAACCAGTCCAGCAACGTCCCTATCCAATGAATCCTAAGTACGCAAAGATTGTACAAGAGGAAATTGAAAAGCTGGTAAAATGTGGATTCATATACCCAATTGAGCACTCAGAATGGGTTTCTCCGATAGTCATCGTGCCAAAGAAGAATGGGAAACTCAGAGTGTGCGTTGATCTCAAAAAGGTTAATGCAGCCACCAGAAGGGATCATTACCCCTTGCCATATTCTGAACATGTTCTTGAAAGAGTGGCAGGTAAGGAGGCATATAGCTTTTTAGATGGGTACTCGGGTTACAATCAGATCACAATTGCAGTCGAGGACCAAGCTAAAACAGCATTTATCACGGAGTTTGGAGTGTTTGCCTTTCGCGTCATGGCTTTTGGCTTGACCAATGCACCTGCAACATTCCAACGATTGATAAACACGGCCTTTAAGGAATATCTAAGGGACTTCTGTGAAGCTTTCTTAGATGATCTTTGTGTTCATTCCTCTTGGGACGAGCACTTGATGTGTTTACGAAAAATATTTGAAAGGTGTAGATTATATCGCATCTCATTGAATCCTTTCAAATGCCAATTCTGGGTTAAACACGGAGTTATCTTAGGGCATATAGTGTCCAAAAATGGGATTTCCACTGACGAGAGTAAAATCAAGGTCATTCTGGAATTACCCCCACCCACCAACTACAAGGGAGTCCAACGCTTTATGGGCCACGTTGGTTATTATCGAAGATTTATTCTCTTCTTCGCCGAGATAGCTCGACCATTGTATAAGCTTCTCATCGAGTTTATTTGGACCGAAGAATGTGACCGTGCCTATGAGCTATTAAAGAAGGCCTTGGCGAGTGCTCCAATCTTGAGAATGCCTAACTGGGATTTACTCTTCCATGTGCATATTGATGCATCAAACTTTGCTATTGGGTGTGTGTTAACTCAACCTGGAGAACATAAGCTAGACTACCCCATTAGCTTTGCCAGTCGCCAGTTGAACGATGCTGAGATGAACTACACCACTACGGAGCGAGAAGGGTTGGCAATGATATATGCAGTAAGGAAATTTCGTTATTACCTCCTTGCCACCAAGTTTGTTTTCTATGTGGATCATCAAGCATTGTTGTATCTGGTAAATAAACCATGCTCCACAGGAAGAATCACACGATGGCTATTGATTCTTCTTGAGTTTGATTTCACGGTTGTTGTGAGACCTGGCAAGAAACATGTTATGGCTGATCATTTGTCTCGCATACCCAATGGTGAGGCTCCTACAGGGGTTGATGATGACTTACCTGACACTTCCCTGTTCATGGTGGAGACAATGCCTGAATGGAGTGAGAAGATTGTTAACTTTTTGGTTAATGGCTTTCCACCCAAGGAGCTTCGTAAAGATCTAGCTCGAAAGCTGATCAAAGAATGCAAACCCTATTGCCTGATAGCCGGGACTCTTTATAAAAGAGGAAAGGATGACGTTCTTAGGCGTTGTGCCCGAGAAGATGAGTATCTATACATTTTGCAAGAGGCACATATGGGTGTAGCCGGTGGTCACTTCTCAGGAGACTTAACTGCGCGAAAGATCTTACAATCAGGGTATTGGTGGCCCACTATGTTCCAAGATGCATCACTCTTTGTGAAGGGTTGCGATGAATGCCAACGATATAAGAAACCCCAGAGGAAAGATCAGATGCCCCTACATCCAATCAAAGTAAACCAACCATTTGAAAAGTGGGGTTTAGACTTTGTAGGTCCAATTAGCCCAGCGGCCCGAAACACACAATCTCGCTATATTATTGTGGCCACTGACTATATGACCAAATGGGCTGAAGCGAAAGCGACACGTAAGGCAGATGCGAGGACAACAGCCAAGTTCCTCTTTGAAAATATAATCACACGCTTCGGTTGTCCTTTTGAACTTGTGAGCGACAATGGAACGCATTTTATAAATGACGTGATTAAGGAGCTCACAACAAATTTCATGATATCCCATCACAAATCTACTCCTTATTATCCGCAAGCGAATGGCCAAGCCGAGAGTACAAACAAGACATTAATCTCTGTTTTGACAAAGACAGTTGAAGCTCATCGCACGGATTGGGATCTAAAGCTCACGACAGCTTTATGGGCCTATCGTACTGCGTACAAAGTGGCTATTAATTGCACACCATTCAAAATGGTATATGGCCAAGAAGCAGTCATGCCGTGGGAATTTGTCATTCCTAGTCTTCGTGTTGCTACTCAAGAGGGTTGGGATGGTAATCCCTTAGCAGAGCGTCTGTATATCCTTGAGCGACTAAACGAAGAAAGACAATTGGCTGTATACAATGCCCTTGTGGAGAAGGATAGAAGGAAAAAATGGTTTGATCGCCATCTAAAGGACAAGGACATCAAGGTTGGGGATAAAGTCCTGATGTATGGAGTGCGAAACGAAAAGAAGAAGCTCAAATATGCTGGTAAGGGACCATATAGAGTATGTGAAATTACACCGCAAGGTACCATCAGAGTGGAGACTCTCGACGGAGTTGAAACCATTGGATTCCTTAATGGGAGTAAATTCAAAAGATACTATGACCCCCTGAGCCAGGAGGAGTTACACGCAATCCATCAAAAGAAGGCAGCTAAAGAACAGGCTGAGCTTAAAAAGATACAAGCAAGAGTCGAAGCCAAAGAACGTCAACAGCGTGCTAGGAGACAACGAGAAGCCAACTTGGGAATTACGCAAGTATTTTTCGAGGAAGCAGAGGAGGATGCATTGGAATCTGACCCACCTCTAAGATACCCAATTGAGTTACAGAGTCCTTACGGGGAGGTGCTGTATAATGCATTATTGGATACAGGAGCTCAACACAATTTGCTATCATATGGCGTGTGGTGTCAACTGGGAAAACCACCTTTATCCAAGAGTTCTATCCAAGTTCAAGGAATCAGCAAGAAGAAAACCCCTGTCTCAGGAATTCTGCACACTCCGGTTGCTTATGACAAGGGAACCATAATTCAAAGCTTTTTGGTTATGCCTGCTGGTACCATGGAAGGGACTGTAATCTTAGGGCGTAAATGGATGATGGCCACCAAGTGCAATATCGATTGGGCAACCAGACAAGTCACAACGCAAGAACCAACACTAGGTCTGACCGCTCAAAATCCCGCACCTAAGTCATCCACTCAAATATTAGATAACGAAAAATCACAAAGTCCAGTGGCAAAACCATCTTCGATTGTTGGCCACCCCTCTAACGCTTCAACGCCAAGAGTGGAAACAGGCAAGGTGGTCCCTAAAGCTTCGCTTACTATGCCAAAGAGTACATATAAATGGGTCCCCAAAGCTTCGTTAACAGCTACTTCCCCTGCTCAATCTCGTTCAGCCACCAAGAAGCCTCGTAAAAGGAAAGTAGCTACCCACCCGAGAAAGGGCAATGTAACATTGCGGTGGATCCCTAAAAAATTATTAGTAGCCCAAGGGTACTACGAGGGGAATGACCAGATTTGGGTTCCTAAACATAAGGTGAATCCCTCTACATCACCTATAAAACCTTGCAAACCAATTGTTGCCACCCCAATGACAATTCAAGACCGTGGTAAGGGAAAGGTAACAGAGTGCTCCGCACCACTTCCAGAGTTAGTTTGGATTCCCAAACGATATCGATCATTACCACCTAGCTCAGGAAGGGGGGAGCCACATGAAGCTTCTAGCTCCTCATGCCAGGCACACAATCATATAGAAGTTTCTACATGCTCTACACCTACTCTTGTCAACACCCAACAAAAAACCGATGAGTCTACGTCTCCCCTTGTAATAGTATCGTCGGAAACCATTTCCTCCATTCGTCAATGGGAGCGTACACTACCATCTCTACAATTGGATGTGGCCACAAGGGTCATAAAAAGCTATTTGCCCACATCACAACCTATGACCCGCTGGACAAATTGGTTCCAAGAGGCTGCAACATCATTGCAAATAATATGATCTACCCAAGGAAAGGGGGAGCATGTACTCACGCTCGACATTCTAATGCTTCCTCCTTAACCTTCTCCCCTGACCATGTAATTGCCAAATTCAAGGGGATGTATATATATAGCTTCATACATAAACAAAACAAAGAAAACAAAATAAAAAAATAGTAAAAAGAGCAAGAGCACGTTAAGAGCAGAGATATCCGTATACAATCAAGAACTAGATTGTCCTGTCATAAACCTACTGATGCTATATCTGTGTTTGCAGATATGGCAGATGCCCGATCATCATACACTTCATCCACTCCTACCTTTGGTGAGAGGTATCATCTGTACCTTTCTCAGATATTCCACATGTGCTATCCTGTAATTGAAACTGAATGGGATCATATAGATGTACTAGCCAGAGAGGAAAATATTGAGGAATTAGAATGGCTAATTCGCCTATTGACCATGACCGACCCCTACTCCGTAGAGGACATATCCCCGATAGCCCAATGCTTTCCTTTTCCACAAGATGACTATCCTCGCATGGTTACATTTTTGATGAGTTTATGTGGATGGGAAAATGAAAAGGAAATATCTGACAATGATGAATGGACGGATGAAACTCATGGCACTACTGAGGTTGATTTTATTTATTTGGATGATGCGGATAGAGGCTTAGCCTTAGGGCTAGAGCCAGGACTCTACAACATCCTCTTACCGTATCCTCAGTAGTAGTGTGGTGACTGGTAGGTAGGTTAGCGTTTCCAAGTTTTTTCTAGTTTAGATTCCTTAAACAAGTCTTGAAATTTTCACACTGATGTGCCTCTCGAGGTGTAGTGCTTGTTAGTTGATTGTACAGGTTAAAAAGTTTGAGGTGGGTTCGCTTCCAAGTCCAGAGACTGCCGCAACGTTCATCAAAATATATCTACATCAAATTGCAAGCTGTCTCGTCAAATCAAGGAGATCTCCAATTACAGGTGTAATTCTTCCATACCCACTCTCTTTCGTTTTTACTGTTCAATCAATTGCATAAACTATAATGCATGACCACATGGAAATTATCAATGTACTACTTAGTTTTTGAAGTTGCTTGCATGCTAGTGTAAATCATTAATGAGCTTAACTTTATTGGAAATATTCCTAGGCAGCATGACGTCTTTAGTTAACCTTGGAATACGATTGTCTTAGGTCTAGGGTCAAACCATCTTAATGTTTGAACACCTGGCTGTGTGTGTGTTGACCTCTGGGACATAGATTTTACCCCTTGTCGAAAAGATGTAAGAACACATTTTAGTTCAAGAGCGAAGATCAAAACAAACTTTTAAAAAAAAAAGCCTACAATAAATGGCAATACAAGTCTATGATGTGCTTTAATGTTGGCCGATCGCCTTATTGATACTTGGTAGGCGAGGAGTATTCTACTCCAGACCGATGCCTTGGTTGGTAGGGGGTAGCCTTGCCTAAAGTGAGCTAATAGATTCCTGGATAATGCCTTGTGTTAAACATGGTACCAGGATCGATGTTAGTTTTGCCTTAGGAAGGTCGCCATTGTGTATAAAAATTGTCATGTGCAAAAAAAAAAAAAAAAAGGCAAAAGGCTCCTGTAACTCTGATGTTTCTTGTGTCCCTAGGCTCGTGGTAACTACTTGTTCTTAGAGTAGACATAGTATGGTCATCTGTTTATTTATTAAGCTTGGTTATTTTCCTTGACTTAGGCCAGTTATAAACCTTGATTCACCTTTGACACCTTGCTAACTCTTGAATTCCTTTCAATAATTTTAAACTCCTATTAATTTGCTACACTAGCTCACTCATGTACCCTTAAACTAAGTTCTAATAGCATCATCCATTGTGGTCTCACACGCTTGAATTTATACACTTTATATCTTTTGAATTCCAGCATACCTTCACTCTACTTCCCTGTTTTGCAGACGGTCTACCACAACAACCCTCTCGAGCTTACCATACCATAGCTTCCGAGGACGGAATCTACATCAGGAAGGGGGGCATGTTAACCCATGGCGGACATTGCGACATACTATATTTTACGTCATTAATTTAAATATTCTGAGTCATGGGCCGGGCTTGTCGGCACCATATGTTAAGGATGAAGGGATTGGGTGATCGCCGATGAGAGGCGCACCTTGGATATCAGTAGGATAAGGGTTAGGGTCGGCCGGCCATGTATGGGCGCCCAAGTGTGAACGGCCAAGTCACCTATATGAGTCAAATGTAACCCTAAAATCCTCATTCTCATGTGTTGTGAATACAAGAGTGCTCTTGCCTTATCTCTTTGGTTTCCTTCTCCTGCGTTTGTGAGAGAGAGAGAGAGAGAGTGAGTGAGAGAGCGATCGAGCACTGTGTAGCGGCACGGCGGCGGCGGCGGAGAGGCGGTAGAGCGGCGACGGCGGCTCCTCCTTCACGGCTGCGACGCGGGAATCCTTCAAGGCGGCAGTTAAGCGGTGAGTGACACACCTTTTGCATTCTGTTTTGAGCTTGCCTTCCTGGTTGTATGCTTGCAGCCATTCGTGGCTCGCATACGGTGTCCGGCAAGTCCCCAGCTACGACCTGTGCGGCAAAAGCGCACAATGGGCCACCAACCTTGAAACCTTGCAACCATCCGGGTCTCCCGTGTAGACCCTAGCCCTTTACTTGCTTCAATTCAATATCTTTTTATCATACCCAATATTCACTCCCACCTTCCACACCATCTTAGCATGTATCAACACATATCCTAAAAACCAATCCTTGCCACCCTCTTCTTCTTCAACCAAGCCATCTCATTCATGGACACACCATACTTTTGTACTCCATTGAATCCCATATAGTTGTGTCCAATCTCACCACTTGGTGCTACTTGTTGGTGAAATCTATACTCTTTATTGAGGAAGATCACTTCCTTGACCTCCATCTAGCCTTAACTTCCCCATCCTTGAGGATTTATTTTGCAATGGGCCATGCTAGCCACCATGAAGGCCCTTGTTTGCTTGAGTAGTGAAGTCCACCTACCGCTAGCTTTGTCACATGCCCACAATAACCAATACAACCTATAGGGCATCCTCTAACTGTATTACATAATCTACACTTACCTCAAGCAAGCCCTCACCACCATTGGAGATGTACAACCATTCATACCATCCATGTGGCTTACCCGCAACACATGTCCATTAATGAGGCATAGGAGGCCTTTCAATGCCACAAGCCCTACAAATGAAGAGGGAACCACCTTGAGGATTCCTCAAAAGGAAACCAAGACGGCGGGCACCAGCTTTCTAGACAAGAAGCTCTGCAAGCTAATGAGACTCCCTCTTCTAACAATGTGGGTGATAAAAAAATACCTAGGAGCCAAACCCAACCCTAGCCAGGAGATATTTTTGAAGCCACTCCACCCACTACTCTAGGTAGCCCAACTATACACCCCACCCATAACTACTCTTGATCCGCCTTGCCTCTATCCCTAGTGCTTGCTAATGCAAAATTCCATAAGCCACAAAGGCCACTTGGCTGTGGCAAAGTTTGCTACCACATGCATCAACAATCTAATGGTCTTGACTCCCCAAGAAAAGGGATGTCGAGTAAATGTCAAAGAAAGCAGTTGAGTTAGAGAAATCTTCAAGTTGGAGGAGTACACTAACACAGACGAACACACCTTCCGCTGATTTCGCATTCACGGCACCTTCATATTTCACTATGGGCATCACTTTTTTTCACCAACTAGTATCTTAGGGCACACAAACACGTGCACATGTAACTAACCTCATCAACACCAATCCTCCAGGTATGTTTTTGGATGGGGGGACCATGGTGGGGGTGCAAGCTTGGCCTATGATATGACCCATCACCTAGAAACCCTCAAGCTTGCATGTACCTCCAAAGAGCTTCCATGCATACAACCTCTACTCTTTGACTTCATTTCCACACACCCAACCATGCTTTGGCCAAGGTTGTATTTATCATGAAGAAGCCTAATCTCTTAAGCATCCCATTGTGAGATTGGGACAAAATATTATGTCGTCTCAAGAAGATCCACATCGATATCTACCAATGCAAATCATCATTACATGGTGGTCCCCTCGTGCTTATTTTTCCTTCACAAGTGGATCGCTTCTACCAACTACCTAATTTTAAAGGATCCAAGCCATGTCCACAACAAAAGGAGATGCCACATGAACTTCTACATCACCTACCACCTTTCATAATGCCTTGCCAAGTTGCCTTACCACTAGGGCTACCTAAATCTTATCACTAATATGCCATACACTGTAGAGATCAGTCCAGAACCATACCTCGTATGCCAACTTCATGGCATATGGTTTCACAAGCTCGACCTACCATCAGGTAGTTTACCATCTTACCTACTCGAATGGGCACTTATCTCTTCTTCCCCTACCTTTTGTGAGAGACAACCATTGTGTGAAGATGAATTTCTATTTGCCTCCATTAAGGTAAAGAAAGATCTTCCTTCACCCCCTTAGCAAGGAGTATTCAAGTGTGACAACATAATGAGAATGCAATGCCACTCACATCGGGATGTTGCAATTGTGGCTCTAAGGCAAGGCCCAATGACATGCTAAGGTAAGCTCTTGACTTGAGCATCTTTCAACCTAAATATGGGCCCTTCTGACTTGAGTGTGGGAACAAACTTCTGTTAATAACTCGCTTATTATAAGCACGTCAATAAATACTTTCATGGGCACCACATTTGAAGACATGTCGGATACAATTTTTCAAATAGATATTGATGTGATGAAGCGGATGAGTTGTTGGCTTTCCCTCCACTCCTTCTTCACAATGACACCGGAAGAATCTTCAACATCAATAACATTTAGGCAGGGGGACTATGTTAACCATTCTAGTTAACGTTACCTCGCCTTCTCCTTTTTGTAAGGCATTGCACCATCTTTTGCAATAGAAGCTTAGCTTTGTAATATGGCATTAGAATGTATATACTTTAAGCTTAATGGATAAATTTAGGAAAGGCTAGGACTTTATATATAAATCTTTTGGAAGCTAGATTAGTTGCCAAGGACTTTATGTATAAATCTTTTGGAAGCTAGATTAGTTGCCAAGGACTATTGTTAGTCTTGGCGAGTGAAATATAAGAAATTTTGACGTAAGCAAAAGAACAAGTGATTTCCCATTGTGCGTGAGAGCTCTATTCTCTCTCTGTACGTCTAAGTTTGATTCATCAAGCTTTGAGTTCACGGATGCATTAGGTTTTTTGGCTTGGGTTCCCTTCTTCTTGCTCAGAGTTTCCCTCATCCTCTTCTAGCTTGATTAGTGAAGTTGACTTCTTCTTGCTTCCATCAAGGCAAGGGAAGCTCTCCGTATACGCAAGGTAAGACACTTGACTGAACACGCTCACCCTCTCTAGTAGAAAGATGCAAAAAAAGAGAGGATCTCTCTCTCTCTCTCGTGTCTCCTTTGTGAACGGGACTTAGTTCACTGAAACCGCATGCAAGGGTTGTCTCTCTCTATATCTCTTTGTATAGGAGGACAAGTAGTGGTTGCCTAAGCATGGCTCAAGCTTAGGGGAGGGGTGAAAGGAGGAGAGAGGGACAACACAAGGGAAGAGGACGAGCGAGAGGATGGACGAGAGAGGTAAGAAGATGAGGTAGGAGGCATCACAAGGGGGGATAGAGGAGGCATGGAGTTGATATTCAACACGGCTTGTGTTCGAATCTCACTTACAGTTTGGCTAGATCAATTTCAGTTTTTTGGGGAGTGTTCATGTGATGTAAAAAACTTCTTTCATCAAGTGTGTGGCTGACCCTTCTGCTGCCCAAATGTGGTAGAAGTGGTTAGTTCATGGAGTTGATATTCAATACGTCCTCTGTTCGAAATTCACTTCCCATCGGATAGATCGATTTCAGTCTCTTTAAATTGTTCCTACAACATAAAAAAGCTTCTCTCTCTCTCAAAATCGTTTCTATGTCTAGGGTCAAGGGCACAGTTGCTCTATCTCACAAATCAATATAGGAGCATCATCTCCTCACAAGGGCAAGCATGGGCGAGGTAATGGGGATGCACAGAAGCATCATCTCTAGACAAGGTTGAGCATGGGTGAGGTAACGCACGTATGGGAAGGCGAGGGTGGGCCTACATAAACCAAATTATTCCAACCTTAGTAATATAAAGATTGGACTCTAGAGTTAATTTATTGCTTACATCAAGAATCTCCTACCTACCTTTCTTTACCTTACATACATCACCAATCTCATCATCACAAACAATCTTTAAATCAAGGCCCTTTAGAAATCACACACATGTATGCACACAGCTTTCTTTGCCCTACATACATTCACCAATCTCACCACAAACAACCTTTAAATCAAGGCCCTTTATACCTTACACATAACATGCACACACCTTTCTTTACCCTACATACATTCTGCAATCTCACCACACAAATAAGCTTTGAATCAAAGGCCCTTTATACCTTACACACCCTTTATACCCTACACACATGTATACATGCTCAAGGACTATGATCGCACCACTAACACACACACACACACACACACCGGTACTGCTGCAATACGATGGTGAGAGATCTGAAGGCCTAGCCCTCCACCCCCCTTGGGGATTTTGTTCTTTAGACAAGGGTAGATTCGAACCCTGGACATCCACACACAAGGAGTCAAGAATACTACCGTTGTACTTGTGTTATAGCTTGTGGCCTCTCAGACCGAGCATTTAATGGAAAAAAAAGAGAGGATGTTTTTAAATTTAAAAAAGTTTCAATTGTGTAAAGAATCAATACAGTCCAATGAAATAGTAGTGGAAAAAATAAACCTCCACAATATGGGATGAAACAGGACTCCATTTTGCAATGTGAGACATGGGGGTTGAGGGCCTCAAGTGGGTTAGCTATTGTCAAGGATTATACAAAGGGAGGGCCTTTTTTATATGGCAAATACAAAGAGAGTTTGTAAAGCTGCAGGCAAATGTGGGATACAACCTTCTGTACATGGATGGCTTCTGTCTCAGAAAAGCAAGAAGAAAGCTCCATTGATGATATGATGGTTTGCTACTTGGTTGCTTTGTGCTGCCCATGGACCAAATTGGGTAGCTTTTGAGCCCCTTCATGAGGATGCCCAAGTGTAATTTGATTGCTTGGAGACTGCTTCTGGTTTCAGATGGCAAACAAGCATTCCCTTCAATGCTCAACTTTCATTTGCCCAGGATACAATTGCCCTGTAACATACATAAACGAAACATCCCCATGCATGTCAATACCATTCACAAGCTCTACATGAAACTGCAGCCTTCCACCTTCCACACTAATCTTATGAACAGGCCTGTTTTACCTTGAAGATCAGGGGATTCAAGAGGTGTCTGCCTGCCTTGTGTAAAGCCCATTTGCACTACACTTTGCAGTTCATCATCCCAAGCCTGTGAAATCTGCTGCATGCACAATTGTGAAAGTAAGGCATTTGATCAACTATATTGACAAGATCATGAAGTACACATGGACCTTTACATACCGAAAAATTAAGGTTGTTTTCCAAACTTAAGAAAGGAAGTTCTTCAAAGCCATGAACTCCATGCATAGCCTAGAATACATTGTATGACATCCCCATTGATGTCATCAGTGCCCCAAGTATAGGTGCCGGTTTAGATATGAAAGATATGACCATCTATGTGAGAATATCTTCCATGCATAACCCATCATACTAAGTTTCTATCATTTCTCCAGAGGTGAAGGGCAGACTCAGCCATGATGAAGTCTAGCACTAAAGAGCACAACCAGTCCTATGTAGTCACATCATCTTCATTTCAGCTTGCTCATAACACACACAGGTAGGTGGATGGGCAAAAGCATCACTTCTGATATGCATGGACCTTTGTTCATGCATGCATGTATGTGCATTGGACATGTGTATAGGCATGTATGGTTGTTCAAACTTCAAACACATTTGCATGAACTAGCCAAGTAGATATATGTATTTACAGCTTTTATATACCAGCGGGGAGTTCAGTTTTTTCTCAAGCTTAACAAAAACCAAAGTGCAATCCTGACTCCATGAGCTTCTACTCACAAAGCTTCAAATCATCAACTCCACGCATAGTATAGACTACATGCTATGACATCCCCACTCGGGTGTAGATTGATTCATGAAGATATATGAAACCTTAGTAGACAAATCACCATTAAATTGAGTTTCTATCAGGTGAAGGGCAGAGTCAGTCATGATGAAGGCTAGCATAAAGATACACCAAACACACACACACACTCACAGAGACACACTCATACACACACACACACACAGAGTAGCTAGTTTGGCTATGCATTGCTTTGGATAGAAAGAATTAAAATAAACTAGCTGGCCATAACTACGGCAAATAATGCAAAATAGATTTACAAGTCCACTTGTATGGCAAAAAGATGTACCAATGGAAAGTTCAGGTTATTTCCCTATCTTAACAAAAATCAAAGATTGATCTTGACTCCATGATGTCTACTCACAAAGCATCCAAAAATGAACTCCATCATGCATAGCATAGACTACAGGCTATGACATCCCCACTCACATCATCAGCACCCAGAGTAGGTGCAGATTCATGCATGAAGATATGTAACTTTAGCAGACAAAACTTCAAAGTTAAAACTATCGAACTGAGTTTATATTCACTTCTCTGGAGATATAGGGCAGACTACATTGAGCACATAGATATGCATGCTTGCATGCACATGTATGCATCTTTGTACATGTAGGTGTAGTGCTCTGTATGCTTAATCACGTACATATCAATGTATGGAAAGTTCACGTTATTTCCCAAACTTAACTGAAATCAAATTGCAAGCTTAACTCCATTAGAGTCTACTCATAAAGCTTCATATCATAAGTCCATCATGTACACATCACAGTAGGTGCAGGTTCATGCATAAAGATAAGTCTGCTTAAGTAGACAAATCTTCATAAATAAGCCATCATATTGAGTTTCTATCATATGAACCTATGTATTTTCCTATTATATAAACCTATTTATAGTACATACATTGGCAATAAGCCATCATATTGAGTTCTATCATATGAACCTATGTATCATACTAAGTTTTCCTATTATATAAACCTACTTATAGTACATACATTGGAAAATGTTTACGGACATATTTATGTACATATGTATATAGACCGATTACAAGTGCATACATGCATGCTTAAACATACATGGCACGCACGCACACACACATGCATGCATGCATGCATATAATTATGCATGTATGTGCATGGATACAACATATATATGTATGTACTCCATATGTGTGCACTGGAGTACACACAGACGTGTATGTACCAGCTTACAATATATGAATGTGCACGCATACAGCATATGTATGTTAAAACTAAGATTAGAATTTGTTCACACCCAATGCCATGCATGCGGCATGCTTACCTGTGAAACTGAATCTCCATAGGCATCCATGGATGGTGGAGTGCTCAATGCCCGCCTCAATGCAGGATCGGATCCAAAAGAGTGAACATCAAGGGGAGGGCATGAACCTAGCACTTGCAAGGGAGTATGTGGTTGCTGATGGGGGTGTAGGGGTGGGTAAGAGTTAGCATTCTCTGGGGTAAAAACCAAAGCTGGGGGAGCTACTCTAGGCTGAATCCTCTGCATAGGTACGACAACATGCTAAGTTAGCATTCAGATACATCTAAATCCAAAGGTGGGACAATGGGGGAAACCCAAGTTGCTCAAATGTGTTACTAGGACTCACATCTCTTCCAAATAGGTTATCAATGTTGAACTCCACTCTTGGGTTCACTGCAGCTAGCTTCATAGACAAAAACTGCAGTCAAGAAAGACAGTTAGTTTTGAGGCTTCTTTAATATCCACAGGGCATCACGCCCAAGGGGATGCAGGGCATCCCGCCCAAGGGGATGGGTGGGGTTTATGACTGTAAGCACACTTGAAACAGGACTTCTGTGTGACCATATATCTCACCTCCACTTGCCTTTGGAGAGATTGCACGTAGTTGATTATCTCATCAAGCATCACAGCCTTACCCGTCACCTACGAAACCCCGCACTTAATTAGTACATCATTGCCATTACTCACTTTGATAGAAGCAAAAAACCACCTTAGAAAAAGGTAATCAAACTCACCTTGCTGCAACCAGGGACTAAATCTTGCAAATACTTCATTCTTTCACTAATCTTCTCTCGCCGAACCTGTGTTCGCATAATCACAAGCCTTAATTAAAATGAAGGATTTAATGTATATAGTAAAGAAATCATGGTAGAACAAGGACTGTTGAGGTTACCCTCTCTGCAAGGCTATGGCTGTCAGTGGCTTGACCTCTTCTTGCTCTCACATGGATGAAGTCTGGCTTTGGTACTTCTGGAGGCTTGGAGCTTTCTTTGACAGATTTGGGAGTAGACTCACCAGAGTTCCCACTGTTGCTTTGCTCTACTTTGGGCTTTGGATCCTTCTCAAAGGCACTGTCACCACCCTTTTGGCATTTTGATTTGCCTTCATCAGTATCAAGGTCCTGCATATCATGCATAATGCAAGTTACAAGGCAATGCAGGTACCCCAACACATTTTTGTATGATAAAAAGGTTAGGAATTCTAAGCACTAAGGTCTGGTAAGGTTGGTATTATCCAAGCTCCTATCAATGTATACCGCTTTCAAGGAATTTGCCACCTAAGGTTTCCCTTGAAGTATGGCTGCAGATCTTTAGGTATGATCAAAAGGTTGGAAATTCCAAAGGCTAGGGTTCTGAAAGGTTCGGATTATCCAAGCTCATGTCAATGTAGACCGTTTTCAAGCAGGCAATTACTACCTGAGGTTACTCTTGAACTAAGACAAAGGTTTTTACCTTAAGTTTTGCAGCCAGACCCCCACCATCTTTGGATTTCTGTTTGGATCCAGCTTTTCTTTTCCTTCCAAGATTTTCAGCTATCCCTTGTGATGGAGCCGCCTCGCCACCATTGATTCTCTCACAGCTTGAAGATACCTCTTGGCCCATGCTCTCATCAGAGTCATTCACGGAGGTGCAATGCTGCTTCTGGGCACCTTCACTACCATCAACAAGCATATTTTTTGTGGGAGAAAAAGAGGTTTTCTTTTCCAAACTCTTCTTGGGATCCTCCAATAACAGAGCTGATGGTGCTTTATTGGGTTCTTGAACACTAGCATTGTTGCTCTTGAGGCCATTTGGGCTGTTGGGTGCTGAGCGTTTTGGCATAATGTGATGCCCACCATGTTTAGCGGCTCTGTTCACCTTGACCCCATCTACAGTTGGATAATGTTCCGAGTAGCCCAGGTTGCCAAAAGATGAGAATCTTGCCGCCCTCTCTGCAAATCCGGGGTCAGTGGAGAAGTTGGTAAGACAATGTGAAGCTGCAAGATTCATACCTTGGATGGCCAGGCCCTCTTTTGATGGATCAGTGGTGACACCAACATTGAGGGGACCCCAATTGTTGCGATTGAGAAGCTTCTCCATCTCAGAAAATGGTTGCGGCGGCGAAGCCATCATCTTCCTTAGAGAGGCCTCCTCATGCATGTGTTCAAGACCCACATGCATGTAGTCAAGCCCTGCATGCATGTGCCCATGCCCTGTATGCATCTGCCCATGCCCTCCTGCAATGCTCATTGGGCTCCCTATGATGCTGTTAGGAGCAGCCGATAAGAAAGAAAGCTTGCTATCCCAGGTCCCTGAAGCCAGTAAAGGGTTACTGAAGTGTGCATTGTTGTAGCCATCCATTGCTGTGGAAGCAAATGCCGGTAACAGTCGCCCACCATCGCCGTGGTCTTCTGCAAAACCAAAGTGCTTTTCCAAATGGGCAGCAGGGTTCTGCTGCCATGATCCCTGAGCAGGTTGGAGGTGGTCTTCAAATTCAGGAAGAGCTGTGCTGGGAAAGCAAGAAGGAGAAGTTGGAGAGCTCTCCATCGATGGGTTATTGAAAGATGGTAAAGATGAGCTGTGCTTGATGGGCAATCCTGTGGACGCAACATGAGGTAAAGAAGCCATAGCCTTTCTATCTTTCAGAAAAGACCGCCCTTTTGACCTGCATTTCCCAAATTGAGCTTCTTACGCTCACCGTAAGCTACACAGTAGAGCTTAATTGGCCAATTTAACCTTAAATGGAGCTACACTGAAGTGCTCAATTCAGCATCTTAAGCTACACTGTAGTGCCCAAATGAGCTATTTGACCTTAGCTTAAGCTCCACAACATTGCCAAATTGATCTTTTAAAACCTTAGCTTAGACTATACTACAGTGCCTTATTGAAGCTTAACTTAAGTAAGTTACACTGTAGGATCATGTTCACCGTCAAAGAGTGCCCAACAACATCAAGTCACCATCTGCTTACGCAGGAGTGCCCACATTGTGGAGCTACGGGAGGGCCTTTTTTGGGCGAATCTGTGAAGTGGGCTCTCTATCTTCTCTCTCTCTCTCACACACACACACACACACACACACTCACACGCGCACACAACACAACACGCTCTACAGTGAGAGAGTGTCTGCTGATTACTAGTCAGCTAGCAAAATCAACGAGAAAAGGGCCAAAATCGGGTGGCCACAGTTGAAATGGAGCCGAATTGGGTGGCCACAGTTGAACTCTAAAGGAAAGCTTTGCACAAGAGGCCTTTCTGAGAAAGAGAAGCGGAAATTCAATCCAGTTTATAACCATTTCGCGTCCACTAACCGGTCCACCGGCTACTGCCAGTCTTCATAAATTTGCGAGATCAGAAGAAACCGTTTTCACATTTCTATGTTCTCTTGCTTCCAAGTGGCGAGCAACTACTGGCTTGTTTTCCTGGGTGTATGCCACCAAGCGGCCACGTGGCGATCAGATATAGGCTGCCTGGGACCAACTTTTCAGGATCTCTATTTTGAGGAAAATTTCCAAATTTCCCTTGTATTTTGGTAATCCATAGATATATTGGCAAACCATAGATATATTGTATTTCCCTTCTATTTTGGTAAACCATAGATATATTGTATTTTTGGAAGAGGTGTAATCTTGAAAAGCCTTATTCACAAGGAAAATTTCATCTACGTTTTCTACTTCTTCTTCAAAAATTTCAAGATTTCTTTATAAACTGTGAAGCAAATGTAGTGGATATGTGATCTCTACAATAGAGGAATCAATTACATACTGAAAGACTTTAGTTATGGGCATCCTATATATGTGATCTCTACAATAGAGGAATCAATTACATACTGAAAGACTTTAGTTATGGGCATCCTATATATGTGATCTCTAAGGTAGAGGAACCAATTATGGACACTCTAAATATAAATATTCACTAAAAGACTTCAAATATTACCTCCTTTCATAAAAAATTGAAAATTGTTCTGTGTGCAAAGATTTTAATAACATCATATTGAGAAGTCTAAGGACCCATTTATGCAACTCCCAAAACATGGATATTAAAAAACTCTGTTAAGTCTAGTCAGTTAAAATATGGTACCTCAAATTTTTTGCCCCTTGAATGAGCTTTTTTCATTGAGTTAGGGCATTTGTGGTTTTAAATGGAGGTGGTCAATAAAGTGAAAGTGGGGGTGGTTTGCTAACTTGCCCTAATACCCTACATGAGTCTAGTACTCTCTCAAGCTCTTTCCATTACATGAACACCATTTTTTTCTTGTTGAAAAGTCTTTAATGTGAGGGATTCCATCATAATTGTGAGCTAAAATAAACATTGATCTTTACATTTCTCGTAATAAGTGGAGGTGGTCAATAAAGTGAAAGTGGGGGTGGTTTGCTAACTTGCCCTAATACCCTACATGAGTCTAGTACTCTCTCAAGCTCTTTCCATTACATGAACACCATTTTTTTCTTGTTGAAAAGTCTTTAATGTGAGGGATTCCATCATAATTGTGAGCTAAAATAAACATTGATCTTTACATTTCTCGTAATAAGTGGAAATTTTTGGCATAAAGCTTTTACCTCAAGCGTTTTTGTAAAGGAGGGCCAGTCTGTGGGGAGAACCAAGACCAATTGAGTTGTGGCAAGTGTGTGGGGAGAGAACCAAGACACCAAGACCAATTGAGTTGTGTTTTTAGGCAATGAACCCTTAACAATCCTCCTTGATTCTCTTTTTAAGGTTCTAATAATGAGGGTAGAAGAGTATTCCTACACATTCTGGTACAAGCTCTCTCGTCCCATAAAAATGTATGGTACACTTGCGTGCACAAGAGACCGTTTTTTTATTATGGCTACTTACAGTCTTTATAATTACAAGAGGTGTATTATGCCTATTTACAATCTTTATAATTACAAGAGGTGTATCATTTATGAGCTACCAATGTATCATGGTAGGGGTGTTAATATCTATCTCTTATAAGTATGTACATACAAGACATTGTAATCTATACACCAATGTTACTTTTTCTCACAAGTTATATGTGTTTTCGTATAACCTTGTCACATCTAAGAAAAGGCCAAGCAGTCCGTTGGCCCTTCATTTTCAACCTCATGTCCATCATAGAAAAGGTTGGTGGAGATTTTTCACCCAATCTTTGTTGCCCCTTATATTCACTTGTTCAAATAAAGGACATTCTTCTTCTTCTTCTTCTTCCTCCTCCTCCTCTCTCTCTCTCTCTCTCTCTCTCTCTCTCTCTCTCTCTCTCTCTCTCTCTCACACACACACACACACACACATGGTGTGTTTGTGCATGCACAAATTTGTGTGTTTGTGTGGAGATTTTTCACCCAATCTTTGAAAGGACATTGTCTCTCTCTCTCTCTCTCTCTCTCTCTCTCTCTCTCTCTCTCTCTCTCTCTCACACACACACACACACACACACACACACACATGCGCGTGCATGTGTGTAAATATACATCCAAGAAAAAGCAAGAAATGGGTTTGCCCTTCATTTTCAGCCTCATGTCCAACAAAGAAGGTTGGTCGAGATTTTTCACCCAATCTTTGTTGCCCCTTGAATTTACTTGCTCAAATAAAGGACAATGGCTATTGCTTCTCTCTCTCTCTCTCTCTCTCTCTCTCTCTCTCTCTCACACACACACACACACACACACACACACACACACACACACATGCGCGTGCATGTGTGTAAATATACATCCAAGAAAAAGCAAGAAATGGGTTTGCCCTTCATTTTCAGCCTCATGTCCAACAAAGAAGGTTGGTCGAGATTTTTCATCCAATCTTTGTTGCCCCTTGAATTTACTTGCTCAAATAAAGGACAATGGCTATTGCTTCTCTCTCTCTCTCTCTCTCTCTCTCTCTCTCTCTCTCTCTCTCTCTCTCTCTCTCACATTTGCTTATGTGTTTGTGTATATACATACGTATGTACGTATGCATATATGTATTTATGCATATGTATTGTATGATACATACATATATGTATGTATGTATGTGCGTGCATGTATGCATGTATGTATGTATGTATACATATGTATGTGTATAATACATACATACATGTATGCATGTATATGTTTGTGTACAAACATACATGTGTGTGTGTGTGTGTGTACGTATGTATGTCACTTGATAGTCCATATATTATACATGCATATACACATATACATACACACACACATATACACAACACAACAAGATTAAAGTCTCTTAATATTAATTTCATACCCTTGTTTCTAGCACTTTCCTAAATCAACGCATCACTTTTTACAATAATACAAGCCAATCCATATTTGAAAGTAGCACTCGGGTTTACCTTCAATCCTTCTCCATTATGGTACTTGGTTCACACAAGGAGTTGTAAGTGATAGGTTTCAAGTTCCTTGACTCACTCACAAATTTTGAAGGTGCCTAAAGTAAGTGCATGACCATACCTAAATTCCATTGTGAGGTTCTTCCAATGCATCAAAATAAGTCTCACTTTAGCACATGTAAGTCAATTCAATTCAATAAAATTCTAGAGATCTAAAAGTGCTCATGATAGGCTATATGAAATGTATTTTTTAATGAATTAAAGGTAATGCACGTCAACTCAACACAAGTGAAGGTCATTGCTGTTGCTCACTTCAATCTATGTACAAAACTAGGGATTAGTAGGTTTCTAATATCAATTATAACACACTGGTTATGCTAGTGTACATGCAATCATGGCAAATAATTTGTACAAAAGTTTTAGCAAACATGATTTATAGGGAACCTTCTATTAGTGAGGCTTGTAATCTCTCTCTCTCTCTCTCTCTCTCTCTCACACACACACACACACACACACACACACACACATGTGCATGTGTACCCATGCGTGCATGCACACACACACATATGCATGCATTTGTGCACTCACGCACATGCACACAAAATATGCATGCACACTCACTCATATATTGCACGCACGCATGCACGCACGCACACATACACACGCACACTCACTCACTCATATATAGTGAGACTTATTTTGATGCACACTTATTCACTCCCTCACTTACACACGCACATATACGCATGCACACTCACTCACTCCCTCACTTTGATTGAGTTACTTTCTCAATAGGTTAACCTAAGTGATTAATAACTCATCACATGCTCAAAATATATATCATCTAAAATTTTATCTTTTCAAGCCTCTCCTCAACACAACCATATTACCAACATGCTCATCACATGCTCAAAATATATATCATCTAAAATTTTATCTTTTCAAGCCTCTCCTCAACACAACCATATTACCAACATGTTTATAAGTATTACCACTCAAGGGAGACTCCTCTTATTAAGGCATATTACTATATGATTCTTTTCATAAACTATGGATATTCATTATATTAAGAAAGATAACAACTTGGTGTTCAAGGAAATCTTTCGAAACTTCAAAACAATTGTCCACTTCTAGTTCAAACACAAATTTGTCATATTACCACTCAATCATGTATGGGGATTATAAAACACAAAAAGCCTGAATATCATCTTTCAAAATTGTAACGGTTTTAAAATAGGTGTGAAGGCTTTTACATATACTATTGAGCTTATGAAAATCGAGACCTTGCATGTTGTGCCATGGCATGTCTTCCAAAGATAAGTATGATTGTGGCCTCACTTTTTTTTTTCTTTTGTGAAGCTCAAGCTCAAAAGTCTAGGCATCAATTTCAAAGTGAACTTGATTGAAAGTAGTCTTATCCAACGAGAAAGGGACATGATTTTAAGACACCCCAATTATGCCATTGGTTTTCACGAGGATATCTTTACATGGAGAGTTGAGCTCTTTATGTAAGATATCAACATGTCCAACAAAATCTCATGAAAACAAATGTGCTTTCATTATTTAACTTGATTCTTTTTACATAGTAGCAATCGATTTGAAGACACGATTATAAAAGAGAGACCCATCTTGATGTAGTATAAGGACAACATCTCCCCACAACATAAAATTTTAAAGAAAAACAATATGGTAATACTAGGTGGACTCATCTCAATCACCAAACATTATGTAAAATGTTGGGTTGGGTATCAATTTATATAACCAAAAGGTGGAAAGGGTGATGTCCCTTTAGAAGCTCGAAAAGAGAGCTAAATGGACTCACAGCTAAAAGTGACAATCTCAAAGTTACAACTGGAAAACACTCATAATTTAATGGTGTTTGTTTAAGGGAAAGGTTCCTACTAGTAAAGTCTTGTTAAACCATGTGGAAGTGGGACCATCATAAATAGTAGTAATGATCAAGAGGCACCACAACTCTCACAAAAATTGACTTGCCCATTATCTCCACTCCCTCTTCTAAGGCTCCCTGGCCCACAAAAAAATTCACTTGCCATTATCCCCACTCCTTCTTCTAAGGCTCCCCCCAAAATGGCCCACCACTTTATGTTTTCTACATTTTGTGTTTTATTTTTTTGGAACCCCAACTTTATGACTAATCTTTAACATAGTGAAGAAATGGTTTAAGAACTTCAAGAAAAGTTCTTTGCACACAACCTTGTAACCTAGATATGGCAAGGAAAATATTAAGAATATATATCCTTCACAATGCTATAGTACATGCGTCATGCCCCTATATTCACATAAACTTGGTGAATGAATCTGTTGAAGAAAAATTATATAAATCTGATGATGTAGACCTACTAGGCTTACATGCCTTTCTCTAAAATTGGGTCTTTAATTACTATTACAATCTCTAATGGCTTTTATGGATTGTATATCAAGAACAATATTCTTAATAGTACATAGATAATTTAGTGTTTAGATTTCTCTTGGATAAATTTATGTACTTAATGGGTTCTAGTAGTCTATTTGTCAAGATATTGTCTACACAGACTTGTTTATCTCATGTAATTTTTAAAACAAATCAACTTAAATATTTTTATCTTTTTAATGACATCTCAATAAGGGATTTATACCCATGGGACTCTCCCCCCCCTTTGAATATTATGTTTTTTGACACATATTAGGACTATGATAAATCAAGGATGCCACTTGGAAAAATCTTGAAAGATGAAATCATAAGTTAGAACCACAAAATGAGAAAACATTTCAAGCCTTTCCTAATGAAGATATCATTTAACCACATGAAGGGAAATGTTAAATGGCTTATAATTCTATTTGCATACCAATTTAAGTATTGTGTTTACACATCTCTCTCTCTCTCTCTCTCTCTCTCTCTCTCTCTCTCTCTCTCTCTCTCTCTCTCTCTCTCTCTCTCTCTCTCTTAGATACACAAAAACACGAAGGGTAAACCCAAAAATTAGCAAGATATTCTCCTTTGCGCCTTTCCCATGCATGTATAAGGACATGTTGAGAACCCATGTTACTTTGGACTTGAATATCTTTTGATGTAAATAATATGTCATTATTTGTGAATTTATTAAAATAGCATATTTTATTTGAATCTTTGTATTGAAAATACTCTTACAAAAGAAATTTATTACATATCCGCCAATTGTTTGATTGAAAAAGGTCATTAGAGAGAGAGAGAGAGAGAGAGAGAGAGAGAGAGAAGTAGTTTTAGTATGTGTATTTATGTGGTTTAGTATGCACATTTTATCTCATTTTGAAGCAATGTTTACATTCAGGCTTAGTGTGTAAACTCTTCCTTTTGTTTGTGTTTTTGTAGTGTGTGCAATTATGCTTCTATATGAGACAATGTGGACATACTAGAGAATGTGAGTTATTTTTTTTAGCTATAATATTTTCTTTATAACTTTATTCTAGTGTGAGACTTATGCCATATGAAGGGAGTGTAAACATTATATATTGTGTGCATTATCCTTTTCAACTATTGTGAACAATCTGTCTCTATTTTGTGTGCATTATACGTTATCTATTTCATCCATTTTGAACAATTTACCTCTATATGGGTAGTGTGAACATTCTAATTGTTTGCATGTATGACAATTCGATTGTTGTGTTTTACTTACCATGACTCCCTTGATGCCATTGGATGTGTGAGAATGCTTTATGGTTGCCATTGGTATGCTTTGGTGGATGGTAATTCCGCCAAAGCATAGGTTAGGAAATAGAAACCCTTAAACCCAAGTGTTCTACACATTTTGTCTTTCTTAAGACATTTTGAGTGGGAATAGATGTTCACATTCCTGCATATGTATTTTAGTCTTGTATGCACTAGGTGTGTATACAAATGAGTCCTTTACACTTGTTTGTGTATTCTATCTTTAGGTGAGATAATGTGTATGCAAGGCATGTTTAAGTAGTCCACACTACACTTCTAATCTACATGCGTGTCAATCAATGTTGATCTTAATTCCATGGTCGTTTCTTTTAGTATGTAAGTAATAATTACATTAGAGAAATGTGTTTTATACCATACATGTATGTGCTCTTAAATGATTGATTTGTTGATTTATAATACCCCACTTATGCATGCCAAAAGTGTATTCACTTGATGAAATTTGACAACTCCAAATCAACACTAAGAGATTTCCAAGACATTCTAGATCAATTAGGAGCCTAGATCTCTTCAACATTATTAATGATTGAATGGAGATAGTGGACCATAATGACCTTTATTCCATGAATATCATGCTCTGACTCTAGATAAAATTTGATGTTGTTTATGTTGGATTAATTGATTGAAGAATAGCACATTTGTAAGTAGAGCAAAGACAAAACCTCCAATCCCATATGACAAGCCAAAAACAAAGATGTTGTGTCGTAGTAAATATCAATGTGTCTAACCAAAGTGCTTTAGCACAAACCCTCCCCACTTTTCCAAATAACAAGATATGCTTGACATTTTCATATTGTTAAAAATTCCTTTTCTGGGATTATATATATATATATATATATATATATATATATATATATATATAGAGAGAGAGAGAGAGAGAGAGAGAGAGAGAGAGAGAGAGAGAGAGAGACAGAAATAAAATTGAATACAACACAAACTCCTAGCAGTTGAACCCCTCAAATATACAAGCTTTGACTAGTAGGAGAGATAACCCATCACATTAGTGTTGTACTCTAACTTCATAGAATGTGATGGCAATAGCATTATATGTATTTTTCTAAGTTATGTTTATATACAAGGCATGCATTTTGATCCTTACCAAGGATGGTTGGCTCATCATGATGCATTTTGTACCATGTCTAACACGCAATGTGTTAGAGATACTAGCCGTGGGTGGGGGCCACATCGTGTACATGTAATTATAGCACATTCACATGCACGATTGGGGGGTTTCAATTTGAGGGACGTACATGCCATCTTATACATGTGAGAGTGGATTAAATAAATAGATATTCAATTTAATAAAATTATATAGATTTCTAAAGGGGATTTTTTAATCCAAAATTCAAACATGTATGCTTAGAAAAAGGGGGTAAGAATTGTGTAAAAATTTGTACATTCTTTTTCTTTTTTACAAGAAAGAGACTTCTATTAGATATAAAAGAATCAATATAAAATCATGGCTAGAAGCCAAAAATCGTCACACTTTATAGTCTGGGGTTGTAGGCTCCAAAGGTGGTGTTTTTATTTCAGTTTCCTAGTCCATCTTGCCTTACATTATTGGTCATAGTGTTATGATACTTTCTAGAGCACAATTGATTATTGTCATGTAGCAAGACAATATACATGCTGGTAGCCTCAATATGTATTCTCCACAATCATATAGGGGAGAGGACATCCTTCTGGAAGCTTCTCACAAAATGGCTTCTACATGCATACTATTGGATCATTGGGAATAAAGCAACCCATAGATAAAAGAGGAGGATAGATAAAAGAGGAGGACATGAAGGGGTGGTGTATCTTGTGGAGAGAGCTGCATGCTATACGCAAGCAATGACTATTGGATTGAGGAGGACCACATTCATAAGAAGCCCTCTTCCCTTCTCTATATTGGTCTAATAGATGAACTACTATGTATCTTGAGGCCTCCCACATTTACCAACTCGCACAACTCTATTACTTTTTGTGTTACTCAATTGAGTGTAGAACTCAGATTGAGAGTTACACGATACTTTTGGGATGTTAAGCTGGGATCGATCTCCCTTGCACATCAATTAGCACCATTTCTCATGAGTATAAGGAAAAAACTACTTCATTAGAGCTCTAGGAAACTAACATAGCCTCTAGAGCCTTGGTGATAAAGTACTTCTTGCCTTAACCTTGTATATTTTCTCTTATTAAATTGCTTCTAAGGATACATCAACTACAAAGTTTGGATAGTTTTGGAGGATTTCCTACCCTTTGGCAACATTGGGAAAGCTTTAGGTACTCCATTGATTTAAAAGAAGTTTTAGCACTCTTATAGTAATGTCACACTACTTGGATAGTTTTAGAGGACTTCATACCCTCTGGCCGTATTGGGAAAGCTTTGGGTACTCCATTGATTCAGAAGAAGTTTAAGCACTCTTATAGGAGGACTCAGATATCTCATTTGTTTTTGGGTTATTGCTACACCATAGTCTCCTTACTGTTAAAACCAATGGAGAGTTATCTTTTGGTGAAAATCTAGCTAGAATTGTCTCTTAAGATTTAGATGATTTCCTACCTTGTAGCCACATTGGGAAAGATTTGGTGGGTACATCCACTTACATATTTAGAGGATTTCCTACCCTATGGCCACATCATGAAAGCTTTGGGTACTCCATTAATTCAGAAGAAGTTTTAGCACTCTTACAGGAGGGCTTAGATATCCCATGTTTCTTGATTACTACTACACCATAGTCTCCCTGCTGTGGAGAGCTATCTTTGGTGCTGATCCAGCTTGCACTCAATAGTCTCTAAGATCGTACATCATTGCCTCTCGGATTGTAGAGTTGCGAAAGGACATAGAGCTCTATAGCTCACAACTTTTAGGTATAATGAGGTGAGAGAACTGCATAGCTTAGCTTTCATGCAGACCAAGGAGAGCTCCATAGCTTAGATTTTAGGTAGACCAAGGAGATCTTTATAACTTAGCTTTTAGGTAGACGAAGGAGAGGTATTATATACATCACTTAGGGCTATATTTCCTGGCTCACTTGGTGTATCTAGAGACCACATGTTCTCTTTGAGGGTGAAGACCATGACTCTGCTATCATGATATGTCCCTAGGAGGATTTGATACCACTTGGGGGATATCACTTGGGGGATACCACTTGGGGGATATCACTTGGGAGATTATTTCCATCACCACTACTTGGTAGATTTGGAGGGCTAGATGCATTGAGGCAATCTGGGGTGCCCATATTTACGACATTTAGTGTATTTGTACCATTTGGAGACATATTATTTACTTGGGCCCATGTACACTTGTATACAGGGGGCAAGAAAAGTGCATTTTCTTCATTGTGGGAGTGGGATCACAAAAATTGTTTTAAAAAAAAAGGTGCTTCAAATGCATGTATGCATTTAAAGCATGTATCCATATAGAATGGGCATGTATGTATGTTCATTCTATATGGATCCCCATGGGCATTATCTAGAGACTACTATGAGCTTTTCCCATTTGATAGTAAACCTTTTTATAAATTTCAATGAAATTACCATGATGAAATATTTTATAAATTACGATACATTTTGATTCAATATTATATTTTATGCATTGTACATAGATCTATTTTACTATTATACAATAAATATGTAGTGTAGAATTGAATGTTTTTTTAATCTTTTTTTAATGCATTAAAGTTTGATGTCTTATAATTGTATAGTTGAAAATTGAACCAACCTCTCCTTTGTTGTTAAAGTCAAGGCTTGAAGTAAACAACAAGGTAATCATGTAGTTGCAATGGTGGAGATGAGAACATTGCTCGAGTACTATAAAAGGACCTGATTCCACTAGAAGAACCACAAGTTCCACTTCAAGAGTCAGTGCTGCCCAAAGACATTAATTAGACTTAGGCATAAAGAATCTTAAAGGATCAATTCACATGTTTTGGCCAAGAGGCTCTATCGCAATATTGTATAAGCCCTACATAGGATGACACGTTAGAGAGGGTTTCACTTACATTGAAGGTGGTGAGGGCCTTATGCTATAATAATTTTGTTGAAGATTCAATTTTTTTAATGTTTTGGCATTGCAAGAAAATACCTTTGAATCTATTTGATACCTAGAATGGTAAATTTGATTGGCGTAAGTCATCATGTAATGATTTATTAAGGTAGAGAAGCATATGCAAAATAAAAAGTTCACTTTATGAAGTGAGTATATGTCTTTGAAAATAAGTAGATTGGCCATCCAATACCAAAAATGTGAGCATGAATAGGTTTAGACAAAGATGAGGAAATTTCCTCTCAAGAGAAGTGACTTATTTAGTAGAGGGTCTCTATCATGCTTACCTTAAGCATGTGAGACAATTGTGTCACATGCTGATGACACAATTGGGCCATCAACAAGTGAGGGTGCTACCTCGTCGTCTTGATGACCAAAGGTGTTGTAAAACTCAAGGAGATAGATTTCTTAAGAGATAACATTGGCCAAATTTGCTAATCAAGGTGAGCTCCTAGTTAAAGGAGAAATATTTCTTAAGAGATAGAGTTGATGATGCTATTTAAGGTGTGATCCCATAATTCAAGGAGAAGGCACCACACAAGAGGAGAGTCACACAAGAAGAGATGCATAGTGCAAAAGTATGCACTATGGTATTTTGAAAATATCATATTGAAACTATCAATTATTATTTGACTATCAAATTCTTTGTCTTATCATGTCAAAGAAAACTTCATGTCTACTTTCACTAACACAAGAAGAGATGCATAATTAAAAAATATGCACTATTTGTATTTTGAAATTACAAAATGAAACTATCAATTGTTTGACTATCAAATTCTTTATCTTATGATGTCAAAGAAAACTTCATGTTTACTTCTGCTCTTCAACTAACACACACACATTAAATCATTGATCTCTTCCATCGGATATTCTAGGTGTGATGGAGAACCTATGGGTGGGAATAGATCTAGGGAAGAAAATAGGATATCTGTGCCCTTCAAGGCTATAAAAACAATCATTTATGAAGATATTTTGTCAAGATTTTGATTCATTTTTTGTATCTTTTTAGAAAATTTTTACACTTAATTTGTGATTTCTATTTGAATGGCTTCCACATTGTGCCATAAGCTCTCACACTTCTATCCACCATGAATTTGAAAATGGTATAAGAGAACATATTTTAGAATTTCTTATGCTTATTTTAATTCAAATGGCATCCACATTGTGTCAAAATCTCTCACACTTATATATCATGAGTTTAAAAATAGTATAAGAGAATAGGTTTTAGGTATCAGAATTCTTTTCTTTTCTGAAAGCGAAGGTAGTTATACTTCAAGCAAGGTAGCTAATATATATCGGGTTTCAAAATTTTTCTCTTCATGGAGCTTTCATGCTATTACTAAGCCCCTCAAATAGTTTAAGCCCATATTCGATGTAGCTTTCTCATGTTAATCCTAAGTTTTGAGCCCATATTCCTTCAAGTACTTTTAACGTAATATGTGAGAAGAACCCTTAATAGTTGGCTATTTTTATTTGGTACACTTAATAGTTGGACCAAGGAAGCGGCCTATGAGTGAAGCGCTAGGTGACCTACGAAGGATCCTAGAGGGTGCTGACCATACTACCCACACGTGCATCGTGGAAGATCTTGGAACAAGGAGTAAGAGTTGTTTTCTGAATTCGGGCATGAATCTGGTTGATTGAACTTGTTGGTCCTCAACGGATGAGTCCATGGCTCTTTTATATGGATATGTTGGTTGATCTTGCTGATCTTCAACGGAGATTCTATTTTGATTTATGTAAGTGAATATATTGCCGGGTACTATGAGCTAGGAACTATCGAAAAGACCCCTGAGTGGACAGGTGGTGAGCGTTCTGGTTGCCAATGATGCCATAGGTACACCGATGAAGGAAAAATTTGGAAATTAGGATTCAACCGGATATTTTGGAGGTTTATGATCAGTGATACTATAGTTTCATTAAAAGATTGTTTTAAAGACAGCTGAATCTGTGAAATAAATTTCATATTGGTGGGTGTGTAAGTGGTGTGACTAGTTTTAAGTTTGCATGAATATCTGGCTAGGGGGCCTGGGAACTCTTTTCCCTGATACCCGGGATAAAACCTAACCAAATTCTTAAATGGATCCCATCACTACAGTGGTTGGGCGGTTGGCTAACCCACGGGACTGGATAGGGTTAGGCTGGACTGATGGATCCCTAAATGGAGACTTAATTTTGTTATGGTACGATAGATGAGCAAATCGTGGATAAAAATTGTTCTATGGAAAAGAATCAACGGATGTGCCTCTCAATGAGGAAAAAAGCGTTGGTCTCTATGATCCAAGTGCAAGTCTTTTCCTTAATCTGACTATGGGACTTACGGGTTCGGTCAGATCAGTTCAGTTAGTTAAGGCTCTTGACTACGTTAGAGTAAAAATATCTGAGAAATCACGCGTGCTTTCCGGGCGAGGAAAGTTTTTCTGGGTTTGGGTTTGGAAGAATCGAGGGATTAGTCTCTTGTCCGGATATATGTGGGCGAGGCCCCGAGTGAGGGACCCTGCCCTGCGCAAGAAGTGCTACTTCCGCTGCTAGCACCCCAGAATTCGTTGTGTGGGGACAGGGATCTTTCAACGTGCTTGAACGAGTCACAAGAAAGGAAGCCTACAGCTTCCTTGATGGATTTTTTGGCTAATAACCAAGTGTTGATTGACCCCAAGTATCAGCACAAAACAGCCTTTGCCATAGAATGGGGCACTTATGCATATACCGCATCATGCCTTTTGGGTTGACTAATGCCCCTGGTACCTTCCAGCAAACGACTAATGTGCACGGTCTATAAGGAATATCTTTGAAAATTCCTTGAGGTCTTTATGGATGACCTTTGTGTCAACTCCTCATGGAAGGCACACCTTGACTGTTTACAAAAGGTGTTGGAAAGATGCAGGTTCTATCGCATTTCATTGAACCCACTCAAATGCCATTTTTGGGTTAGGCGTGGAGTCATTCTGGGACACGTTGTCTCCCGAGACAAGGAATCTCCACGGTCGATAGCAAGGTGTAGCTCTGAGCTGCCCCCACCCACCAATTTTAAGGGCGTCCAATGTTTCATGGGACATGTTGGATATTATCAGCGATTCATTTGTATGTATGCTGATATAGCTCAACCTCTTTACGGACTCTTGATCCTTTTTGAGTGGATAGAGGAACGCCGACGACAGGCTTATAACCACCCTCAAGAAAGCCTTGACGTGCTCCTATTCTAAGGTCCACCAATTGGGACATTATCATTCATGTCCACATTGATGCCTCCGCTTTTGCTGTTGGATGTGTGCTCGCCGCCCAACCTGGTGAACACAAGATGTATTTTCCCATCATCTTTGCTAGCCCCCACCAACTCAATAAGGCAAAGAGAAATTATAACACAACTGAAAGGGAAGGGTTGGCCATGGTTTACACTATTAAGAAGTTTCACCATTATCTTCTGGGGGGGCGACCAAATTCATCTTCTTTGTAGACCATCAAGGTCTTCTATACCTGGTAAACAAGCCCTGTATAATAGGAAGAATCACCAGGTGGCTGCTCATCTTGCTTGAGTTTGATTTCACTGTCATGGTGCGGAAGGGTTCACAGCATGTCTCCTCAATGGAGAGCTGCCCGTGGGAGTTGATGATGATTTTACTAGATGCCACCCTATTCCAATTATGTTTAACTCCTGAGTGGGGCAAGGAGGTAGCACACTTTCTAGCCAATGGCTTACGAGTGAACCCCCTCCTTAACAAGTACCATGCCCGATGCCTCATTAAATATACGGGGGCCCCTATTGTAGGCCAACTCTATAGACAGGGGAAAGACAAGACTATTAGACACTGTGTCCATGAAGATGAATATGTCTTCCTTCTAGAATAGGCTCACTCTGGGGGGCACTTTTTTGCGGTAGATATCACTACACGCAAAGTCCTCACAATCAAGTTATGGTGTGGGGCATTGATTTCATTGGGCCCATTAGTCCGCAGAGCAGCTAGATACACTCAAGCCTGATATATAATCGCTACCACACTGACCATTTCACCAAATGGGTCAAAACTCGGGATACCCGTAAAGCTAATGCACGCTCCACCATAAAATTCCTATACGATTCATCACACGCTTCGGTTTCCCCCTTGATCTTTTGAGCGACAATGGAAAGCAGTTCATTAATGAGGTAATCCAATTCCTCTTACAAGAATCCCTTGTCACTCATAGAAAATATTCCCCATATTACCCCCAAGCTAATGGCCAAGCTGAAAGAACTAGCAAAGTTTTATGTGCCATTCTCACCAAAATTGTTGAGGCCAGCTACAACGATTGGGAACAAAAGTTGCCAGCATCACTCTGGGCCTATCCAACTTCCTACAAGGCAGCTACCAATGCCACACCCTTCAGTTTAACCTATGGTACTAAAGTAGTTATGCCAATGGATTTCTTGGTCCCCATCTTACGCATTGTGTATAAGAAAAACTCACAGGGATGTCTTAAGCTATTGTCTCATGTTCAATCTTGAAAAGCTTGATAAAACACGCCTTCTAGCTGTATATAGCATGATTGTAGAAAAGCTAAGACGTAAACAATGGTTTGACGACCAAATAAAAGACAAGAAAATGAATGAGGGGGTGACATGGTCCTCCTATTCAACATAAAAACACACAAAAAGAAACTCAATCTCAAAGGCTTAGGACCTTTCCTAGTCACACTGAGATAACCCTGCAAGGCGTTGTGCACATAAAGACACTTGACGAAGTCGAAATGGTAGGATATTTTAACGGTAAAAAATTAAAATGCTACTATGGCCCACTAACCAAAAGTACCATAAGGGCCATTCATGTCACAAGAAACAAAGAAAAAATAACCACGAAGACATGAAACAAGCAGCCCAATAAGAAGCTAAAGCGAGGCAAGCCAAACTTAGGTAGAAGAATATAATGGTTAACATGGCCCAAGTGGTCGGCCTCAAAGAGGAAGAATGGAAGGCGAAGCCTGCTCGGTTATAGTTAGGAATGACCACCCTGACGAGCTTCGCCCAAAAATTAGCTTTTGTAGATACAAAGGATAATCACAACCTAATGTCTCATGAGACATGGCTTCCCTTGGTCAATCCCCATTAAAAGACACTTCTGCCATGGTCACAATAGTGGCATCTAAAGAGGTCCACTACTTAGGCACAATCACACTTTTATTCCACATTGGAAATAATCCCTTGGAAGGGAAGTTTTATGTGATGCCTGCAGGAACAATGCACGAAGAGATACTCCTCAGAAGGGGTTGGATGGGACACAACTGGTGCGACATTGACTGGAATGCAAGGATGGTTACCTTACAGCTCCCCCATGCCAAGAAGTCACCGCTCCACTAACCAACATCATTCCACCCTTCAATCGCATAGCTCCATGCCACTCAAAAAGAGACCGCTCATTACCTCGAACACACCACTGCCTCTCACATCCTCTCCACTACCCCACTCGGCACAACAACCCAATCCCACATTTGAAAAGCCACCCAAGCTGCTGACCCCCCATAGGAAACTCACCACACTAACCCTCCTAACAACACTAACAAATGCATACAAGGCATGCCTTCTTGACTATGGGTACCTTAAAGGCTCCTAAACACGCAAGGGTATTATGAAGGCACTTCTACGTTGTGGATTCCCCGATGATCCAATTCTCATCCTCATACACTAGCACCCCGAGCTCCTTGTCCCCCTTGCAGGAAACCAATTCAACACCCGTAAACAATCAAGGTGTGCCTTCCATAAGGAGTTGACACAAAGGTCATCAGGACACATGCCATCCCAAATGTTCTCTAAGGCCTAACTATCCTCACCCTCAGCCTTGCCAAACAACAACCTCCCAGTGGATCCCAAAACATCTACTACAAACTCAACATTTCTATGAGAGCAATCACCACATTTGGATCCCCAAATCACCATCGCACCAACTCCCAACTCTTGTCACTCTACAGTCACCCACCCTTCAATGGAGACCCAAAGTGGCCTCCGCCACAAAACGACTACACAGGAGAAAGGGAAGCAAAAGCTTCACGATGGCACTGTGACCCCCCAACCGCAACCAACAATCCATACTAAAGATATACCCTCGACGTCGGCTCTTCCTCCTCCCGTCATTGTCATGCTACATTGGAGTACTCCCAACCCTCAACCTCTCCAGTCTCAGGTACTCCCTCATTATTAGTAGCTTCTGAACTCCCCAAGGAAATCCCAACCTTGCCATCACCTAATTGGAACCGACTCCTCCATTTGGCGAATTGGGCATGCAGTCAGTACAAAACCCGATGGGGTGCTGGAAGCATAGCCCAAGGGTACAAAACCTGAGTCAAGGTGCCCTTCAAAAAAAACATTTGCCACGGTCATACCATTCAAAACATCAGGGCTGCCACATTCCATTTCCATCCTCGCTTGCCCACGGCTGGGGACCATTCACAAACTTCATAGTTGCCACGGTCGTACCATTTAGAATTCCCGCTTGCCAACAGCCATACCAACATCCACTTGACATGCCACGGTCGTTCAATTCTCATCCCTATTTGCCACGGCCATCTTGAATGTGTCATGGCCATTCCATCCTTAGCTCCAACCTCACCACTCAAAGGACACGACTATTCCAACCAAATGGTATGCCCAACTGCTGGTATGCCCATACCATTCCAATGGTATGCCCATTTCCTGGGAATTCCACACTTGTACCAATCTCTTTCCATGGTTGTGTCCTTTTGAATCCTATATATATGGGCCCCACCCTCTCATTTCCTCACTTTTAGCCTTCAACCTACCCGAACTCTTGCTGATTTGTTTCTCAAGATTTTCCTTTTTGACCACCCTCCCTCAACACGGCCGACTCCTCCCTCGGGGTTCTCAAGCACCCCACCCTTAGGAAGAAGTGCCTAACAGCATGGGGGGATGCTTCAAGGAGTACGGCCACCACCCGACCCAGTTATCACACTTGGGGGAACAGTTGATGAAGCAAGTTAGTGGACACACGGTCCACTCATTCATGAAGAACAATCATAAAGTGGAGCATAAGCTATTGTCCTCCACTGAATATCTACATAAGGAGCTGCATGCCATCTATTTGAACCCTCAAGGAAAGCTCGCAGTCACACCCTCCTTAAAGTCCTCTACCATGCCGTAGAGTGGGAGGAGCTTCCCAAGGCTGTGCAGCTCAATGGACTAGATTCAGTACCCATCTCTTTGCCTCCCCCCCAATCCTCTCCCCAACACCACTACCAAAGCACCATCATGCTTACATCCTCACCAAGCTCCCACTCCACAACATCACCCTCCTCACCCCATTCTTTTTCCAAGGCCTCATCTCCTTCACTCACCACACCACATCTTCTTCGACCATCCTACCTACCCTCTCCAAGTAAACCTAATGAGTTGGTCGCACCTGCTCCGCTTCGGGATGCCCTAGAACTCGAACGATCTCTCGATCTTGGATGGCCTGTGTCCATACCCCTATCCATCCCAAAGGATAGTAGAAGCCCTTCGCTATCTCCACCATAAGGATTGGGAGATAAGGTCCCTCTTACGTGCATGTGGCATGGAGTGAAGGTTGAGCTTGATTGTTGTTGTGTATGCATGTTAGGGATGGTGATGATCTAGCTTCTCCTCTCCTCTCCTCTCTCTTTTCTCTCTCCTCTCTCTTTTCTCTCTACCAAGGTCCCTCTTACATGCATGTGGCATGGAGTGAAGGTTTAGCGTTCCATATCTCCCTCCTTCTTTGCTCTTCACCTAGCCCTTGAATTTCCACTTGGGTGACACGTGGTGGTGGAGTGAGCCCCTAGTGGCCTCACAAAGGGGAGTTAACCCTCATTAGGGTTGGCTAAGTGCACATCTCTGACTCGACGCTTGCATGGTTGTTTCTCTTCTTCTTTCCCTTTCTTGTGTGCAAGGTTGTATGTTTGGATTAACAGAATCTTGTCTTTCATGCCAAGACTAAGCACATTGAAGTGCTTACCACTATGTCATATAGTACACATGATAATGTGTACTATATGTCAAAGAGAGACTCCATCATGGAGGAGAGACCAATATAATCTATTATAGTACACATGATAATGTGGCATATCTTTTCACTAAAGCCTTATCACATGAAAAATTTGAGGCCTTTTGCAAACCTTTGGGCCTCTTCCTTTTCAAAGAGTGATATATAATCTCTGTGAACCTCACATTTGTACTACAAGGGGGTTTGTTAGATATTTTGGTAGTACTACACTATGAGATCATGGACTTATTCCATGGGCACTTTTGTCCCACTAGGTTTTTCCCCCATGGCCACCATCCAGGTGTGAATGAGCACCTTAGGGTTAGCTATTATATAAGTAACCTCATCCTTAGTTTAAGGTTGCTATTCATTTTTGTACTTCATTGTCCCTTGAGCTATTACTCTAAGTGAACTAGCCTTCTACATACTCTCTTTCCCTTGACTGATTGAATGTTCATAGCTTTGCTTTTATCAAAGCTAACAAACATGTTATCTTCCATGCTAATGATGATGGCATAGAGAGCATCTGAATCCCTTCATCTCCAAGCTTGGACAAGGTTGTTAGCAAGTGGCACAAGGTTATTGTCTACATCCCTTGTGGGTGGTGGGTAAACATCAACACCAATGACGGTGTCCTAGAGCTCATGTGAGGAAAGAGTAGCCTTAATCTTGAAATTTCAGAGAAGATAATTGGTGTTGTTTAAGCTTTCTATCAGCATGGAATAGTGGTGGGTAAGGTCTTGTGAAAGATGCCATTTCTCTAAGAGATTGCTAGACAACAATTAGCTAAGAAGTTTTATACTAATTCAAAGCTTTAATACCATGTAAGAGGATATAACATGCAGTGTATACAAGAGAACACTCACAAGAAGTAGGATCTTTCATAGCACAAAACTTTAAAACTTAAACTGTACAATAAAAACAAAGATAGAGAAGAATATTGTATTGTTGAAATGATATAATAGATGGAAAATCCCCACACCCATGTGCTCTTATGGAGTGAGCTTTAATGGCTTATCTGCAACAACTAAGATGGAGGTTGTATACTATTGAGTAAACTCACAGTGATGACTAATGAATTATGTGGTGATAGGTATGTATATGACATGGGGTGCTATGACACAACCACATAGGTCCGCGAGGGTCATAGTTGGTGCTACTTTTTATGGTGTAAACAAGCCCATGAATATGTACTAGACACTACGTAGTAATATTCCCACCTTCCACGAACCTTCGAGCTCATCTTGGTCCTCATAATGTCATGAGACAAGGTGTCTAAAAGTAAAGTCTACCTACTCCATGTGTGGACCATTATGAGATAGCGATCCACTATAGCATGTAGTCTATTTGGAAGTGTACCAAATCTTATCCAAGTTTTCTCTAAACCATCTATCCTCCTAGGCCACATTCCTGTGTAAATATGGGGGTTAGGCACACCCGAGCTGCTCACTGCTCAACCACCATGGGTACTTCTCATAATGGAGGCCATACAAATATGAGGTAGATTGTGCCTTGACAATACAATATGAGGGTGGAGAGCATTGATATTCAACATGCATCATATTTTTCTTCAAATCTTGATTCTCACAAAACATGGCATAGACGCATGCACCTATAACGAATGTCATCAATGATAACCCTCAAGGTACATCTTTGGATGGGGGCACACGGTTGGCTCATGTTATGACCCATTGTGTGGATAACCATTGATCTACAAGTACCTCTATAGAGCTTCAATATACATATACAACCTCTACTTCAACTCTAATTATATAAAACCAAACCTTGCCTGGGCCACCTTTCCCAGGTCGACATACTAGCCATGAAGTAGCCCAATCTCTAAGCATTAAGTTATCAAATCTTGGAATAAAATCATATCGTACTAATAAGAAGGTACGGAGTTCCATCTACCCATGTAAATCATTTCATGATGGCCTTGGCACTGATTCCAGGGCATAGGTTACTTCTCCCCCCACCATCACTACTTAAATTTGAAGGGCCCAAGCCATTTCCAAATCAGCTATAGGCTACCCAAAGATGATTCACCGGAATGTTTTATAAGTTAAAGTTTTAAAGAGGAGTGTGTGCGTATCTGTATTTGAAAGCAAAAAGTTAAGAAAGGCATTCAATTATGGGTGGGTGAGTAATTGTCTGGTTCTACCGATTCCAGTGGTTGGGTGAGTAATTGTCTGGTTCTACCGATTCCAGTGGTGGCTAACCCATGGGCCAGATGGGGTTAGGCTAGAATCAGTGGAGTATTAATAATGAAATTGAAATAATAGGAATACGCTTAGAATTCGAGTAGTTAAATAAAAACCTGAAGACTTCTCAAATGATTAGATCAACAGCTGTGCCTGATTTTGGTTAGGAAAAAAGCGTTGATTTCTTCAAGTTAAGTCTGTAATAGTTTTCCTTCTATCTGGTTTAATCAGGTGAAGGATAGTTTAGTCTCTTGACCCTGTTAGAAAATTTGTCAAGAAAATAAAAAAGGTGGAATCGTCCCCGTATTTCGGGCAAGGGAAATTTTTCCAGTTTCGGTTTCGGAATGACCACCAGATTAGTCTCGTGTCTGGACATTCGAGGGTGAGGCCCAAGTGGGAAACCTTGCCCCGCGCAAGAGGAAGCTACTTCCACTGCTAGCAACCGGGAATCCGCGGTGCGTGGAGGGGGAAGAGGGGTCTCACAATATGCATACATCATTTTATTGAATTATTCTCATAGAATTATTCTAAATTATTCTTTTCTCCAATTGAAACTCGGGATCAATACGCCCTAAATTTCTATGTAGAATTATGGTGAAACCTTCTCTTTTAACACTAAATTTACTTTAGGCATTTTCCTAATTAAAGTACGATGAAGATTCCTCAAAACAAATATCCATGTATATGAATATACCTATTTTGAATTATGACCAAAATTCCTCATTTATTATTTAAAATGTTTGTACATAATATATCGTAAAAATTCCTCTTTTTGTATCTAAAATTTTATGCATGTACATATGTAAAGATAAATACAACAAAAATTCCTCTTTTCTCTATTTAAACAATTATGCATAAATACTATAAAAGTATTTTTCATAAATGTAACAAAAATCAATCTTTTAGCATAAAAATGTTTATGCCTAGAATACAATGGGAATTCCTTTTTTGTATTAACAAAATTATGCATAAAATTAAATTCTTTTTTTAAAATTTTCCATAGCTTCGCTGCATTTTTTGAGAATTCTCAAAATTCTACTTTTAAATAAATACTCATTATTATGAAATATTGTGGGAATTCCTCTTTTAAACAAAAAAATTTATTATGCATACATAGCATAAATATAAGCATCATTATAATTAAACCTCTTAATTAATCTTAAAAATATCCATTTATCATTCCTATATGAAAATACTTACAAAAATATTAGCATAACTCTTTTTCAATCTTAAAATGAATTGATATGATTTTTCTTAATCATAAACAAGTTTAAAAGAATTAATAATCATTTTTATCTAGATTAAAATCATAAAAATACTTAATCTTCTTCTCTAACTTGTCAAGCCTAGGGTTTTGATTAAGATAATGAGATTAGCACTAAGATCCATCCTTCTAACAAGAATCCATCCAAAAAGATGATTAATCTTTCAAAAGAGAGATTTACTAATCAAAAACATTAAATTTAAGCATAAAAGATTAGCATTAATCCAATTAAACATTATGAATCACTAAAAAGATTGATTTCAAGAAAAACCCTTGATTAAGAAGCTTCCCAAGCATTAGAGAGGTTGGGAAGAAAACCATTGAGAAAGATAGAAAAAACACCATGGATTAAGGCTTACCCTTGGTTTTTGGCTTGATTCTTTAAAAAAAATAAGTGAAGTCCACAAGGAAACTTGGCCACCAAGATGGGGAGGGTAATCTCCAAGGGAGGATGGAGATTTGTGAAGCTCCAAAGCTTTCCAAAGTATAGGGATAATAAAATTGCACTAAAATGAAGATAATACTAGCATGTAAATACACAAAGATGAAAATTCAAAGGAATGAGGGTCTATTGAAAGGTGAGGGAGGCCACCAACCAAGTCCAACTGGGATCTAGAGGCTTCCAGCTTCAGTTTGATCCATTTTGGACAAGTTTTGGACTAGTTTAGCTCACTTTTTGATCCAATTTGAAGGAGAAGAGATAAAATATCCAAATTTTTTTGAATTAAAAATGAGAAGTAATCATTTGATTTAGGCGCCTCCTTCATGAGCCCTCTCCCTCCTTACTGAGGTGTCAAAATGAGAAGTAATCATTTGATTTAGGCGCCTCCTTCATGAGCCCTCTCCCTCCTTACTGAGGTGTCAAAATTTTATTTTTTTTACTAATAATGTCTCCACAACTTTAGAGCATAAACTACTGAAAGAAACTCCAAGTCATGGATAGCATAATTTCTCTCATGCAGTTTTCTAGATTCATAGGCTACTGCATGACCTTCCTGCGCATAAGTGCACCTCCTAGGAAAAACCATTGGCATTTGTCTCACTACCTCAAAGGGTAAGGAAAAATCTAGCAATTTTAGGACAGGGTTGGTTACTAAAGCTGTCTTCAGCTTATCCAAAGCACTCTAACACATAGCGGTCCAATGAAATAGGGTGCTCTTCTTGAGAAGGTTAGTCAAAGGGGGATGCTATTTGAGAATACCTGGGTATAAAGATTCTATACCATCCTGTTAATCCCAAGAATCTTCTGACTTCTTTCACTGTTTTGGGCTCTGACCAATCCACCCGCAACTGCTTGGATTTCAGGAGAAATCCCATCTTTAGATACTATAAATCTCATGTATTCGACATGGTCAACAAAGAAAGTACACTTGCTCTTCTTTGCAAAGAGTTGGTTCTTCCTTAGGATCTCCATGACTTTGCGCACATCATCTTCATGATCAACTACATTTTTGGAGTATACCAGGATATCATCAAAAAAGACAAGAATAAATTCATCCAAGTATTCTCTGAGAATGTCATGCATGAGGCAATTAAATGTTGCTGGGACATTAGTTAATCCGAACGGCATGACTGTGAATTCATAATGCCCATAGACCGAGTATTGAAGGCTGTCTTTGGGATATCTTGTTCCTTGATTCTGATATGGTAATATCCAGATTTGAGATCTATCTTTGTGAACATTTGGGTTCCACTTAACCGATCCAGACGTTCATCAATCCTTGGGATAGGATACTTATTGTTTATTATTAACCGATTTAATCCTCTGTAATCAATACAGTCTTAACGTTCCATCTTTCTTTTTCTGAAAGAGAACGGGCGCACCCCAAGGTGAAACACTAGGTCTTCCGAATCCTTGTTCTAGTAGTAAGTTCTATGGCTTCAGGAATTGGCATTTTGTATGCACATTGGGCTACTGGCTGAGCTCTAGGACATCTAACATGATTTCCACGTCTCATGATTCTGCCAAAATTATACATCGTTAAATTCCTATTTGATTTCGTCTCGAGATCCTAAGACTTAAGAAGTTCAAAATTAATTACTTCAAACAGGGTCATCGTTCTTACTAGTAGAGATCTACGACATACGTCCAAGAAAACAAATCTTATTTCTTTAAACTTAATATCTGATAGTCAATCACTTAGACAACTAGAAATTTTTCACAAAACATTCTTTATTTACATAAGGTTTGGAATATATACATAGAGCAACATGAATCTAGAAAATCAATGCCTTAATGGTATACACATGTAACGATGATTGGCTACTAACAGTTAGAACCTTTAATGTTTAAGTATTGCTTCTTACTTAATTTATGGTTTACGGATAATAAAACTAATATTAAATATTACTTATTTTATTTTTTCTGGATAGCAAAACTAATTTGGAAGATTCATCATACAACAATCCAACCTAGGAATTGGGATTAATTATTAATAGTGGATTGAATCAGACTATTTTATAAGTGGTCAAAAATTTTATATGTGGATTGAATTAGACTATTTTATATGTGGTCAAAAATTTAAAAAATATAATATTATAGTTAGAATCCTTATTAGAGGATGTTCCCATGACACAACATGTTCTAGAAAAAAAAACATCCTTTATTTTCATGACTCAGAATCTAGACTGAAAAAAAATAAGTGTTCGGGAAATACATTTTATTGAGCTAGATTGAAAACCTTCTCATTGTAATTTGAAGAGAAAATTGACCATTTTGAGAAGGCATTTCTCTATAAAGTTTGCAAGAGGATTCTTCTCCTTCTACCACAAATTTGAGCAAGCTCTACACAAATTTGAACAAGTTCTAGGCTAAGTCGAACCTATCTTTTCCAAAACCCTAAAATAAAGGGATAAGTTTCTACAAATTTTAGTATGACTTTTCAAGAAAAATTGGCCCACATTTTGACTAGAGACTTTCTTGTTGATCTTGCCTAATGCTGCAGGACATTGTGAGGAGTAGTTTCTTGGTTCAATCAAAGCATCTTTTGGTCAGTCATCATGGGATCTAAGGGTGGATAAAATTTTATGTCTTTTTTACAAACTTTCTTTGTTAGAACTAGAGTAGATATACTCTATTTAGCATTTAATGCTTGTGTAAGTATGATTATTATTTACATTAAGAAGTCAATCATCAAGCAAAACAAGGGTTTTTTCTATAATTTTTTGTTTTTAAAAATTTTAGATTTAATGTGGATATGTTTTGATTAGTGTTTACTGCTTATGTATGTTTAGAATTAAAACACTACACAATGGCAAGACATCGGGTATTTGTAACTTGATTTTTTCATGGTTTAGCACTATGTCCCACCTTCCCATGATGTAAAACATGGCATGAACTTGGTCTACCAATCGGTTAATCATGATTACAAGTAGAGGAGCATTTTCATGGTCACAAAGTCATACAAAAGTAAAAATAATAAAAATTATAGTGCATTTTTATAGGTTGAATCAAAGAAAATTGGCTATGGATTTTCATAGCCCTTATTCTAAGGAATGATTTTTTCCATACAATTTACTCATACATTTACTAAACATTCGTATAATAAAAACCACTTGATTTAATGAATTGTCCTTATTTTGATTGGTTAAAAGAAAGGTTTTCATCAAGCATCGACATAATGATGACTGGATCATCAAATAGTGAGTGGAGTGCTGCGATATCGAGCTTAGCTAGTGCTAAGGACATTGATGACTCGCCTAGATGATAGCTTATGCACTTATGCCATTGGCACTGTTAGTAGTGAGTTTATGGTTGATATGCCGCTAGTGGATGATAGGTTGTGTGACAACAGCCACATCTGCATAATTATAGCGCTAGCTCATATGGCCGGGTTTACACTATGGATCGACCTTGTAAGTTTTAGTAGGAGAGTACTTTCCCTTATAGTATGTACTCTTATCTTTATGATATACTAGATTGAGAGAAGAATAAGATAGAAGAAAATTTAATTATCTATCTCTCTCTTGTGTCTTGCTCCATCTTGTGTGTGTGTGTGTATATGTTTGATTGCGAGGAACTCAAGCTCTCCCTCTCCCCTACATTCTCTTTATATAGTATCAAAGCTTTAGTTTGTGTGAGAGCTCAGGAGGTAAGAAAGAGGCAAGAACAAGGCAAGCAAGGAAGTGGTACACGGGTAAGGGTATTTCCATCTCTTTCCCTCTTTAATTTTGGAGCAACACCTTTGGTAGCTGTGAGAGCTACAAGTAGATAGGGAAGCCACTATCCCAAATTGAGGCATCCTCCTCAGTGAAAGATCTTATTGTGTGCAATTAACTCTATCATCTAGTATTTTCCACGTTTCTGTTGGAATTAGGGTTGCAGGAATGCACACACAACTTCAAGAAGATGAGGAAGCTTGAGCACAACACAGTAGTGTATTATGAGTGCCAAAAATGAAAGATAACTAGCCCTAGAAGATAATGGGCGTATATACAATGCACGGGGGAAAAAACCTCCTAGAGAGGGAAAAAGTGCCCCGGCGGTCCTAAGTGTGTTCACACACATCACTACTATAATATGGTAACAAATCCCCCCTGGAGTGATGCGGTGAACAAGAGCTAGCACTCATGTATAGGGAAGTGTCTAGCTATGTGGACGAATCCACAAAAGGGAGTAAGCCCAAAGCTTTGCGAAAAGCTTCGAACTTCTCACGAGGCAGAGCCTTTGTGAAAAGGTCTGCAAGGTTATCCTGTGTTGGCACATAAGCCAAACTGATCTCTCCTGCAGAGAGTCTCTCCCTGACATAATGGTAGTGCACCTCAATGTGCTTCGTACGAGCATGGAACACTGGGTTCCGCGCAACTGCCAATGCGCTCTGACTGTCAGTGAAGATGGTGGTGGCAGATGGCTGCCCAACACCCAAATCAGCCATAAGGCGTCTGAGCCACACACACTCAACCGTAGCTGTGAAAGCTGCCCTGTACTCAGCTTCACAACTAGAAGTGGCCACAGTAGGCTGCTTCTTGCTCAACCATGATATGCATGAGCTTCCAAGCATGAAGCAAAAACCACTCGTGGACACGCGTGTGTCATAACAACCAGCCCAGTCAGAATCTGAAAAAGCATGTAAATCTGGCGGCAATGATCCCCCCTTGGGATAAAACAACCCAAGATGCCGAGTACCACTCAAATAGCGAAAGATACGCTTCACTGCCTGCCAATGCTTAATGCCTGGGCTATGCATAAATCTGCTCACCTGTGAGACTGCAAACTGAATGTCTGGCCTCGTAATGCATACATAAATGAGGCAACCAACAGCTGTCTGATAGAGTGTGACATCAAAGTGATCTCCAGCATCATGAAGACTCAACTTCAAACCTGTCTCCATTGGAGTAGCAATAGGCTTGCAGTCTTCAAGGCCAAATCTCCGCAACAATGTTTCAATATACTTTGTCTGACACAAAGCAATACCTCCATCACACTGCTTAAATTGTATCCCCAAATAATGATGCAAATGCCCCAAATCTGACATCTCAAAAGAGGCATTCAAATCAGCCTTAAAATCAGCAATATGACTCTCATTTGGTCCTGTGAGCAGCATGTCATCGACATAGAGAGCAATGATTAGATGTACACCATCCACACGTTTAACATACAAAGTGCTTTCTGTTGGACTATTCTGAAACCCATGTGCAGTCAAATATGCATGTATTTTTTCATACCAAGCTCGTGGAGCTTGCTTTAAACCATATAAAGCCTTTTTTAACCTGCACACTTTGTTTTCCTGCCCTCTTTGAACAAAACCACGAGGCTGCGATACATACACCTCCTCATGCAAATCTCCATTTAAGAACGCAGTCTTTATGTCCAGCTGATGTACATTCCAACCATTATGAGCTGCTAATGCACAGATGCTACGAACAGTGGTCATACGACATGTGGGAGCAAAAGTCTCATCAAAATCAATGCCCTTCTCTTGAGCATAACCTTTTGCAACAAGCCTAGCCTTATGGCGATCCACTGTGCCATCAGGCTTACGCTTCAATTTGTATACCCACTTAGTGCCAATGGCCTTCTTGCCAGGGGGCAAGTCACATAAAGACCATGTACTATTCTTCATAATAGCATCGTATTCTGCTTGCATAGCAGCCATCCAATTTTCTGAACTTTGTGCCTCATCAAATGAAACAGGCTCACTTTCATCGCACATACTAGAAACAGCCAATGCATAACAATCTGACGCATAAGAGGCACCATGAGAGCCAGAACGAGTGCGACTAGACAAAGGGGCATCCAACTTGCTGTCACGCAAAGTCTGCACCAGCCATCTAGGCATATTCCTAGAGCCCTCAATCTCTTGTCTCTCATCCTCAAGTGCATCATGCACATCTGCATCAGATATAGGCTGATCTGTGCCATCATTTAAAACCTGCATAGGCTGAAAAACTGCCTCATGAGGTATTGCACTTGACTGTGCACCACTGAAAAGAGGCAACAATGTATCATAGACATCACGTGAGCTGATATCTGTCTCCTTAGTACATGAAACCAAGGGCTGAACTGCATCTTCCACAAATACAACATCACGGCTAACCAAAATGCGCTTTGTCTGTGGATGATACAAACGATAGCCTTTGCTCTCAGCACTATATCCAACAAAAATACATTTGACAGCTTTGTCATCCAATTTTCTGCGATGTTGCACAGGCACTAATGCATATGCCAGGCAACCAAAAACACGTAAATGGCCAACAGATGGCTTGCGGCCATGCCAAGCCTCATATGGAGTGACAACCTGTAATGCTTTGGTGGGACACCTGTTTAGTACATAAGTGGCACACATGACAGCCTCAAGCCAAAAACCATGTGGTAGACTTTGACTCTTAACCATACATCTTGCCATTTCCATGAGAGACCTGTTTTTTCTCTCAGCCACACCATTTTGCTGTGGTGTATACGGCACTGTACATTGGTGTTTTATCCCACGCTCAGCCAGAAATGCATTAAATTCTGAAGACATATACTCCCCCCCTCGATCTGAACGGAGGGTGCCCATCTTACTTTCTGACACATTTTCAGCCATAACCAAAAACTGTTTGAAGCACAAAAACACTTCGGACTTTGCCTTCAAAGGATATACCCATGCATGCCTGGTAAAATCATCAATGAAAGTCACGAAGTAAAGGTAGTTTCCAAATGATGGAGTTTGCATGGGACCACAAACATCACTGTGAACAAGCTGCAATCTGCGTTCAGCTCTCACTGATCCATCTTTGGGAAAGGAAGCACGCTGCATTTTACCCAATATGCAGTCCTCACAAACATGCTTGACAGGTGCCTCAAGCTTAGGCAAAGAAGACACCATTTCAGATTTCTGCAGGCGTAGCAAACTTGCAAAATTCAGATGACCAAAACGTGCATGCCACAGTTTTGCATTTGAAATAGCCTGCGTATCCATAATAGCACATGCTGAATCCTCTACACATTTGCCATCCATATTGAGCTTATACAGCCCTCGACATAGTGAACCAGATGCTACAATGATGTCACCACAAGAGAGATCATGAACAGTACATCTGTCATCCACAAATTTTACAACCAAACCTGTTTTGGCAAATGCGGAGACTGACAGCAGATTCTTTTTGATCCCTGGCACATACAATGCATCAAAAAGTGTAAAGGTGTTGCCATTTGCAACATTCAGCACAATCTGTCCAACTCCTTTAACGGGATAAGAGGAGTTATTGGCACAAGTGACAGTATTCCCTGTGGGAGCAGACTCAAGGAAAGTGAATAAACTGCGCTGCGAGGTGATATGCTTAGTGGCACCACTGTCAAAGTACCATACATCTGAATCTACTGCAGACATACATGTGTCATGCAAAGATGGGTCATAACTGCACTGCGCATTGAATGCCCATTCTGTATCTAGCACAACATTAGCAGATTCATTGTTAGAAGGAGAGGCATCTGCAACAGCCATACCAGCCTCTTTCTTCTTAGCCTCTTTCGCAGCCAGCTTAGGACACGCTTTGATGACATGATCATTTCCCTTACAGTACTTGCAAAATGTCTTCTGTTTGTCACCCTTCTTCTCATCTTTGTCTTCCTTCTTTGGTTGCGCAGCATTTGCAGATTTCTGCTTACTAGAAGAAAAGCCAGCTTTACCTTTCCCGCTTCTCTGACTAGCACCGAAAGCTTGATCTGCGACACGCATACTATTCCTGTTTTGCCTTGACTGGTCTTCTTGCAGCAAAACAGAAACTAACTCCTCAAATGATAAGGCATTGGGATTGCCTTTCATCATCAAGCGAAGAGTGAAAGCAAAACCCTGATAAGAATCTGGTAGACCATTCAAAACAGTCTGCACAAGTGAACTGTCTGACAGGATTTCATCTGCAGAAATGAGCTGCTCTTTGAAATCCTTGATCTTTGTCAAAAAGCTATCCATAGAATCACCTTCGTTCATATGCTCATTCTCCAACTGTTTTCGGAGATAAGCAACACGAGCCTCATTTCTTGCCTGATACAATGTGGCAAGTACATCCCAAGCATCCTTAGAAGTCCTGCAAGAGCGAATATGTGGGATAATGGTACGTTTGACAGACAGCGCAATCAAGGCATGAGCCTGCGCATCTCTACCATCCCAACGAATCTGCTCTGCTGAAAGTGGTGGTTCTCGAACAGCTGCTACAGCACTTGTGCCTGCACCATCATCAACAGTACCTGTTTCTGATGTGTTTGCAGCATTCCCAGCCACAATAGGACGTGCATCAATACCCTGCACAATGTTCCATAACCCCTTTGCTACCAATACATGTTGCATCATATATGCCCACAATGGATAGTTGGTGCCATCCAACTTATCCTCAGCAGCCAACATGCGGAATACATCATTGTTGTCAGCCATGGCCAATGACTGTACTACTAGATGTAAATGCTGTCTGCAAGAGGTAAACCTGTATAAAATCGACCTGTGCTATATAGCACAGCCCAAAACAGACGAATGGGCACCTGTCCTGCAGATTTTAATCTTGACAGAAAATCTGCACAGTAGGACGATTTTGCCTGCGCAGTACTTGGAATGCAAAAACGGAGGGCGAAATGACTTCAGATCAAAATTCTGAAACGGAGGGCATATACTAACCTGCTGACGCTCGTGAAACCTCGTCGCAATCGGAGGAGATGAAGCGGCAGGTGCCGGTGATGCTGCCCGGGAGGAGGAAGCCTGCTCTGATACCAATTGTTGGAATTAGGGTTGCAGGAATGCACACACAACTTCAAGAAGATGAGGAAGCTTGAGCACAACACAGTAGTGTATTATGAGTGCCAAAAATGAAAGATAACTAGCCCTAGAAGATAATGGGCGTATATACAATGCACGGGGGAAAAAAACCTCCTAGAGAGGGAAAAAGTGCCCCGGCGGTCCTAAGTGTGTTCACACACATCACTACTATAATATGGTAACAGTTTCAACGTCATTTTGACATGTTCTAGGCCCTGTTTTGGCTTTGCAAGTTTTTTGCAATAGGCACTTTGTGAAAATGTCGATTTAACTATGTATGCCCAATTTTTGGTTTGTAGCAGAAACTTGCATGCTAACTATCTATGCAGAGAATCTATAATGTGCTGGTTGTTACTGAATGTGTGTTTATGTGATTGTTCCATATACAGTTACAGTATAAGAAGTGTGCAATATGGCTATGTTGAAGATTACAAGTTTGTTGTAAGTCTAGAAGTATTTGCAAGCACTATATGGTAAGTTATTGTAGGTAAAGATGTCTCATAGTCTATTCTAGATTGTGAACAAGAAGCTGGATAAGAATAACTTCCAAGCATGGAGGTTCAAGATAACTGGTTTTCTTATGGAAAAAAAGCATGGAGTGCTATTTAATGTGGCAAACTAGGGCACATTGCAAAAGCAAAATGATATATAAAAAAGCAAAATGATATATAAAAAATGGTAAGTTACAACAAGGTAACTATTTAAGTAAATAGGGTAATGATAGAAGTGAGATGCAGCACATGCTTAGTTCCACCAATATAAGATGTGTCAAGATCATGAGATATTTGGTATGTGGATTCTCATGCTTCTAACCACATGACCAGTCATGGTCAATGGTTTAGAGATATACATAAAATAGAAAAACCAGGCTCTATAGAAATATGCGATGATGTTGTACACCCCATTACCATGTTGGTAAAGTGTCATTACCTATGCAGGATGGCTAAATGAAGTACTTGGCAAATGTACTTCATGTTCCAAATATTATGAAGAACTTGGGTTATGTTTAACTAGGGTGCAAGTGAGGTTTAATCCTTAAGGATGTTTTATGGAAGACTTCAAAAATAATTTTCGCTTGGTTGTAAAGGATAACAGAAATGGCAAGATATTTACTTTGGATGTTAACATGCATATAGCCATGCTTGCACATAAGACAGATGTCATTATAGATATTGACATATGGCACAAGCATATTGGTTATGTGAATATATAGCAAAAATCTATGCAGACCCAAAATATTGTTGAAGGTTTACCGAAGTTTAAGGTTGATAGTATGCATAAAGTATATGAAGTATACAAGCTTAGTTAAGGAGGCCAAGCATTCTTTCTTGCATGAAAAGCACATCAATGTAAGACCATTGGATGTTATACATTTAGACATATGGGGACAAACCAAAAACTATAACAATTGTAGGTTGTAGGTATTACATAGCATTCATTGATCACACTAGGAAAGTGTAGGTTTATTTCATGAAGGAGAAAAGTGAGGTGTTTGCTCATTTTTAAGAGATTAAAAACCTTGGTCAAGAAGGAAAAAGGTATGCAAATAAAATACCTGAGATGAGATGGTGAGCAAGAGTATTTTTCCAATGAGTTCAATGATTTCTTGAGAAAGCAAGAAATCAAGAGACAATTTACATGTAGGTACACTTCTCGAATGGTGTTGTGGAAAGAAAAAATAAGCACATTACAGAAGTGGTATGTGCCTTGATGTCTTAAAAGAATATACCATATTATTTTTAGATTGAAGCAGCAAAAAAACTGCTGTGTATACAAACACCCCCCACTATAGCTGTTCATGGCATGATGCCTAAACAGAAGTTTATAGGCATAGAACCAGATGTGTCTCACTTGAAAGTGTTTGGATGTACTGCATATGCACATGTTCCCAATGAGGTGAGAACAAGTTCTCGATGAAGTGAGAACAAGTTCTCGATGAAGTGAGAACAAAGTTGGATCCAAAGGTAGAGAAATGCATCTTTATTAGTTATGCTTTGAATCAAAAAGGTTATAGATGATATATCTCTGACACTCATGAGATGCAAGTAAGCAAAGATGTTACCTTTGATAAAATCAATAGTAGTTGGTATACACTAGTGAGGGAAACAGACGATGATTAAAGAAGCAAAGATGTTACCTTTGATAAAATCAATAGTAGTTGGTATACACTAGTGAGGGAAACAGACGATGATTAAAGAAGCAATGATGCTACCCCACATCTTGAGAAATAGTCACATGTGCTTAATGGACCTGGAGAGTCCTCTATCAATAGATCTAGTTTTAGTCCATGGTCAGGCAGGTTGAGGACAGATGTAGGTACACATGTATCATGTAGCAAAGGGAAGAAAAATGTAGATCAATCTTTTATGCCTGATTTATTAGCAAGTCACTTGTATGTGGATGGTGACTCTAGTGGCTCTGAGCAGAGCCTTGATGAGGAGCTTTGCATTATTCCATTAGTGATTACTCCTAGCACAAGGAGAACTGGGGCTATTTTGAGAACACCTAGAAGTGATCCAAGTGTATGTAGGTCTATGAGGGTTAGGTACCCTATTGTGACAAGTTAAATGATATGATCGATATACAACCCATCATTATGCTTACATGGTTAAAGCAATACAAGAGTTAGATACCAATTGTTTTGAGTAAATACTTGGAAATAAAAAATGAAAAAATGCAAGGATGAGGAGATGGTAGCATTGGATGCAAACTTTTATAATTTAAAAAAATATCCAATATGCATCTTTCTATGCATAGAATTTAAATCTAATGAAAATCACTCTTTTATAATTAAAAAAAAATAACCAATATGCATCTTTCTATGCATAGAATTTAAATCTAATGAAAATCACTCTTTTATAATTAAAAAAAATAACCAATATGCATCTTTCTATGCATAGAATTTAATTTTAATGGAAATAACACTTTTATAATAAAAATATTTCTACTATGCATTTTTCTATGCCTAGAATGAAAATAACACTTTTAGAATACACAAACGGTGGGGATTACTCTTTTTGAATAATAAAAGATAAAATTTATTTTACAAAATTTAAGAAAATTTTGCCATAACCTCCTTTGTATGGCTGACCATTTTTCAAATTTTCCTATCCTTAGGTCACTTAAAAATTATCCCCAAATGGTTTAAAGCATTCTAACTAATCAAATTCCACTTTTAAAAGAGAAATAATATGAAAAGTTTAATTCCAACAATTAGATTACTTATCTAGGATTAAGAAAGGCTGAATTTAAGAATGAGAGAGGGGGAAAGCCTTTCCAACAAGGATCATTTTACATTTCAAAGAAAATAAAAATTATAAAATCATTAAAAAAGAATAAAGAAAAAGTAAGATTTCTAGCTTACATGGATTTTTGAGAGCTTTCCTTTGGCTTGATGGTTTGAGGGATTTACTCTTGTTTGCAACAAGAGTGGCCACCAATTCTTTAGAAGAGGGAATGGTCAAAAACTAATGAATTATTAAGAAATTCACAGTTTTTGGCTCTGGGGAGGAGTAGAGTAATAGTGCATAAAACACTATTAAGTTTCTACAAAGGGGGAGGCTTCTATTTATAGGAAAAAGTGAGCTTCTAACCAAGCAAACTGATTCTAGAATTTTCCAGATCAGTTTGGTTAATTTTTGACCATTTTTGGGTCAGTTTAGCTTACTTTTTGGAACTAGACTTGAATTAAGAGAGAGGAGAGATGAAATATCTCAATATTTGAGAATTTAAAACTTCATCACACATGTGAAATAGGCGCCTCCTTCATGAGGGGGAATCCCCAGTCTTGAGGTGTCAAAAATTCATTTTTTTAGTATTTCCTTTGGTCCTTAGTCCACTCTTCATCTTATGCGAGTATTTACTCATTTTTGGGGGGATTTTCTTTATTTCTTCTATTTATCTCCTCCCTACATTTGGATGAATCTGACTGGCCCCTCAGAATCTTAATTTAAAATTTTTCGAAAATCTGGACCCCTAGGATAAGATTATAATTGATTTCTAATGCACCTTCTGAAAATCTCTTTGAACTTCTGTTTCGGGGGAATTTATTTTAATAAGAAGAGATATTTTTCCATCCAAAAATATCCAAAATCTGAATAATCTCTCTCTAGAACATTTTCTCTCTCTAGGCAAAAACAGGTAGAAACAAGATCTTTTATATTTTTGAAGAGGGATTTGATTACAGGGAAAGATAGTGGACATCTTGAGGGCTGGGGAGGAATCTTACACAGTGCATAAACACCATTAAGCTTTTACAAAGGGGGAGGCTTCTATTTATAAGAAAAAATGAGCCTCTAACCAAGCAAACTGATTCTAGAATTTTCGAGATCAGTTTGATCAATTTTTGACCATTTTTGGGTCAGTTCAGCTTACTTTTTGGATCTAGTTTTGAAATAGGAGAGAGGAGAGATGAAAATATCTCATTTGATTAAAAATTGAGGGTAATGATAAGAAAAAGGTGCCTACTTCATGAGGGGAGATCCCCACACTCTGAGGTGTCAAAATTTAATTTTTTAATTCTTTTCTTTTTGGTCCTTAGTCCACTCTTCATCTTATGTGAGCATTTACTCATTTTTGGGGGGGTTTTCTTTTATTCTTCAATTTATGTCCTCCCTACATTTGGATTAATCTTATTGGTCCATAGGAACCTTAATTGGACCATAATCTATTTTTTTTTAAAATCTGGACCCTTAGGTTAAGGTCCTTTATACCTATTTTTAATTAATTCCAATTTCACATTGGAAAGTTCTTTTTGAACTTCTGTTTCAGGGAAATTCATTTTAGACACTAGGAGGATTTTTATATCCAAAAATATCTCCATTTTGAATTACCTCCCTCTAGACATTTTCTCTCTCCAGGACAAAACAGGGTAAAACAAGATCTTTCTTTTATTTGAGAGAGGGGAATAATTATAAGATCAGAAGGGGAGGTTCTTACACTTGCACACCTCAAAAGTTGGAGGGAGGAATCTTACATCCTACCCCACTTAAAAAACGCGAGATGTCCTCATCTCGCAAACTAGAGGACAACTCTTTCCCTTTAAGATCCAACTGATTATGGGATTCCTTATAGTCTAGTGAACCCAACATAATCCTAGGATAAAGATCCCTTATATAGAACTCATCATCAGATAACAATTCTTTCAGATCATATTATTCATATCCTTAACACAATAATGGTCCATTAGACCAAACTTTCCATCTGAACATTCCTCCATGGGAATTTCAATTATACAGGTTTTTAATTTGTCATCCCTTAACTTGATCCACTGGGTCAAGTGTTAACAATAGCAATCTGTCAGCACAATCCACTAATCTCATAGTGATTTGCTGAAGTCATTATCGTCATTCTAATTACGAACATCATCACAGGGACTCATCCCATTCATTCTCATTGTGGTTTTGCTCAGCTTATCGCTTTTCAAGCAAAATTCAGGAATCATCATTTTTTCAATCAGAATCCAATTCAGCTCATCAGTTCTCAACCAGAATTTTAAAATCATATCAACCACATTCGAATTCATCATCTGGATATGATTTTTGCTTATAATTTCAAGGTCTTAGATTTACTCGTATATACTGCCAGTAAAGAGCTGCAGTTATACCCTCGGTATATACGGATAGTCACGGTCCTTGGAATAATAAGGTAAATACCATCATGTCTAGGCCTCAAGAAGCAAGTCAAGGATTCCATGCAATTGCGGTACTTCCATCTGAAGACCCAATTACTAAATTATGAATTTCAATCTGAATATCAATTTGTATGAATTTCATCACACATTTCTAACTTTTTACTGTTACTTCATAAATTTTTGACATTTTTGGCTTCTCGGTTGATTCACTTTAGTCAATTCGCTCTGATACCAGCTGAAAGATCCCTGTTCCCTCCACGCAACAAATTCAGGGGTGCTAGCAGCGGAAGTAGCACTTCTTACGCGGGGCAGGGTCCCTTACTTGGGGCCTCGCCCAACGGATATTTGGACAAGAGACTAATCGCACGGTTCTTCCAAAACTGAACCCAAAAAAACTTTCCTCGCCCGAAAAGTACGAGCAATTCCTCCATGATATTTTTACTCTAACGTAGTTAAGAGCCTTAACTAACTGAACTGATCTGACCAAACCCGTAAGTATCATAATTAGATCAAGGAAAAAACTTGCACTTGGATCATAGAGACCAACGCTTTTTTCCTCATCGAGAGGCACAGCTGTTCCTGGGTACCAGGGAAAAGAGTTCCCAGGCCCTCTAGCCGGATATTCATGCAAACTTAAAACTAGTCACACCACTTACACACCCAATATGAAATTGCCTTTTTCACAGATTCAGCTGTCTTTAAAACAATCTTTTAATGAAACTATAGTATCATTGATCATAATTTTCCAAAATATCCGGTTGAATCCTAATTTCCAATTTTTCCTTCATCAGTGCACTTATGGCATCACAGGGCCCTTTTCAATAGTTCCTAGCTCATAGTACCCGGCAATATATTCACTTATAAAAATCAAAATGGAATCTTCGTCAAAGATCAGCAAGATCAACCAACATATCCATATAAAAGAGTCATGGACTCAAGGACCAGCAAGGTCAATCAACCAGATCCATACCCGAATTCAAAAAACAACTCTTACTCCTTGTTCCAATATCTTCCACGATATACGTGTGGGTATCTTCGGTGACTCAGAGCCTGAGCACTGTATGGTCAGCACCCTCTAGGATCCTTCGCAGGTCACCTAGCGCTTCACTCATAGACCACTTCCTTAGTCCCTCATCCACCGTACCACAAGCTCACCATTTAAATCGAACCGAGGCTGGTCAAGACCTCTGTCGACCTTGCTACGCAAGACGTCCTCCTTTGACTCTCCGTCAGCTGTTGCAGCTTTATTAGATAGGTCTCCACGATCTCATTCATCCACAAGACGGTCAAAATGCTTCCCAAGCATTTTTGACATAAAACAATCATTTAAAAACAGGTCATATATACAGTTTCTATAACAAATTCTCGTCTTTCCACATTGTTCCACATCAATCCTCATTTATTTCATATGTATTCCCATTCTCATCACATCATTTTCCATCTCATCACATCTTTTCTTATTTATGCGTATCAAATCTCATCCACTTGCATCTACCCATATCCACATCACATCTTTTCTCATTTATCCGCATCAAATCTCATCCACTTGCATCTACCCATATCCACATCTCATCACATCATATTCATTCACATCACATATCACATCTATCCCAATTTACATCACATCTCATTCACTCACATCCTGATTCACATGACATCACATCTCATTCATTCACATCACATCACATCTATTCATGTCCATCACATTCGTTTATATCACATCCATTTACATCCATCACATCATTCATTCATATCCATCACATTCATTCATTCATATCCACCACATTCATTCTCATAACCATCCCATCGCATGCATTCTATCCACATTATACCACATTCATTCTCATAACCATCCCATCACATGCATTCTATCCACATTATATCACATCAATTCTATCCACATCATATCTCATTCATACACATTTCATCTCATTCATCCACAACCATCCAGTCATTCACATGTACGACTACTCATATCTATCCATACATTCATATCTATCACTTCACATCCATATATATTCATGTCACATCACATTCTTTCACATCCACATCCACATCCATTCTTTCACATACATCCACATCTATTCTTTCACATACTCATCCACATCCATTCTTCACATACACATACACATCCACATCCATTCTTCACATACACAATCACATCCATTCTTCACATACACATTCACATCCATTTTCATCACATACACATCCACATCCATCCATTCATTCGCATCTATCTGATTCACATTGCATCTCATCACATCTATTCACATCACATTGCATCTCATCACATCTATTCACATCACATTACATCCATCCATTCATTCACATCTATCTGATTCACATCGCATCTCACCACATCTATTCACATCACATCTCATCACATTTATTCACATCACATCTCATCACATTTATTCACATCACATCTCATCACCCCCAAAACTTCTTGATCGGAGTTCTGAATTTCATACCAGAATTCCTCGAATTCTATAACCTTGATCCACAGATCAATTCAAAGGGTCTCAAACTTAGTTTCAGATTTGGCGGAGTTTTGAGTGTATTTTTCTAAACTAGTCACACCTTCTTTCCTCAAAACTGACGAAAGAGTTTGGTCTTGGTCATAGTCTGATTCAAGGTTCGAGTGGAATAAGATTTTTCCTAATCTATCTTTCTCGAAAAGGTTTGATAATTCAGTTACTATTTTACTAAATTTCTTTCTTTGAATATTTACTTAACTGATTTCTAAATTAGTTACGAATTCCAATGAGGAATAGATTAATTATTTATCTGAATATTTCAATCTCGATAGATTTCCTGAATTCTCTTTTTACAATCTGTGTGAATATAAAACGATAGAATTTTCTCTCTTAGAGTATTTAATTATTAATTTATCAAATACTCATAAAATTTAAACATAGAATTTAAGAGAATTCTAATTTTGATATAAAAATTCTTTATACATCTATTTATGCATAAAAATCAACTTTAGTGGGAATAACTCTTTTATTAAAAAAATCCTTTTATGCATCTATTTATGCATAAAATCAAATTTAATAGGAATAACACTTTTAAAATAAAAAGAATTTCTTTATGCATAAAAATCAAATTTAATGAGAATAACACTTTTGTGATAAAAAATTTTCTTGCATCTTTCTATGCATAAAAATCAAATTTAATGAGAATAACACTTTTGTAATTAAAAAAAAATCCTTTATGCATATTTCTATGCATAGAAATCAATTTTAATGAGAGTAACACTTTTGTAATTAAAAAAATTCCTTTATGCATCTTTCTATGCATAGAAATCAAATTTAATGAGAATAACACTTTTGTAATAAAAAAATTCCTTTATGCATCTTTCTATGCATAGAAATCAAATTTAATGAGAATAACACTTTTGTATTAAATTTCCTTTATGCATCTTTCTAGGCATAAAAATCAAATTTAATGAGAATAACACTTTTGTAATTTAAAAAATTCCTTTATGCATCTTTCTATGCATAAAAATCAAATTTAATGAGAATAACACTTTTCAAATTTGAAAAAAATCCTTTATGCATCTTTCTATGCATAGAAATCAATTTTAATGAGACTAACACTTTTGTAATTAAAAAAAATCCTTTATGCATCTTTCTATGCATAAAAATCAAAATTAATGAGAATAACACTTTTGCAATTTTAAAACAATTCCTTTATGCATCTTTCTATGCATAAAAATCAAATTTAATAATTAATATCAATGATATCCATGCATATTGATAGGTGAATATGTACATGGAGTAATTAGAATATTTCTTTTAGATGCAAAAATGGTGGGAATTACTCTTTTGGAATAGCATAAAAACAAACTTTCTTTTCCACAAAATTTTGGAAAATTTTACCCATAACCTCCTTTGTATGGCTGACCATTTCTCATTTTTATCATTCTTTATTTAACTTAAATTAACCCAAATTAGATTTATAGAACTCTAATCTACATAATTTTCTAAATTCAAGAGAGTAAACAATGAAAAGAGTTTAATTAATCCTTTAGTTAATCTTTCTAGGTTTGAGAAAGGTTGGAATGTAAAGAGGAGAAGGGGGTGGCCTTTTTATTAAAGGCATAGCATTTGAATTTAATTCAACATCTGCAAAACATAAAATTAAGAAAACCATAGATTTTTCATTAAACAAGTAAGAAAATTAGCTTATATGGAGCTTGTAAGCTCTCCTTTGGCTTGAGGGATTGAGGGTTCTACTCTTGTTTGAAGCAAGAGTGGCCACCAATTCACTTTGGAGAGGATTAGGCGAAAAATAATTGAATTATTAAAAAATTCAATGTAGATGGCACAGGACAAGAACATTGTAACAGCGCATAAACCCCATTAAGCTTTTACAAAGGGAGAGGCTTCTATTTATAGAAAAAAGTGAGCCTCTAACCAAGCAAACTGATTCTAGAATTTTCTAGATCAGTTTGGACAAATTTTTGACCATTTTTGGGTCAGTTCAGCTTACTTTTTGGATCTAGTTTTAAAATAGGAGAGATGAAAATATCTACTTTGTGGATCTAGTTTTGAAATAGGAGAGAGGAGAGATGAAAATATCTCATTTTATTGATTAAAAATTGGGGGTAATGATGAGAAAAAGGCACCTACTTCATGAGGGGAGATCCCCACACTGAGGTGTCAAAATTCAGTTTTTTAATTCTTTTCTTTGGTCCTTAGTCCACTCTTCATCCTATGTGAGAATTTACTCATTTTTGGGGGGTTTTCTTTTATTCTTTAATTTATCTCCTCCCTACATTTGGATTTATCTTTTTGGTCCATAGGAACCTTAAATTGGACCATAATCCAAAAATTTCTGAAAATCTGGACCCTTAGGCTAAGGTCCTTTATACCTATTTTTGATTAATTCCAATTGCACATTGAAAATTTCTTTTTGAATTTCTGTTTCAGGGGAATTCATTTTAGACACTAGAAGGATTTTTATATCCAAAAATATCTCAATTTTGAATTACCTCCCTCTAGACATTTTCTCTCTCCAGGCCAAAACATGGTAAAACATGATCTTTCTTTTATTTCAGAGAGGGGAATAATTATAAGATCAGAAGGGGAGGTTCTTACACCTGCACACCTGAAAAGATGGAGAAAGGAATCTTATATCCTACCCCACTTAAAAAACGCGAGATGTCCTCCTCTCGCAAACTAGAGGACAACTCTTTCCCTTAAGATCCAACTGATTATGGGATTCCTTATAGTTTGGTGAATCCAACAAAATCCTGGGATAAAGATCCCTTATATAGAACTCATTATCAGATAACAATTCTTTCAGATCATATCATTCATATCCTTAACACAATAATGGTCCATTAGACCGAAAGTTCTATCTAAACATTCCTCCATGGGAATTTCAATTATACAGGTTTTTAATTTGTCATCCCTTAACTTGATCCACTAGGTGAAGTGTAAACAGTAGCAATCTGTCTCAGCACAATCCACTAATCTCATAGTGATTTGCTGAAGTCATTATCATCATTCCAGTTACGAACATCATCAGGGACTCATCCAATTCATCCTCATTGTTATCACTTTTCAACCAAAATTCAGGAATCATCATTTTTTCAATCAGAATCCAATTCAACTCATCAGTTCTCAACCAGAATTTTAAAATCATATCAACTACATTCGAATTCATCATCAATTCAACTCGTCAGTTCTCAACCAGAATTTTAAAATCATATCAACCACATTCAAATTCATCATTTGGATAGTATTTTTGCTTATAATTTCAAGGTCTTAGATTTGCTCGTATATACTCCCCAGTAAAGAGCTACAGTTATACCCTTGATATATACGGACCTTGGAATTATAAGGTAAATACCATCATGTCTAGGCCTCAAGCAAGTCAGGGATTCCATGCAATTGCAGTACTTTCATCTAAAGACCTAATTACTAAATTATGAATTTCAGTCAGAATATCAATTTGTATGAATTTCATCACACATTTTTAACTTTTTACTGTTACTTCATAAATTTTTGACATTTTTGGCTTCTCGGTTGATTCACTTTAGCCAATTCGCTCTGATACCAGCTGAAAGATCCCTGTCCCCTCCGCGCAACGAATTCAGGGGTGCTAACAGCGGACGTAGCACTTCTTGCGTGGGGCAGGGTCCCTCACTCGGGGCCTCGCCCATGGATATCCGGACAAGAGACTAATCTCTCGGTTCTTCCAAAACCAAACTCGAAAAAACTTCCCTCGCCCCGAAAGTACGAGCGATTCCTCCATGATATTTTATTCTAACGTAGTCAAGAGCCTTAACTAACTGAACTAATGTGACCGAACCCGTAAGTATCATAGTCGGATCAAGAAAAAGACTTGCACTTTGATCATAGAGACCAACGCTTTTTTCCTCATTGAGAGGCACAGCCGTTGATTCTTTTCCATAGAACAATTTTTATCCGAGATTTACTTCATCTATCGTACCATAACTGAATTGAGTCTCATTTTAGGGATCCATTAGTCCACCAACCTAAACCCATCCAGTCCCCGTGGGTTAGCCAAGCGCCCAACCACTATAGTGATGGGATCCATTTAAGAAATTGTTTAGGTTTTGTCCCCGGGTACCAGGCAAAAGAGTTCTAGTCGGATATTCATGTAGACTTAAAACTAGTCACACCACTTACACACCCAATATCATCACCTCTATTCACATCACATTACATCCATCCATTCATTCACATCGTATCTCATCACATTTATTCGCATCACATCTCATCACATCTATTTACATCACATTACATCCATGTAAGATTCCTCCTCAGGCTGGAATAACAAATAAGCCTCTACTTCAATCCCTTGTAATCATTCTATGTTTCTGAATACAAGAGAATATTATTTTTCCTTCTTTGGCCTAGTGAGATAAAAATTTCTAGAGAGTGGTAAATCAATATTGGGATATTTTTGGATAAATAAATTCTACAGATATCAAAAAAATATTTCCCTGAAATAGAAAATCAAAATAGATTTTCCAAGGTGTAATTGGAATTAATTAAAAATGATTTAGAAGACCTTATCCTAAGGGTCAAGATTTTTTGAAAATTTTGGATTAAGGTTCCTATGGACCAATAAGATTAATCCAAGTGTTGGGATAAGATAAATCCAAAGAATAAAAGAAAATACCCAAAAATGAGTAAATGCCCACATAAGATGAAGAGTTGACTAAGTACTAGATTTATTAGTTAAAAACTATGAAGTATTAAATAAAAAAATGAGATATTTTGGAGTAATCATTCATTTTTGATACATTGGTAAGGAGAAGGGGGCCCTTCAAGGAGGTGCCTATTTTACATGTGTGGATGAGTTTTAAACTCAAAAATAATAAGATATTTTTATCTCTCCTCTCTCCTAGATCAAACCAAACCAAAAAAGGAGCCAAACTGGTCCAAAACTTGTCCAAATTCAACCAAACTGAAGCTGGAAAATTCTAGAACTCAGTCGGACTCAGTTAGTGGCCTCCCTCACCTATAAATAGACCCCCATTCTTTTGTATTCTCATTTGTGAACTAAACTATGCCGGTATTACTCTAAGATAAGCTTATTTTTTATTATCCTCTAAAAACCCTCTACAAATTGAAGAGATTGGAGCTTCTCTCTCTCTTCAATCTTCCTTGGGGACTTCATCAACATACCAAACCAATTGATTGGTTGGGGGCCTCTACTTTGATCAAAGAATCAAGCAATCTAGAAGGTAAAATATGGTTTATGGTCTTTTTTCTTTAATCTCCAAATGTTTCTCTCTTCTCAACCCCTCTCAAGCTTGAGAAGCATTTAATTGAATGGCTTTTGAATACAATTGAAGTTCTTTAATGAATTGTAATGATAAAACACATAAATTTCCATTTTTTTAATGCTTAAATTATAATGTTTTTTTAAAGCATGTCTCTCTCTCCCCCAAAGAATGGTCATTCTTATGACCTATTCTATATTCAAACGAAGCTTCTCATGAAGCAATTCTCTAATCTAAAAGTAAATTCTATGCTTGTCAAATTGAGGCCAATTAAGTGGCTTTTTAATGCTTTTATGCTATTTAATTTATGGAAAATTTAAGAATCAAGCCCATAATTAGATATTGATCCAATTAATGGTTATTCTAATCATAGGGATATTACTAAACTTTATGCTTTCAAATTATTAGAATTATCAGTAATAGCAGCGGAGCTATGGTAAAATTTTTAAAAAATTAACACATAAATCATTTTCATTCATAATATGAAAAGAGGACTTCCTACCATATTCTAGGATTAATCATCGTAATTAATTGAATGATTCTCATTATAATCATGAAAAATTTGATTTTTATGTATAAATAGTTAATTAGGAAAAAGAGAAATTTCTAGTAATCCATTTTTATGTTAAAAGAGTAATCCCCATGACAATGGAAATCCATGTATTCCAATGAAGTAAGAGAAAAATTGTGATGCTAAAATAATGTATATTTTATTTAAATTTAAGTGAAAATTCAGTTAAATTTATCTTTTTGCATAGATAAGTTTAAATGTTGAAAGAGGAATTCCCACCATATTGGAATTCAAATATTTAAATGAGGAAAGTGTAATTCCTAGTGTAAAGGAATTAATGGAGATTTTTATTTAAATTTTAAGAGAAAATTTAGTTAAATTTATCTTTTTGCATAGATAAGTTAAAATGATGAAAGAGGAATTCCCACCATATTAGAATTCAAATATTTAAATGAGAAAAGTGGAATTTTTAGTTTAATAAAATTAATGGATATTTTTATGTAATTTTTAAGAACAATTTTAGATAGATTTAATTTATGGTAAAAGAGGAATTCCCATGATAATTGGATTGCACTCATTGAAATGAGAAAAAGAAGGATTTCAAGTTTATTCAAAAAAATAAGTATTGATATTTTAGTTAAAAGAAGAATTTTTATGATATTTAAGAAAAGATGTTTTGAATTAAATTTTAGTGTCAAAAGATGAATTTCCACCATAATTCTACCTAATGAATTAAGGTTGAGAAATTATGTGCTAGAAGAAATATCTTTGGATATTTTAATTGGTAAAATCACTAAATTGATATTTACCTAAAACTAGATGTATATCTGAAGGGAATCCTTGTAGAACTAAACCGAATGAATTTGGTTAGACTACGAGAGGGATGGACAGTAAACCTACTTGTCCATCTCTTGATCTGAATCAAGTAAAAACTTTGTGAGGACCAATTCCAGTAAACCTACTTGTCCATCTCTCGATCTGAATCAAGTAAAAACTTTGTGAGGACCAATTCCAGTTTCTAATCACAAAGAATAGACTACCGGAACTAAACTAGTTTTTCCTGACCGAACTCACCAAGAACCTAGTTGGACAATCAGATTAAATGATGGGTAGATTACCCTGTTGAGAGATCAAGGATCCTCATTATGAAACTGGGAATTATGGAAAAAGGATTTTTGGAACCAATCTCAAATTAGAATTTTACTTGCATTGGAACCTCTGTTTTTTTTATTGAAAGGACTGTTTTACACCAGAATGCTGGAGGAAGCATTTGGCTTATGTTTTTCTAAGAAGAGGTTCGTTGTTGGAACAGCTGGCGGGGGGTCATCAAGGGACGTCGCTCGTGGCAAAGCCTGCCGAGGTCTTGACCAGCCTCGGTACTGTTAAAATGGTGCACTTCTGGTACGATGGGCGAGGACCGACGAAGCGGTCCCTCAGTGAAGTGCTAGGACACCTAAGGGGAGGATCCTAGAGGGTTCTGACTAGGCGATGCACGGGCTCGCGGTTGCTAGGACACCCATGCGTACGTCGAGGAAGATTTTGGATGGACTAAAAGGAAAGATTTTGGGAACCAAATTTTGATACTGGATCTCGTTTGGTTGGCCAGTTGGTCTTCAACGGAGAGTCCAAAGGATATTATTGTAATACAATGGACTCAAAATTTTGAAAAATGATGATAAAAAATATTATGATTTTTATTGAAGGATTGTTTTAAAGCCAGTCAAATCTTTTATAAATGGCAATTTCACATTGGGTGTGTACGTGGTATTCCTACCTTAATTTTTGCATGAATCACCGCTAGGGGCCTAGGAACTCTTTTCCTCGGTACCCGGGTAAAAACACAACCAAATCTTTATAAAGGAATCCCACCAATACAGTGGTTGGGTGGTTGGCTAACCCATAAGCTGGATCGGAGAATTACTGAGAAACAACTAGATACGATTATTTACGTTAATTAGTTTAAATCTAGTGAAGATCTTGTTCTATGGGAGGGGATCAGCGGCTGTGCCGCGTAAATGAGGAAAAAAGCGGTGATTCCATGGACCAAGTGCAAGTCTCTTCTTGATGACTATGTGACTTCAGGTTCGGTCAGATCAATTTAACTAGTTAAGACTTTGACACGTTAGAGTAATTCCCCGTTAGAAGATTTTTCCTTGCTGGCGGAATCACCCGTGCCTTCCGGGCGAGGGGAGTCTTCCGGGCCCAGTCTCGGAGGGACCGCCCGGGCTAGCCTCTCATCCCGGACATCCATAGGCGAGGCCCCGAGTGTGGATCCCCGCCCCCCGCGGGAGGTCTGGCGCTGCTTCCGCCGCTTGGCAGGTGCACCGCGACGGAGGGGGCAGGGGACCTCACAATCCATCCATTCATTCACATCTATCTAATTCACGTCGCATCTCAGCACTCTATTCACATCACATCTCATTTCTATGCAAGTTTTCAGTTTGATTTTCTTTTGAATACAATGAGTTTTTCTTGAATCAGTATCCCCAAAACTTCTTGATCGGAGTTTTGAATTTCATACCAGAATTCCTCGAATTCTATCACAGATCAATTGGGTCTCAAACTTAGTTTCAGATTTGGCAGGAGTTTTGAGTGTATTTTTCTAAACTGGTCACACCTTCTAAAAAATTCTTTTATGCATCTTTCTATGCACAGAAATCAAATTTAATGAAAATAACACTTTTGTAATTAAAAAAATTCCTTTATGCATCTTTCTATGCATAAAAATCAAATTTAATGAGAATAACACTTTTGTAATTAAAAAAAATCCTTTATGCATCTTTCTATGTATAAAAATCAAATTTAATGAGAATAACATTTTTGTAATTAAAAACAAATTCCTTTATGCATCTTTCTATGCATAGAAATCAATTTTAATGAGAATAACACTTTTATAATTAAAAAAACTTCGTTTATGCATCTTTCTATGTAAAAAATCAAATTTAATGAGAATAACACTTTTGTAATATAAAAAAAATTCCTTTATGTATCTTTCTATGCATAAAAATCAAATTTAATAATTAATATCAATGATATCCATGCATATTCATAGGTAAATATGTACATGGAGTAATTAGAATATTTCTTTTAGATGCAAAAATGGTGGAAATTACTCTTTTGGAATAACATAAAAACAAACATTCTTTTCCACAAAATTCTGGAAAATTTTGCCATAACCTCCTTTGTATGGCTAACCATTTCTCATTTTTATCATTCTTTATCTAACTTAAATTAACCCAAATTAGATTTATAGAATTCTAATCTACATAATTTTCTAAATTCAAGAGAGTAAACAATAAAAAGAGATTAATTAATCCTTTAGTTAATCTTTCTAGGATTGAGAAAGGTTAGATTGTAAAGAGGATAAGGGGGTGGCCTTTTTATCAAAGGCATGGCATTTGAATTTAATTCAACATCAGCAAAACATAAAAATTAAGAAAACCATAGATTCTTCATTAAACAAGTAAGAAAATTAGCTTACATGGAGCTTGTAAGCTCTCCTTTGGCTTGAGGGATTGAGGGTTCTACTCTTGTTTGAAGCAAGAGTGGCCACCAATTCACTTTGGAGAGGATTAGGCCAAAAACAATTGAATTATTAAAAAATTCAATATGCACAGGACAGGAACAGAGTAACAGTGCATAAACACCGTTAAGCTTTTACAAAGGGGGAGGTTTCTATTTATAGGAAAAAGTGAGACTCTAACCAAGCAAACTGATTCTAGAATTTTCCAGATCAGTTTGGTCAATTTTTGACCATTTTTGGGTCAGTTCAGCTTACTTTTTGGATCTAGTTTTGAAATAGGAGAGAGGAGAGATGAAAATATCTCATTTTATTGATTAAAAATTGGGGGTAATGATGAGAAAAAGGCACCTACTTCATGAGGGGAGATTCCCACACTGAGGTGTCAAAATTCAGTTTTTTAATTCTTTTCTTTGGTCCTTAGTCCACTCTTCATCTTATGTGAGCATTTACTCATTTTCGGGGGGTTTTTCTTTTTATTCTTCAATTTATCTCCTCCCTACATTTGGATTAATCTTATTGGTCTATAGGAACCTTAATTGGACCATAATCCAAAAATTTCTGAAAATCTGGACCCTTAGGCTAAGGTCCTTTATACCTATTTTTAATTAATTTCAATTGCACATTGGAAAGTTCTTTTTGAATTTCTATTTCAGGGGAATTCATTTTAAACACTAGGAGGATTTTTATATCAAAAAATATCTTAATTTTGAATTACCTCCCTCTAGACATTTTCGCTCTCCAGGCTAAAACAGGGTAAAATAGGATCTTTCTTTTATTTCACAGAGGGGAATAATTATAAGATCAGAAGGGGAGGTTCTTACACCTGCACACCTCAAAAGTTGGAGAGAGGAATCTTACAGAATTCTTAAGAAAGCACAGGGAATCAAGAGATAGTTCATATATGTAGGTATACTCTACAAAATAAAATGGTGTAGCAAAAAGGAAAAATAGACACATTGCAAAAGTGGCACATGCCTTGATGTCTAAAAAGAATATGCTAGATTTTTTTTGATAGATAAACAAACTATTGTTTACATTATGAACAAGATCTCCCACCACTGTATATAGCAATTGATGTTTACATTATATAGGACCTGCACTGTAGTTGTTCATGGTATGACACCTAAACATAAGTTTATAGGCATAAAACTAGATGTATTACATATGTGCATGTTCCCGACGAAGTGAGAACAAAATTGGATCCAAAGGTAGAGAAATGCATCTTCATTGGTTATGCTTTAGAGAAGAAATATTATAGATGTTATAACCCCACCACTCGTGAGGTGCGAGTAAGCAAAGATATTGCGTTTGATGACATGAGTAGCTAGTATACACCAGTGAAGGCAATAAAAGATGCAAATGTAAGAAGTAATGAATTGCTCCACATGTAGAGTAGTAATCACAGGTGCTTAGTGGACCTAGAGAGTCCAATGTTTGTCTTTGGTCAAGCAGGTTAAGGATAGATGTGGGTACACATGTATCATGCAAAGGCAAGGCAAAGATAGATCCACTTTTTGTTGATCGATTTGTGAGTAGGTCACTCATATGTGGATGTTAACTCTAGTGGCTTCAAGCATAGCCTTGCTCATGAGCTTGGCACTCCATCAGTGTTTACTCCTGGTGTAAGGAGAACTAGGGCTGTTTTGAGGACACTTGGTGTAGTGATCCAAGTATACCAGGTCTATGAGGGTTAGATACCCTATTGACGAATTTGAGATATAATGGATATACAACCCATCATTATGCTTACGTGGTTAAAGTAATACACAAGTTAGAGCTCACTTGTTTTGAGCCTTGGTGAGGAGCTTGGCATTCTGTTAGTATTACTCCTAGTGTAAGGAGAACTAGAGTTGTTTTGAGGACACCCAGCAGTGATCCAGGTGTACGTAGGTCTACAAGGGTTAGATACCTTGTTAATGGTGGCTTGAGATACGATGGATATACTACTCGTCATTATGCTTACATGGTTAAAGTAATACACACATTAGAGCCCACTTGTTTTGAGCAGGCACTTAGAAATAAAAAATGGAAAGATGCCATGGATGAGGAGATGGTAGCATTGGATGCAAATGCAACATGGAAATTAGCGCCTTTGCTTAAGAAAAAGAAGGCCATTGGATGTAAGTGGGTGTATAAAGTCAAGCATAACTTAGATAGATCAGATATAAGGCAAGCATAACTTAGATAGATTAGTGAGCAGGTATAAGGAGAGCTTGGTTACCAAGGGTTATGTGTAGACCTATGGCATTGATTATGCGGAGACATTTTTACAGGACCCCACAATGTACAGGCACATAGTGGGTAAATTGATCTACATAACCATTACTAGGCCATACTTGAGCTATGTAATTGGACTTGTGAGTTAGTTTATGTAGGCGCCTATAGGAAGCCACACTTGGATATGGCTAGATGGATTCTCAAGAACATAAAGTCCATAGTTAATTATGGACTTTTCTATGAGGTTGGCACAGATATATAGTTACATTGGTACATAAATACTGATGGGCTGGTAGTGTTGTAGACAAAAGATCTACCATCAACTTTATGTTTTCTTTTGGGAGTATTGTGGTGAGTTGGAGTAGCCAACATTTTCCTTGTCATATAGAGACAGAGTACAGGGGTGCCGCTATGATAGCTTGTGAGGTAGCTTGGTTTTAGAAGCTACTTGGTGATATGGGTGAGCCTATAGATAAGTCCATTGTCATTTATTGTGATGACATGAGCAGTATACAGTTGGCCACAATAACCCAGTATACCGTGCTACAGTGAGGTGCATTATCACTTTGTGAGGGAGAAAGTTCTAAGAGGTGATGTAGTTTTAATATATGTTAGCACACAGAGGAACTATCTTCATGAAGGCTTGGTACAGAGAAGCTCCACTAGTTTAGAAGCTTACTTGGAGTATGTGTGGAGTTGAGCTCAAGGGGGAGTGTTGAGATATCGATCTCAACTAGTGTTGTAGACATTGATAACTGAGCTAGGTGATAGCTTTTGCACTTATGCCACTGGCGCACGGTTGGTAAGATTATGGTTGATATGTGGTAGCCATATTTGAATTACTAGAGTATGGCATAGTTATAGTGCCAACTCATATAGTCGGGTTCATACTATAGACCAACCATTATATATTTGACACGGATCTAATTTTCTAGGAAAATAGAGTTTTAAAAAAACTTTGCAACAATTGATTCAATCAATCAACTCATCAAATATGACATGCTCAACATATTTAATAATTGAATGAAACACAAATAATATTTAGCTCACAAAGCACGACTCCAAGATTGGGTGTAATCATCCCCCCTCATGTGTGTGGCCTCTCCCCCCTCATGTGTGTGGCCTCTCCCCCACACATGAGTATTTACGAGATACTTTATTCCAATTTAGGCCATAGCCTTCAAAAATACAAAAAGGTATTTTTCTTGCACAGCACTCTATTATGCTCAAAATAGAGTACCCATAAATTGAGGCTAGGGTTTAAAGCATATCACGCTTTACAAAAATATGAAAGATCAAGTCTATGCTTGATAAACTAAGGCTTTCCAAATTAATCAAAATGTGCACAAGCTAGCACATGTATATACAAAGCTTGTTTACAAAAATGGTGTGCCAAGTAATAAATTTATGCAATTTCTCCTCAATCTTTGAAATCCTCTTCACCTATAAAATAACCAATAATAAATTGGTGAAACAAATATTCCATAAGTACACAAACCATAACCACACACATGTTTGCCATAGGTGTAAGTAACCAAGGAATCACCCTTCTATACAAACCAACTAAAACAAACATTGGAGGTCCCAAACATACATCAATATCCATCAAACATATTAATATTTATAATGGCATCACCCATGATATTAACATGATTTGGCTTGATGCAAAGATAATCCAAGCATCTCTGAATTATCTAAGAGGATAGAATAATATTTTTAACAGGGCTTAAAATATATTCCCATAACAATATTATAGTAGAAGATTACTTTCCCTTATGATATGTTTTTTTATATCTTTAATTTACGGTTGTAGAGAAGAGAAGAAGATAGAAGAAAATACACCCATCCATTTCTCTCTGTGTCTTGCTCTCTCTTGTGTTTGTGTGTTTTCTTTGCAAACTCAAGCTCTCCCTCTCCCCCGCATTCTCTTTATTGCTTGGGTGATGACACAAATGCTTTATGCCAAGAATAAATTATTCTAAGAGAAATTTATAGCATAGGATTCTTAATGTTTAGGGAGCTCTTTATACACAAGAGAAGCACCCTAACTCCACGTTGACTATACCCATTATTATGCTTTTGGATAGCCATGCATGGACATGATGTCTAGCTAGCCATGCCTAGATATGTGATGTATCTAATCACTATTCACCTTGTGTTTTGTGACTAAAGGAAATATTTAAGCTAGCATTATTAACTCAATTAGGCTTATTTTTATCGGGCTTAATATGAAGTGACTTATAAGTGTGTTAATTTCCAATTACTTTTAAATCTCACTCCAAGCCGATATGAGTGAGTGGATTACTCATGACTGATGATCTCCACTTGGGTGCATTTATAAGGGGTCATGGATTTAATTAGGCCTTAATTAAGTGAGAAACTTGGATATCAATGGACTCATGTGGTATGAAACATCAAAATTTGGTATCTCCTTGGCGTACCCTGTGCAGGTTTAGCCATTGGCTTGGGGTGCTTTGGATGGACACAACCCCTTTGATTGATCTTATATGTGCACGATTGTTGAGCAAGATGGTGTTTTAAGAGATTTATATGAACTCAAGTAGAGATTTGGATAGAGCAATTTGTTTCACCTTATTAATAGCCTTTTTGTATCCCCTCTAGTTTGTTAGCTTAAGCTATGGGAATGGTAGAAGTTTTAAGATAGTCTTATTATTGTGTAGAGCAATTTGTTTCACCTTGTTAGTAGCCTTTTCATATCCCTTCCTCTAGTTTGTTAGGCTATGGGACTAGTAAAAGTGTCAAGATAGTTTTGTTATTGTGTACTTAAAAAGGTTAAGCTACCTGAACTTTACATATAAATAGCCTAAAATTGTAATTCAACATCTATAAAGACAATGTGACCCTTGCTCCCCCCCCATGCTTTCCTTTTCCTAGGGAAATATGAAATGGGTGTTTGTGTGTGTGATTGTGCAACTAACCCAAGGATTTCATTGCCCTATTTCATCGGTGTGGCAATTTTTCATATGCCTTCTTTTGAAGAGTAAGGTGGGGGTGGGTGTGTGTGTGTGTGTGTGGTGAGTAGGGGGTGGGGGTAGGGTGTGTGTGTGTGTGTGGTGAGTAGGGGGTGGGGGTGTTGGTTGTTTTCAAGCTTAGTGCCCAAAATTTACTTCAATCACAACAATTGACTTTACTATACATTAAACAATAAATAAGAAAAAAGGGTCTTCTTTAAATGTTCATATCTCTAGACCTCATCTCAAAATTCAATGGAGTAACAAAGAAGAAAGGGTCTTCTCTAAATGTTCATATCCCTAGACCTCATCTTACTATACATTAAATAGTAACAAGAAGAAAGGGTCTTCTCTAAATGTTCATACCCTAGACCTCATCTCACAATTCAATGGAGTCTAGGAGATATCACATTTTGATACCTTCTTGATTGTAAAACTTACAGGAATTTCTCTACCTTGTCTTATACATGATGGATCTAGTTATAGACCAAGTTAATGCCTTCACTCCCTGCAACAAGATTGGTGACATAAGTTCCATTTAATCCCTTATATCAATCTTTGTACTCTTAGAGACCCCTTTGAATTAAGAATACTCTATGATCATATAGAGGCCCTAATTATGATGATGGTTGTAGATAGACCAACTCTACCACCTTAGCCCTTGAATATTTTAGACCTTGACAAAGCATAATGACTTTAATACAAGCTCAAAAAATGACTCCATCTTAGCTTTCTTACAATAAGGAAAAATAACCTAATTTAAAAAAACACACATGTGCATACACACATGCAAGTACATACACAAACTAAACCCATGCGCACACACCCATGCATACAAAAACTAGGCCCATGCGCACACACACATGCATACATAAAATAGGCCCATCTACCAAACTAAAACTCCATCCCTTTATGCTATCTTTAAAAACCAATGATAATGCCGGGGATCATAGCATGGGAACAAAAATGGACATCATAAGTTTTCTCATCCATGACCTCAACATCAAAACCAAAAGGCACTCATAAAGTGCCCATGATTGAGACCACACAAAGTTTCACATCTTTTTGTGACGTGATATCTTTGTGCTTAGCTTTTTAAAAGTCTGAATACTTTGTGCTTGCTAATAATACAATAGTTATTTGAAGCAACTGAGCTACACATAAGGAGCGTGCATGCCTAGTAATGTTTCTTGGGTCTAAACAAATACTTTTGTTAATTTTAGTCTAAATATCAATTTGTATGAATTTCATCATACATTTCCAACTTTTTACTGTTGCTTCATAAATTTTTGACATTTTTGGCTTCTCGATTGATCCACTTTAGCCAATTCGCTCTGATACCAGCTGAAAGATCCCTGTTCTCACTACGCAACGAATTCTGGGGTGCTAGCAGCACTTCTTGCACGGGGCAGGGTCCCTCACTCAGGGCTTGGCCCATGTATCCGGACAAGAGACTAATCCCTCGGTTCTTCCAAAACCGAACCCGGAAAAACTTCCCTCGCCCGGAAAGCACGAGCGATTCCTTCGATATTTTTACTCTAACGTAGTCAAGAGCCTTAACTAACTGAACTGATCTGACCGAACCCGTAAGTCCCATAGTCAGATCAAGGAAAAGACTTGCACTTGGATCATAGAGACCAACGCTTTTTACCTCATTGAGAGGCTTAGCCGTTGATTCTTTTCCATAGGACAATTTTTATCCAGGATTTACTCATCTATCGTACCATAATAGAATTAAGTCTCCATTTAGGGATCCATCAGTCCAGCCTAATCCCATTCAGGTCCCGTGGGTTAGCCAACCGCCCAACCACTGTAGTGATGGGATCCATTTAAGAATTTGGTTAGGTTTTGTCCCGGGTACAAGGGAAAAGCGTTCCCAGGCCCCCTAGCCGGATATTCATGCAAACTTAAAACTAGTCACACCACTTACACACCCAATATGAAATTGCCCTTTTCACAGATTCAGCTGTGAAAATAATCTTTTCACAGATTCAGCTGTCTTTAAAACAATCTTTTAATGAAACTATAGTATCACTGATCATAAACCTCCGAAATATCCGGTTGAATCCTAATTTTCAAATTTTTCCTTCATCGTCGGTGTACCTATGGCATCATTGGCAACCAGAACGCTCACCACCTGTCCACTCAGGGGCCTTTTCGATAGTTCCTAGCTCATAGTACCCGCCAATATATTCACTTATAAAAATCAAAATGGAATCTCTGTTGCAGATCAGCAATTGCAGATCAGCAAGATCAACCAAAAGAGCCATGGACTCATCCGTTGAGGACCAGCAAGGTCAATCAACCAAATCCATGCTCGAATTTAGAAAACAACTCTTACTCCCTGTTCCAAGATCTTCCACGATGCACGTGTGGGTATCTTCGACAACCCAAAGCCCGAGCACCCTCTAGGATCCTTCGCAAGTCACCTAGCGCTTCACTCATAGGCCGCTTCCTTGGTCCCTCATCCACCGTACCGGAAGCTCACCATTAAAATCGAACCGAGGCCGACCTTGCTACGCAAGACATCCTCCATTGACTCTCCGTCAGCTGTTGAAACTTTATCAGTTAGGTCTCCATGACCTCATTCACAAGACGATCAAAATACTTCCCCAACATTCTTGACATAAAACAGTCATTTAAAAACAGGTCATAAACACAGTTTCTATAACGAACTCTCGTCTTTTCACATTGTTCCACATCAATCCACATTATTTAATCCACATCCATTTCATATGTCTTCCCATTCTCATCCAATCACATCATTTTCATCTCATCACATCTTTCCTCATTTATCCTCATCAGATCTCATTCACTCGCATCTATCCATATCCACATCTCATCACATCACATTCATTCACATCTCATCCATTCACATCACATCTCATTCATTCACATCTATCCCGTTTCACATCACATCACATCACATTCATTCACATCACATTCATCCATTCACATCTATCCCAATTTACATCACTTCCATTTCACATCACATCTCATTCATTCACATCCCAATTCACATCTCATCCATTCACATCCCATATCATTCATTCACATCCCGATTTGCATGACATCACATCTTATTCATTCACATCACCATCCCATCACATACATTCTATCCACATAACATCACATCACATCTATCCACATCATATCTCATTCATACACATCTCATCTCATTCATCCACATCCATCCAATCGTTCACATGTACGACTACCCACATCTATCCATACATTCATATCTATCACTTCACATCCACATATATTCATGTCACATCACATCTCTTTACATCACATCACATTCTTTCACATACACATCCACATCCATTCTTTCACATACACATCCACATCCATTCTTTCACATACCTCCACATCCATTCTTTCACATACATATCCACATCCATTCTTCACATACACATCCACATCCATTCTTCACATACACATCCACATCCATTCTTCATATACACATTCACATCAATTATTCACATACACATCCACATCCATTCTTTCACATACACATCCACATCCATTCTTCTTCACATACACATCCACTTGATTCACATGACATCTTATCACATCTATTTACATCACATCTCATCCATCCATTCTGGCCTAAGATAGTCCTTTAAAAAAACAGGGTTTTTATGTAAGTTTTCAATTTGATTTTCTTTTGAATACAAGAGTATTTCTTGAATCAGTATCCTCAAAACTCCTTGATCAGAATTCTGAATTTCATACTAGAATTCCTCGAATTCCATAACCTTGATCCACAGATCAATTCGAAGGGTCTCAAACTTAGTTTCAGATTTGGCGGGAGTTTTGAGTGTATTTTTCTAAACTGGTCACACCTTCTTTCCTCGAAACTGACGAAAGAGTTTGGTCTTGGTCATAGTCTGATTCAAGGTTCGAGTTGGATAAGATTTTTTCTGAACTATCTTTCTCGAAAAGGTTTGATAATTCAGTTATTATTTTACTGAATTTCTTTCTTTGAATATTCACTTAACTGATTTCTAAATTAGTTACGAATTCCAATGGGGAATAAATTAATCATTTATCTGAATTCGATCTCGATAGATTTCTTGAATTCACTTTTTACAATCCGTGTGAATATAAAACGATAGAAATTTCTCTCTTAGAGTATTTAATTATTCATTTATCAAATACTCATAGAATTTAAACATACAATTTAAGAGAATTCTAATTTTGATATAAAAATTCTTTATGCATCTATTTATGCATAAAAATCAACTTCAATGGGAATAACACTTTATATATAAAATAAAAATCCTTTGATGCGTAGAATCAAATTTAATAGAAATAACACTTTTAAAATAAAAAGAATTTCTTTATGCAACTATTTATGCATAAAAATCAATTTTTATAAGAATAACACTTTTATAATTAAAAAATTTCATTTATGCATCTTTCTATGCATAAAAATCAAATTTAATAAGAATAACACTTTTATAATAAAAAAATTTCCTTTAAACATCTTTCTATCCATAAAAATCAAATTTAATAAGAATAACACTTTTATAATAAAAAAATTTCTTTATGCATCTCTCTATGCATAAAAATAAAATTTAATAAGAATAACACTTTTATAATTAAAAAATTTCCTTTATGCATCTTTCTATGCATAGAAATCAGATTTAATAAGAATAACATTTTTATAATAAAAAAACATTCCTTTATGCATCTTTTTATGCATAAAAATCAAATTTAATAACACTTTTATAATAAAAAAAATTCCTTTTTTCTATGCATAGAAATCAAATTTAATAAGAATAACACTTTTATAATTAAAAAAATTTTCTTTATGCATCTTTAGAAATCAAATTTAATAAGAATAACACTTTTATAATTAAAAAAATTTCCTTTATGCATCTTTCTATGTATAGAAATCAAATTTAATAAGAATAACACTTTTGTAATAAAAGAAATTCCTTTATGCATCTTTCTATTCATAGAAATCAAATTTAATAAGAACAAAGATGTTATTGTAAACATCATAGTGAAATTCTGTACTTGTTGTCTTGATTTTCTTTCTGCTCGACCCTATGTCTAATGTTAGTGTGCCCTCAACGTGATAAAACTGTCCTATAGCTCACTGCACATCATCATTATTGATACGCTTGACATTGTGAATCACCTTGAGTGTAGGAAATAAAGTGCCAGTGATTCCTTGTCTTAGAAATGCATCTTTTACAACTTGACGGATTTCTTGGTACCCTTTCATGCTGATTCCAGCTGCATCACAAGCATGTTGAATTAATGAAGAATCGATGGAGGTGGTAATCTCACTCACTACATTGCTGACAACAACTTGGCGTATTTTAGGATGATGAGGGTCAGTAATAATTGAGAGAATATCCTTGGTATTCAGAATGGCTTTGACCAAATCCTTCCATCCCTCTTCATTAGAACCACACACCTCTTGCAGAAAATTCTTGGCAGAACACAAATCATGACTATTTTGTTTAAATAACTGAGTGCATAATGAAAGTTTATGTTACTTACTTTGTTGTACGAATACTTTTCTTTCGTGCTCCACCTTTAAATGCAAGAGATTCTATACTAGCCAATGTCTTTTTGCGTTCATGAGCACCATTTGGTGTTGCTTTGAGTCGTTTGTTGATAAGTTCCTCTAGTCTTTGAATCTTTGCATCCTTCTCCACATTCTCTGCGAGGATCTCTTTCATTTTATCTAATGATGTTTTAAGTCCTTCTTGACATTGTAAAAGGTTGAATTGTGATGCTTGCAATTGAGATTGGAGAATATGGGTTTGCCAAGCTCCACTTGTAGTCAATCTTCTGCAGTATCCTAACAAGCTAAGCTCTCCTTCAAATTGCATAAAAGCTGATAAATTGCAGAAAGGAGGGTTTGCTCTTAATGGAGGGTCAACTGGATAGAGATGCCCATCAACCCAAAGATCTACATTTTTCTCCTTAGCTATCCTACGAGCTTGGACAGATTGTGCATCAGTAGGATGGGATTTTTAAGAGCTGCCATACTCTTCAGGAATACGAATGTAAATCAACCTTCCATTTTCTAGCTTCCCAAGGGGCTACAAACACAGCTTTGCAAAGGCTCCATAGCTAAGCAGAGGAAGAAGCTAAAGCAGAGAGATCCTCATAGGGGGAGAGAGAGAGAGAGAGAGAGAGAGAGAGAGAGAGAGAGAGAGAGAGAGAGCGAGAGAGAGAGAGAGAGAGAGAGAGAGAGAGAGAGAGAGAGAGAGAGAGAGAGAGAGAGGGAGTGAGTGAGAGAGACTGTTAAAACTTTGCTGTTGCAAGTTTAACACAAATCCGTTTTTCTAAGTAGAAAATGATATTTTTGATATACAAATATACTAACATGGAGTTTTTCATCAATAAATTACATTTACGAGAAAAATTAAAAAATAATAATTTTTGGGGTCCCCACAATTTTGGGATCTCATGGATGTAGTGGTTCCTAACAGTTAGTTATGTTTATGGGGTTATGGGAGAGCAGGTGCTAGTTGGGGGATGATGGATGGAGGAGTGGAGCTAGGCGGTGAATAATAGACCATTGGAGGCCCTTATCTCATGAGTGGGTTGGATTGTGCCCCGTGTGGCCCTATGTGGTACCCTGTGTATGCTCCATGTGGTGGATACTATTGATATACAGGTGGGTTCAGGCTGATGTGACAGGGCTGGGTAGGCCCTTTCTCTATGCTATAATGTTTATGGTCCTTAGGATGATGGATTTGGCCCTGGGTTTTATATGGGCCTCTGGGCCCTAAATGAATCAGCTACCACCCTTGAGACGGGCATGGCTCTCCAAACTGGTGTTTAAGTCGAGGTTGGATGGCTCTCCCTTTGCCCAATTTCCGCTCTAGGCTTTAGAGACAGTGTGGGATTTGTTTCCTATTTGTGTTCTACACCTCTCATCCTCGGATGTGGCTCTTCCAATTGTGTGCTACTACCCAGAATAAAGTTGTAGAGCCTCGAGGCAAGGCTTCTCTGTGAATATGTAGGAGACGTAGAGTCTTGCTCCTAGATAGGTGATCTGTCCATACATTGAGCTTCAGGTTCTCCTATTTCGACGTCAGGAGTTGCTTGTCCCGTGCTGGGATGGTCTTCGCTCTCATTGGTGCTGTCAAAGACAAGCACTATTTGGCTCCACACTATATTAACCGATGGGTCTGACCTTAAGAGAAAGGGAGCTTCAAGAGAGTTTATGTCTTCAAAGAGAGGGTTGTTTTGCAAAACAATTTACCCCCCCCAAATGTAGGTGCATGAATGTGTGGAATTACCATGCAGAACCCCCTATGAATAGTCTGGTTTTTTTTTTTGGAATGGTACGGGCATACACTTTGAGATGGTACAAGTGTACGCTTTAAAAGGGAATGGGCATACACTTCTCGGAAGCCACGAGCGTGGCTTCAAGAAGGAACGAGCATGCGCTTTTGAATGGAGAAGGTATGGGCATGGCACAAATGGCACAGACATGGAAAGCAGATGGTACGAGCATGGCAAGGTTGCCCCACGGGCGTACGCTATAGAAAGGAGAAATGGTATGGGCGTGGCACAAATGAAACAGACGTATGCTTGCTGTATCCAGGGCAAAAGAGAATGATACGGGTGTGGAGAAACTGACATGGAAATGGCAGTTGAAGGGAAGATGTTGGAATGGGTGTATGCTTCTCTTCTAGTAGGAAGGAACGACTGTGGCACAAATGGAACAACAGGAGTATGTTGTGAATGGTATGGGCATTCACTTCCAAGTTTTAGAGATATTTCACAGATTTTAATGCTGTAGGTTTGATTGCCACCTACAATATTCTCTGACAGTGCAGCTATACACCTTGGTTAAATTGCCAAATTAATGGCTGAAGATTTCCCAAGATTTGCCTAGAGGAATGGAACGGGCATGGCAAGTTTGCCATGGTGGTAGTTGAAAGAAATAGGTGTTCGCTGTGAAAGGAAAAAGCATTCGCTTCTCAGAGGTAGGGATTTGTGCCTATAGTTCTCCTCTGATTTTTGTAGATTCAGGTATCTTCTCAATATTTTTATTATTTTTGTTTTGATGGGGAGTTAGAGCTAGTCCATGTAAGATGTGCTACCTAATGATGCTTAGAATGCATAAAGAAGCCTAATAAATTAACATTAATTTGCCTCGCTTCATTGGAGAGTGCTCGAGAGGAGTCTTGGAGTGCTGAGATTTGTGTACTTTATTGCTGTGGATAATTAAACTTGGTGCAAATCAAAAATTGTATGAATTTCAAGAGCAAAGATTGAACATGTGTCTCTCACACATGGGTGAAGACCTCAATGCTCTAATGCTCCGGTTGACCTCCATAGCTCCATTGAACACCATCAATCAAACAAACAACAACTCAAACACAAGCAAACATCCAGTGGATTTGCACTCCAACAAGCCAAATGAGGACTCTAGCAAATGAAATATGTGGAGGAACCTAAGCTAAGTTCTATCCCCGATAGCGACACCAAAGATGTTAATCCAAACATACAACCTTGCACACAAGAGAGGGAAATAAGAAGACAAACAACCATGCAAGGGTCGAGTTGGAGATGTGCACTTAGCCAACCCTAATGAGGGTTAACTCCTTTGTGAGGCCACTAGGGGCTCACTCCACCACCACTTGTGTCACCCAAGTGGAGATTCAAGGGCTAGGTAAAGAGCAAAGAAGGAGGGAGAAAGCTCAACCTTCACTCCATGCTACATGCATGCAAGAGGGACCTTAGTAGAGAGACAATAGAGGGGAGAGGAGAGGAGAAGCTAGATCATCACCATCCCTAACATGCATACACATCATCAATAAATCATGGAAGCATCAACAATACAATCATCCACAAGCGAGAGAGAGAGAGAGAGGAAAAACTCAAATGAGACTAATGGGATTGTCCCTTTTCATATTCTATAAAATGTCTTGTATATAAGAGCTCTCATTTTACAATCGTCGGCCGCCCATTTACAATTGGGGGCCAAAATAGCTTCTTAGCTCTTTGTGTATCTCTTTCCTATGACTGGCATTACATAAGCTATAAGATCGATCATCCCATGTCTCTTTTATTATTCAACACTTTGCGGAGTTACAAAAATATAGGTTACAAGAAGCATAACCACGGTTGAAAAATAATGTTAACTGGAGTGGTTAACAGATTCTTAGCAAATAATAGCCATTGTGCTTCTGACTGTGAGTGAGAATAGGAGTAGGGGTGTATGAAGGGACACAAATATCTTCCATCAATATTCTCAACCATACACATTCTACTATCACAATTAATGTTGCTCTGTATTCAGCCTCATAGGACGAGGTTGCCATAGTTGGTTGTTTCTTGCTTAGCCAAGATATGCATGATGTAGACTATCATATATCATAATTAGTTTCCTAATCAGAATCAATAAAGGCTTGTAGTTGTAAATCACCCCCCCTTGGCACAAAATAATTCAAGATCTTGAGTGCCTTGCAAGTATTGAAAGATGTAATAACTACCTGCCAACGCATAGTGCCTCAACAATGCATGAATTTTGCAAGCTGTGACACACCATACTGGATGTCTGGTAATGAGTTGCATAAATAAAGAAACTTGATCATAAATGGTTATGTTAGATGGAATCAAACTAAGTTTTACACACTAGGTTTCATCGGTGTAGATATTGGTTTATAACTTTCCATCTTGAACCTTTTTAGTAGTGCCGTCTTGATGCACTTTAACTGCTTATTGACTATATCACTATCTTGCTACTGTATAAACTACATACCATACCCAAATAGTAGTGTAAAAGACCAAGATTTGACATCTCAAAATTTGAGGCAAGTTTGGGCTTAAAGGCTGTAATGAAATCCTCATGCATGTCACAACATGTCATCTACATAGAGAATGACAACAAGCAAAACCTGCTTTACCTTTTTCACATAAAAAGTGTTTTTTGTATGGTTGCTGTGAAATCCCTATTCATTCAAATAGGCATGAATTTTCTGGTACCAAGCTCTGGAGGCTTATTTTAAACCATATAAGCTTGCAAACATTTTGTTCTTAACTAGTTTGAGAAAATCCAGTTGGTTGTCTCACATAAACTTATTCCTGAGTCACCATTCAAGAACACTATTTTGATGTTTAGTTGGTGCACTTTCCATCCATGATAAGCTGCCAAAGCAATAACAAATTAGATAGTGGTCATATTAGAAGTGCAAGCAAAAGTTTCATCACAATTAATCCATTTATTGCTAGAATAACCTTTTATAACAAGTCTAGCCTTGAATTTGTCAATTGATCCAACTATCTTTCTCTTGACTTGAAAACCCACTTAGTACCAATAGATTTCTTGCCAACAAGTGGTAGATCCAGTAAATCCCAACAAGTACCATTTTTCTAAATGGAATGAATTTCATCTTGCATGGCTTTCGCCCAATTTGGATCTTCTTGAGCTTCTTTAAAAGGCTCAAGTTTATTTACATCAAGTAGAGATCTAAGAAATATAAACTCAGCAATATCAACTGACTTAAGCACTAAGATTTGGTTCTACTCAGCAAAGGAGTGACAATTTGCTATCTTTATTTGAATCCTAAGCTTACACATAATATAGTACTAGTTTACATAGACACCTAGCACTTATTTACTCCCACATTAATCCCTATTTAACAATATGTAGGTGAGATACTCAAGGTATTTCACATGACCAAAATCAAGGTAGTTCCATTGGTACCCCAATAGAGGTTGATTTATTTAATATTTAACAATATGCAGGTGAGATGCTCAAGGTATTTGACATGACCAAATGCAAGGTAGACAACACATAATACAATGCTAGTTTACATGACCACCTAGCACTTGTTTATGTGACTAGGAAGCCATTGCACCATACAAAGAGTGCAGGAACTAACCAAGGTCATGGGGCTTTTCCCAACTGCACTTGTTGAGAGCATAAAATAGCTCAAACCAAGAGGCTAATCTTCCATAACCTAGCTCACAATTTTATGGTCAAGGTGTGTCACTCATCTGATGAACACTTGTGCTTGGATTCTTGTAGGAGACGATGTTGCCGGTACAACCACACTCTGAAGCTTCACTCCAACACTGCCACCACACTTCATGGAAGCTCGACCCTCCTCTAACTCAATCTCCCTCTCTCACATGCACTCACACATACATAATGAGCATATAGTAGCTCTAATTGAATTAGGAAAGCAAGAAAGACACACAAGAGAGCAATAGAGTAGAGAAGAAGAACACTCTATTAGTTGCATAAGAGAATTAATGGTGAGAATACAAAATGACCATTATCTTGGCCCCCAACCTTCACACCTTGGGCAGCCATATTTAAAATATTGGTCCATGGCTATCCAAGGCTGCCTAGGCTTATGCAAACACTTAATCTAAGCATGCAATCCCATAATTGATCCCATGGCATGCCTTTCATAGACAAGCAGTGATCACACACATAAAATATACAATGTTAGCATTTTTAATGTCAACAATGGCCAAACGAAGTGACGGTTGCCAATGGATGTGGCGTCGACGTGTGAGAGGTTTCCAATGAGGGTTAACAGGGCTCCGTTTTCCTGATATAGATTCCTTTCTTGGAATATGTCGATGAAGATTCGTCAAGGCTGTTATATGGGATACATGTGAGCGTTGGAAATGTCAAAGGTCTTGGAAGGTCTACAAGGTAACATGGTACCACAAGTAAGACGCTTGTGAAAAATAATTGAATATAAGAATAATGCAAACACCAATTAAGCAGTAAGGAAAGACTGGTTAAATTTTCTAGTTAAGACAAGGGTACTATTAAGGTTGGTCCAAATTCAATCTAAATAAGATGGAGAAAAAAGCATGCCTCGGGTTATGACCTTAGTCTCGACACACTATCACTTTGGTGAAATAATCTCGAGCTATTATCTAGCCTCAGAAGTGAAACTGCTAAGTGATTATTATATGTGTTTGTTTTGATTCTTTTTATGTTTGCATGAATATCCGGCTAGGGGGCCTGGGAACTCTTTTCCCTGGTACCCGGGAAAAACCTAACCAAATTCCTAATTGGATCCCATCACTACAGTGGTTGGGTGGTTGGCTAACCCATGGGACAGGCTGGACTGATGGATCCGTAAAACAAGACTCAATTTCTGTATAGTATGATAGACGAGGTAAATCTTGGATAAAAATTGTTCTATGGAAAAGAATCAACGGCTGTGCCTCTCAATGAGGAAAAAAGCGTTGGTCTCTACAATCTTTTCCCTGATCTGACTATGGGACTTACGGGTTTGGTCAGATCGGTTTAGTTAGTTAAGGTTTTTGGCTACGTTAGTGAAAAGTTATCCTAGAGGAATAGCCCGTGCTTTTCGGGTAAGGGAAGTTTTTCCGGATTCGGATTTGGAAGAACTGATGGATTAGTCTCTTGTCCAGATATCCGTGGGCGAGGCCCTGAGTGTGGGACCCTGCCCCGCACAAGAAGTGCTACTTTCGCTGCTAGCACCCCTGAATTCGTTGCGCGGTGGTGGGGGCAGGGATCTTACAGCTGGTATCAGAGCAAATTGGCTATAGTGGACCAACCGAGAAGCCAAAAATGTCAAAAATTTATGAAGAAGCAGTAAAAGGTTGTAAATGTGTGATAAAATTCATACAAATTGATATTCAAACTGAAATTCGTAAATTGGTAATTGGGTCTTCAGATGGAAGTACCGCAATTGTATGGAATCCCTGACTTGCTTGAGGCCTAGGCATGATGGAATTTACCTTATAGTTCCAAGGACCGTGACTACCCGTATATAACTACAGCTCTTACTGGCAGTATATACGAGTAAATCTAAGACTTGAAATTATAAGCATTAATACTATTTAGATGATGAATTCGAATGTGGTTGATATGATTTTAAATTCTGGTTGAGAACTGATGAGTTGATTTGGATTCTGATTGAAAAATGAAGATTCTTGAATTTTGGTTGAAATGTAATAATCTAAGCAAAACCACAATGAGGATGAATGGGACGAGTCCCTGTGATAATGTTCGTTAGCTGGAATGACGTTAATGACTTCAACAAATCACTATGAGATTAGTGGATTGTGCTGGCAGATTGCTGCTATTAACACTTTACCCAGTGGATCAAGTTAAGGGGTATCAAATTAAAAATCTATAAAATTGAAAATTTCCATGAAGGACTGTTCAGATAGAAATTTTGATCTAATGGACCATTATTGTGATAAGGATTGAATGTTACAATCTGAGTGAATTATTATCTGATAATGGGTTTTATATAAGGGATCTTTATCCCAGGATTCTGTTGGGTTCTCCAGACTATAAGGAACCCCAGAATCAGTTATCTTAAGGAAAAGAGTTCTCCTCTAATTTTGCAAGATGAGAACATCTCGCGTTTTTTAAGTGGGGTAGGATGTAAGATTCCTCCCTCCGGCTTTTGAGGTGTGCAGGTGTAAGAACCTCTCCTTCTGATCTTATAATTATTCCCCTCTCTGAAATAAAAGAAAGATCTTGTTTTACCTTGTTTTGGCCTAGAGAGAGAAAATGTTCTAGAGAGAGGTTATTCAAATTTTAGATATTTTTTGGATGGAAAAATATCTCTTCTCATGACCAAGCTTTCATGGCCTTCTTAACTATTACCCTAGGATGGTGACCCACACCCATGTCATCACTCCATGCTTTGAGTGGCCAACCCTAGTCTCTTGCAAAAATTTGACTATGACTAGTGATGATTGTAACCCCCACATAACTCAATTTATGCTTAATTTTTGGGTTTTTTTTTTACTTTGTTCTCACACGTTAACTTCGCTAATTACTAAAAACTAATAACAACAAAAAAAACATAATTTATTCTAAGAAACCAATGGATTTGCCTCAACCCAAGCAACTTCTCATCCACCACTCACAAACAAGGGAGCCCTAAGCTATAGAGCGCACCTTCCCGGTAGTTGTTGTCAAGATGTCTCACCAAAATGGGAAAAATTGTGACTTGAATGAGGGAAATAAATGCAAGTCTTTAATTTGTTTAACACTCTTAGCCATCTTGGAGAAGACAACCCTCTCTTGTGGAGAGGCTAAGGTCCTTAACCTTGCCTCCAACCTTACCTCCAATCATCAATGGTGTCACCTCAAGAGGGCAGAAATGCAAAAGTCTTAAATGGTTTGCACTCTTAGCCATCTTGGAGAATATAACTCTCTTTTATAAAGAGGTTGTGGTCCTTCACCAATGGTGCCACCCTAATGGAGCCTTGGAAAATGGGTAGTAAAGAGCTATTGAACGTTTCTTGGAAACTAAGGGTTGCCACACATCCCATGATGTGTCATGGTTCACACACCAATGGTGCCACCCTAATGGAGCCTTGGAAAATGGGTAGTAAAGAGCTATTGAACGTTTCTTGGAAACTAAGGGTTGCCACACATCCCATGATGTGTCATGGTTCACACACCAAGTTTGGATACATTAGCGGGCCAACATTTGTGCCTATTATGCTTTCTAGAGCCGGAACCCCTAGAGATACACATATTCACATAGGCATGTGGAGGCTCTAGCATGCTAAGATAGGTCCCAACCTTGTCTAACCAGCCCTACACTCTTCAAAAGACATGCTTGGGGGAGTTAAAGATAGGATGTGTACATTTGGATTATATATACCCTTTCATCTTCCATATTGACTTTACATGTGGGATTACTTGTCATCCCCTTTCCCATCTTGCAATCCCCACTACCCATGTGAGGTTTTCACCTCCAATAGCCCCCTCCAATCAAGCATGAATGGAAGTGGCCTGGGACCATGAACCAAGGCTTTGGTACCATCTTGGAAACCAAGAGTTGCCACACTGCCCATGATGTGTCATGGTTCATACACCAAGTTTGGATACAGTGGTGGTAGTAGTAGCATGCCAACATTTGTGCCCCAAGCATACTTTTTAGAGCTACTAGCATAACCCCTAGAGGAACACACATCTGCATGGGCATGCGGAGGCTATGGCATGCTAAGATAGATCCCCACTCTATCTAACTAACCCTCTAGTCTTCCACAAAAGATAAGCTTAGGTAAGTTGAAGATAGGAGGGGTCCCTTTAGACTATATATATCTAAGATAGATCCCCACTCTATCTAACTAACCCTCTAGTCTTCCACAAAAGATAAGCTTAGGTAAGTTGAAGATAGGAGGGGTCCCTTTAGACTATATATATCTTTTCATCTTCCACATTGCCTTTGCATGTGGGACTACTTGGCATCCCTTTCCCATCTTTTAATCCCCACTACCCATTTGGGAACTTCTTGAATAATCAAAATTTCCCACCATGCTATATATCATTGGAAAGGTCTCGATGAGTAGATTCCAAATGTGAAATCTCGGTTGACTTTTGATTTGATTTGTAAAATTTTACCATGAGCCATTTTTCTAAAGAGAAGAGGTGTGGAAATCCTTAAGGGGGCAAAAATGAGAGTCCATATTTTGCCTAATGAGGAAAGGGGGAAAGAGCTATGGAAAGCTCAGTCTCATTCCCAATGCATATGTGTATGTTATGAGTGTGTGAGAGATGAACATGGAGAAGAAGATGAAAAGGGAGAGAAGCAAGCACAAGCAATCACACATTGCATACACCATAAGGAAAAGGGAGATGTATGTTATGAGTTTGTGAGAAATGGAGATGGAGATGGAGAAGAAGAGGAAAAGGGAGAGAAGTAAGAACAAGCAATCACACCTTGCATACACCACAATCCACAAGCATGCAAGCAATAATACAAGAATCCACAAGCAATCACACCTTGCATACACCACAATCCACAAGCATGAAAGCTAATAATACAAGAGATCTAAGCTAGAAAGCTCAATTGTGATCAACATAGGATTCTCCCTTTTCTCATTATTGAAAATGTCTTATATACATGGCCTCCTATTTACAACTACCCTCTTGCCCATGGTAAGTCTAGGGGCCCATTAAGCTTGCAGCTAGGATATATATATATATATGTATACACACACACACACATGGCTAGAAATATTCTCCCTTTTCTCATTATTGAAAATGTCTTATATACATGGCCTCCTATTTACAACTACCCTCTTGCCCATGGTAAGTCTAGGGGCCCATTAAGCTTGCAGCTAGGATATATATATATATGTATACACACACACACACACATGGCTAGAAATATACGTCACAGACTCAACTAGATCCCATAATCAATCATCATTAATTGCATGGCATGGTTGATGGAATGAATTGATGATTACATGTAAAAAGTAATGTTAAAACCAAATCTGTTTAACATTTGAAATCGAGGTAGAAAGATACTTATGGTTTAAGTATGTAGTTAGCCCTAATCATTTTTTATGATTTTCAAAGCACTTCTAGGAGGTTATAATTGTGGATATAATCATCACTTTTAAACAAATAAAACATGAATCATTAATTTGAGTGGCTCTAAGTATGGTATGGGTTCTTCAATTTTGGGTTAACTACAGTATACATGGATGCACATACACACATCCAGGCGGAAATATGTAGAATACACATATATACAAAACACAAATATTTACATACAACTAAATAAAATATATTCTCTCTCTCTCTCTCTCTAGCATACATGTGCTCACATGTACGCATACATGTGAGCACATGTACGCATACATGTGAGCACATGTATACAAAAAAAATGCATTTCCACTTATAAATCTAATTGTTCTTCTCTCATGCATATTGAAATGGTTACTTAGTAAGAGGTAAAAAAGTATATAGTTTTTTTAAACTTTAACTTGAAGGTTTAGAGAGGCCACAACCTTGCTCATATTGGGTGAACTAGTGAGACTAAGTGAAAAAGCTCTATGATATGAATATATTGATTCTAAGGTTTTATAATGCATAAAGAAATTAAGTGCTAGTAGATTATAGGGGCATAGAGATGATAGAGCAATCAAATAGGCAAAGGTGATGGTGATGGTGATGGTGATGGCTTGAAGTCATTAGATAACATTGTTGCTCCCATGAATAAGGCATTATCCAAGCAACTAATTGGAGGTCAACATACCCAATGGTGGTAATAACAAGTGCACACTACTACTATTAGATAACATTGAAGGCTCCCATGAATAAGGCATTATCCAAGCAACTAATTGGAGGTCAACATACCCAATGGTGGTAATAACAAGTGCACACTACTATTATTAAAATTATTGAAGGCTACAAGGATACCACGAGGAAATAAATGGGAAATATGCAACATGTCTTATAGATTGCCAACCTCGCATGTTAAAAGAAGAGTAACTTTTCTATGATCTCACAAGAATAAAAAAGCAAGGAAATTTTAGTGCATCATAAAATAATGAAGGTTGTCTATGCTCTGAACTTTTATTCCATGCCTTAAAACTGTAAGGATAATTCCCTGCGTGGTTGGAGAGAGAGCAATGCTCTCATGAGGATCATAAGCATGGCCATTGGAAACAGAGAGTGTGTGTGAATTTTGTGGGGTCTATTAGCATGGCTAGAGAGAGACACAATTGTGAGGCTTAAGGGTGGATCATAAGACACAATGTAGCCATGATGTGTGTGGATAAGAATTATCCGGATGTACCATCAAAGCATCAAAAGAAGGCACATAGATCAAGTGGGCTAGCAAGTGCATAATTGTCAACAACAATCAGTATAAAATTAGCCTAGAATCATGGGGGAGGTGGAAGCTAAATCATAGGGAGCCATATTAGGGCTAGATTAGGCAATGGATTAAGCAAACCAAGGTGATAATAATGATGTAATCTAACCTATTTGAAGGCACCCAATATAAAATGTGTGTGTGTTAAATCTAACCTCTTGCCTTGTCATTATCTTGTCATTAGCGTAGTCACTTTTTCTCTACTTTCATTATGCAAGTATGATTAGCTTCATCCACTTCTATCCGCCACCTTAAGGTGGTATCAAAGTCAACCATCCTCCCTTAATAATTTAAACTCCTCTATGTTGTCACTACCATTAGTACTAATTACCTTGCTAATCCACTTTTACCCCTAGATTACTCCCAACATTTGGTGGTTTCTACTTCAAAGGAGGGTATCCACACCTTATTCAAATCTAGGAGATTATCATGAACACCACAACAAGCTAGATCTATAGAATTATGGGCTCCAAAAAACTAGTGAAAAAATTATGCATATTACTTAGAGGAATCTATAGATTTCTTTAAATTTAGCGAATCTAAGTAGAAATTGAAGCATACAAGTCTTTAGCTAGCTAAGAGTGAAGTATTTGATGCTTCAATTACACCATTAACTCTCTATTTTGACCATGCTTAATGTTTAAGAAAATAGCTTGTGAGATTGGGGATTAATCCTCTATTTGGAGATTAATTATGATGTTTGCAAAAGTTATAAAGGGACATTTAAACCATGTAATTAATTGTGATTTATCTCTATGTTATATATAAGTGATATTTATAGTTTATAATAGTGATACTCAATTTATCTCTATGTTATATAAAAGCGATATTTTATAGTTTATAATAGTGATACTCAATTTAGTCCATGTACTAGAGATAGCAACACTAGAAGCTAATATAAGTTGAAATAATGCTATTTGAACAAAGGGTATACCAATAAGAAGAAATCTATTAAAAAAAACAAGGTCTAACAAGCTTAACAAGTTCTAAAAGCCAAGTGAGAAAATTGCATCTCTCAAAATACCCTAGTCTAATAAGTTCAACAAGCTAAGTGAGAAAATTGTATCTCCCAAAATCCCCTAGTCTAATAAGTTTAACAGCCAAGTGAGAGAATGACATCTCCCAAAATCCCCTATCTCAACAACTTCTAAAAGATCCAAGTGAGAAAATGACATCTCCCCAATCATATACATATTTTTTATACTCATAAAACTAGGTAGCAAAAATAAAAACCTCCTCTACCAACTATAGAGTCACAATCGTTGTCCCATTGTAATAAATAAGCACTCTCATTATGAGCTTACATGTAACATTAAAACATTTATCTTCTAATTTCATTTTCCATTTACCGTTCAACAATGGTTTTCCTAATAACAAGGGTACCTTCACATTGAAAATATTATTGTGTAAAATCTATCGTGAGAGCGGTATAGTTTCATAAAGCCATTCCATAATATATTTAGGGAGCCTTTTTGCTACACATTAAAATAAAGATAATATATATTCTTCCTATGTTGACAAATAAAGTGAAAGCATTCCATGAGAGCGGTATAGTTTTATAAAGCCATTCCATGAGATATTTAGGGAACCTCTTTGCTAGCCATTCAAATAAAGATAATATATATTATTCTTATGTTGAAAAAGAAAGTTAAACTATACATGCCTAAATTATTCTTAAGAAACTACATTAAGAAGTAATTGTGTCCAATCAATCAAGTTTCCTTTATTTTTATCACTATACATTAAGAAGTAATTGTGTCCAATCAATCAATTTCCCTTTGTTTATATCATTATAGAGATTGCTTGAAGGAAAGGTGCATGTTTGTAGACTTGAAAAGTGTTTCAAATGATAGGTTTAAAGAAGCACATAGAAAGGGAACACCTTTCTCTTTAGAAATTTTTATATACACCCTTCTTCAGTGATAAAATACCCTTCCTAAGTAGAGACTTAGAAAGGTATTATTTGTAGACACATGTGTAAGGACATATGTTTTTCTATATGTAATTGTGTAGGCTAATATATGCATGTTATATGGCCACATGTTTGTCTATATGTAATTGTGTAGGCTACTAAATGCATGTAATATGTCTATATATTTGTAGGTATGTAATTGTGTAGAGTAATATGTGCATGTTGTAAATATGAATGTGCCCAAGATTCCCTCTAAGATCTCTTATATATATGAATACGCCTAAGATGCCCTCTAAGATCTATTATAAATTATCTTCTCTAAAGTTCAAGAGTTACCATACTAGAGGATTTAAAAACTTCTATGGCATGCCATTGTGACAAGGCAAGTAAGCCCATACATGTTCACTTATGCCTTATTTCCATTAAATAATTAGAATGCCTTTTACAAAGTGTAATAGTGCAAGGAGGTTGTTCAAAGGATACACTTCTAGGTGTGTTAGTACGATTGAACATGCTAGATACACTAACAAAGTATGTGATAATTTGGGAGAATATATTCATCTACAATATTAGAAATGATTAAACAAGTAATATTGTTCTAGGTGTGTTAGTACGATTGAACATGCTAGATACACTAACAAAGTATGTGATAATTTGGGAGAATATATTCATCTACAATATTAGAAATGATTAAAAATTTGAATGGTTTTTAATTGTTTATTCTAAACTTGTACATGTGTTACTCTTATCCAACATAGTGTACGTGTAAAGCAGTACCTGTTTGATAGAAATGCATATCTTCATATAAAATAATCAAATGTGGTTTGAATTTTTAAATTAAGGAAACATCAAGAGGTTTGATATGAAGAACACATATCTAGAATGTATTTTCTTTTAGGATCCAAAAAATGAAACGAAAGTTGCCATTGTTACTACAATTTCCTATTCCTTATTAAATAATAACAAATACAATCGGCTTCCATATTGTTGTTTTCTTCTCTCTAAAATAAAAGAAACCATTAGCCACCATATGTACATGCCATTTTTTATCCTTGCAATTGGTAATTTTATCACAATTTCAAAGTACCATTTCTTTCTCTCAAAAGTAAGAAATGACACTTTTAACTACCATTTCTCTATTCAAAAGGGTAGAAAGCCATTTCATACATGAGAAATTGATTTTGTAGAGCAAGACCACCATTTTCTACTGTTATTTTTAGTAGATCTTATAAGAATGAGCACTTTTGGTAGCCATTTCGTCCTCCAAAAGGATAGTTAAAGAAGTGGCCCACCATTTTATATGTGAGAAGTGACACTTTTAAAACAAGGCCACCATTTTCTACTTCCATTGTTTGTAGTAGTAGTAGTAGTAGTAGTAGTAGGTAAAGGTGATGCAACTTTCTTCAAAAAGATAAAAACCCAAAATAATTCTTGATTCTCAGCAACACATTTCAATTTTCTAGCATAAAGCTTTTCTTAGAGAAGAAGATGGGTTTTACCACAAGTTGTAACTCATGATCATGATGAAGAACAATAGTAGTTGGTGGAAGTCTAATGAGTATTGCTCTAGAAAATTGGCTCATTTTGATGTAGAGGGAGAATTCAAGTAAATATGAGTAGGTTGAAAGAAGATGGAAATCAATCAACAACGTGGGGTTATGTGGTCACTTCCGGTTATTGTGATGTATGAAGAATCCTCCTTGGTCGATTTTGGGCATCTTGAATAGAAGTGTGGAAACATTGTGTAAAGGTATGACAGGTGGGCACATTGGCATGTGAATGATGGATAAGTGTTAGACTAATGATGACAAAGGAGGCTGATGAAGAATGCAAGTTGCGCGATAGAGTAAAGCAAAGGGCACATGAGAAATAAGTAATTGAAAGGCACATGGAAGGCTCATTATTGTAGTGTAGGTCAATGGTCCCCTTCTAAAGGAAAAGTAGGGGGGGCAGGGGAGAGGAGGACTTGAAGGTTCAAAGGCAAGGTGTGGTGTATTAATAGGAAGGGAGGGAGGAAAGGTCAAGGCCTTAGGTGGTGGAAATGATGTGTGTGTGTGGGGCAAAGGGAGAGAGAGAGAGAGAGAGAGAGAGAGAGAGAGAGAGAGAGGGTCCATGAAAACGCCATGAAAGGCGTGCAAGAAAGTTCGCCAACTTTTTCTCACTGCCGTGCTTTATACCAACGCTTCTCTCAATCTTCAAAGGAAAGGTAAGGCTTCTTCCCTCCCTGCATATACTAGCTATGGAGGCTCTTCCATCAGCAGGCGCACACACAGAGGCCGCGCCGCCGGGAGCTCCCTCCTGTTCAAAAGAGAGACGCCTGCTGTGGTGTGGCGTTACCACCCGGCGGCTGCCGGCTCATGCAATTCTAACAATTGTACTATCATATACCTTTGTGAATTGCATGAGGCAGGAGCCTCCCTACTCTTATGTATTGCACAACTTCCGGCGTTCCCCCTTTTGGACTGAAGGGAGCTCCCCATGTCCAATATATGCTTAAACTCCTCCAAGGTGTGCTCTCTCTCTCTCTCTCTCTCTCTCTCTCTCACACACACACACACACACACACGGCATCACAAGGTGCGCTCTCTCTCTCTCTCTCTCTCTCTCTCTCACACACACACACACACACACACACACGGCATCACAAGGTGTTCTCTCTCTCTCTCTCTCTCTCTCTCTCTCTCTCTCTCTCACACACACACACACACATGGCATCACAAGGTGTTCTCTCTCTCTCTCTCTCTCTCTCTCTCTCTCTCTGTCTCTCTCTCTCTCTCTCTATATATATATATCTATATATATATATATATATATATATATATATATATATATATATATATACACATCACATGGCATCACCAGCTTCAAAATTAATGGACTGCCAACTTCATTTCTCAAATCCTCTTTTACATTTTGATTCCATTTTGTACAAAGATTTTAGAGAATCTATGGAGAATATAACACTTCCCCTTAGATAGTCTCATTCCTTTTAATTTTGTTTAGTACAAAGATTGAGAATCTAACGAGAATATAACCACTTCCCCTTAGATAATCTCAATCCTTTTAGTCTTGTTTGGTACAAAGATTAGAGAATCTAAGGAGAATATTACACTTCCCATAAGATCATCTCAACCCTTTTAATCTTGGCCATTTTCTCTTATTTTCATTAATGGGTATGGTAGGTGGACTATCAAGTTTAATTTATATTCTTGAGAGCATTCATAGTTTTTTTTTAAACTTATAGCATAAAACTTTCTCACATTGCATATTATAAGGTTTTAGTATGAGCATTTAAAGGATGCTCACCTTAAAAAGAACCATGACCTTAGAAGGTTTAGCAATGAGCTTTTACCCTTCAAAAGGACCATGATCTTAAAAAGAAGTAATGAATACTCTTTATCATTAGCTTAGCGCCTCCAACAAGCTAACAAATGTAGATGATATTCTTGTCATGTACTTAAAAATCCTACATAATATTTTTATGCTATTAAACAAATATATATTAACAAATTACCACCTAACCTAAAATATCTCCTTAAGATTTATTGTTATCTGGATCTCTCTTACACGACTCAAAAGCTACACCAAAAACTATTTGCTATTTGTGTCTAACCATAAATGTTCTCTTATACACCATTAATGCATGCAAAAGAGAAGTAATAATATTTCAAAATTCCATTTCTTGTTGCCTAAAGGCCTTTGGCTATTAAATTTGCATACTACATCTCATAGCCTTGCCTAGCATGTGTAGTTTGAGTCAAGGAAGACTATTTGTGCTATTTGTATCTAGCTATAAATGCTCTCTTACTACACACCATTAATGTATAAAAGAAAGGAGTATAGTTCAAAATTCCATTTCTTATTGACCTGAAGGCCTTTGGCTATTAAATTTGCATACTACATGAGTCAAGGAACTTTAATATAATCATTTGATTACATGCGAAATACTATTACATGAGTGAAGGAACCTTATTATGATTATATGTGAAATACTATTACTCTTATGAAAGTTTTGTCACAATAATCTTTCATTGAAGTTTAAATTCAAGTGCATATTTCATTTGATGGTCATCCTTAACAAATAGGTTGAAAAGTCACTAGAACATAAATCAATAAATAGGAACACCAATAACATCAAGAATACCAATTGCATATGTCATTTGATGCGAGCCATGTAACACTTATCCACTTGTAAGAAAAAAGCAATTAAATGCAATTTTGAATGCATCCATTTGTCATAGTCAAATGAGAAAAAAGTAGAGGAGTAGAGGCACTTGAATATCCACATATGTAAATAGTAAAAAAGAAGAGATACTTGAATATCCACACATGTAAATAGTAAAAATGAACAAAAATACTTGAATATGTCATCACTTGTAAATATTAAAAAAGAAGAGATACTTGAATATATTCATTGGTAAGAATACTGTTTTAAACAATTAGAGAATATAATTTTATAACCTTGTATTTAAATAGGTATTTGAATAATATTTTACAATTTTGATAACATGTGTGTTTACGTAAGTAGATAAGTAGAGCATAGTATTGTACAACTTTCATCTTTACGTAAGTAGATAAGTAAAGCATAGTATTGTAGAATTTTCATAAAGTTGTGAAATGAGATTTTTTATAGTTGCTTACTTGTTAGCACCACCTATGAATATAAGTGGCCCATGATTTTGATGTTTTTTAGTTACTACTCTTTAGATGCTACATTGTTATCATACAAAGCATGACTATGTGTTGATGCCATTTTTTAAGGGCAAAAGCATTTTAGTCAACAAAATATAGTTGGGGCTTTGTTTTCTTCATGGCTATAATTTTTCTTAAGAAATTTTATAAAAGATAATTTTAAACTTTATTTAATGATCCTTGATAATTATTAGCAAGGTGAAATTATGCTATAGCACACTACCACCATTATTAATATTAAATTATGTTCTACAGACTTTCCAACCCATGTGTTTTAATGGCTTGCAATAATTTACTGGTGTAAGTTTTAACATAGAAGGCCTCTCATTTCTACATTTATTTTCTTCGTATGGCTATGCTCATTTTTCTTCCTTAAATCTTGATGTTATGGGCATTCTGGCTTCTTAAATCTATTTCAAACCCCCACCCTTGCTCCAAAGCATTCCCAATCCTATAAACAGACCTACCACATTTGGAAAATGTTTTCAAGATGTAAAAAGGTAGCATCACATGAAAGCTTGTTGTATAGAGCACCTTTGGCCAAATGGACCTAGTTGTATAATAACACCATATTAGTAAATTTGGGAATTTCCCAATTCCCATTTTTGAATACTTAAAAAAGGGGACATAGATAACATGTTTGTTTCTCAAAACCCTATCATATGACCTATCGTTGGAAAGCGCTTGAAAAATGGAATCTAAAGAGCTATAAAGCGCTCATTTTGGATTAGTGGTGTTCAAGTTATGGTTAATCCAAACTTTTGACCACGTGCCCCAAACTTGTGGGAAATTCCCATATTCCCCAATATGGTGTTTAATCTACATCTCCTAGTACTACACTCCAAGAGGGGCTACTCATGGCATGGAGTAGACATGGTCACCATCCTAAGGAGAAGGGAAGCCAAGAAGGCCATGGAAGCTTGAAAGCTTATAAATGTGATTAGTAGTCATTAATTATGATTAATAGAATTACAAATGTCCTATATACCAAGGCCTATGTTCACATTCATTTAAGCCCTTGGCCCCTATACTTGGCCTTGGCCCATAGCAATATTCATGGCCCTTTTCATGTTATTTGGTCCATATTCCATGGCCTATTATTTATCCTTCATATGTGCATAATATATGTGCCAAGGCTTCCCATATCATTACAAACCATCCCCACCCAACTATGTTTCATCCTCAAAACATGCATCATGTCAAAGGCCCAATGTATGAGCAAGATATGAGTAAGGCATGAAGGAAAGCCACCAACACTAATCCATTGTACAAAACTATCCAAGAGAGCATGATTCAGCTTAATGGCCTTGAATATTCATGTAATGCTCCCCGACAACTTCTATGAAGTGTACTTACCATTTGCATCCATTTTGAGCCTCATTTAGGCCTCATAATAGTGAATACTAGGAAATTACAGCAAACTGTTTTTACTATTTTGGCTCATAAAACCTCTTTGGATGCGTTCAAAAGGTGCTCAAACCCCTCCAACATAGAGGCGGGCTGCCATGTTGCTTCATCTTAAGGTAATCCCCTCCACCTGACAAGGTATTCATGAAATTTTGTCAAGTGCAACCATTCATCCCATGCATGTTGTGTCTCATAGCAATAATGCCTTAACTAAGTCTCATAGAAATAGTGCCTCAAGTAAGTCTCAAGCCACTTGTTTGCTGACCCTTTCAGTTTAAACATCAATTTTTTGGTGTGACATAGTTGGAGTCAATTTGGTGCCCATGCTCTCAAACAATGTACACCAATATGTGAATTAGTGTGCAACCATGGATGCCAAGTATCGCACTTTTGTTGGCACAAAATGGGTAACTTTTGTCACAACTGATCAGCCACAACATAGATATCATCCCATCCTCTCTTGGTAGGAGGCAAGCTAGTAATGAAACCCCTTGTAATGTGCGTCTACTTACCATTCGGAATAGGTAAGGGGGCTGAAGTAAACCACCACGCTTTTGTGTGGGATTCTTGTTGAGTTGACATGGCATACATTTGGAGACATATTCCTTCACATCCCTCCATTCGGATTAGGTAAGGGGGTTGAAGTAAACCACCACGCTTTTGTGTGGGATTCTTGTTGAGTTGACATGGCATACATTTGGAGACATATTCCTTCACATCCCTCCATTGACCATTCTAATGAAAGCTTTTCCTTATGGCATCATAGGCCTTGAACAAACCCAAATATCCAGCCATGGGAGAATAATGCATATCATCCATAATCTTTTGCTTAAAAGCTGAATGAGGTATAAGATATACCCTCTCCTTATGGTATAGGAGTCCATTATGCAACCAAAAATGAGATAAACCATGCTATAATTTCTATACCATTCTTCATCAAGCATGTATTCCTCTTGGATGTCATCAATTCGAATTCTTGTGCACTTTCGTGATGGTTGATAATGAACATGCTCACATTCTAGAAAGTGAATCTGCCACCACATTATCCTTCCCCTTTGTATAAGTGATCTCAAAATTATAATTTTAAAGGGTAGCCAACCGTGTTATTTGTTTAGGTGAGAGATTAGGTTGTGATAAGAAGTATATTTGAGTATACCCTATGATCATTTCTCATGAAGAACTTGCTTCCACAGAGATAGTGATGCCATTTCTTGATTGCATCCAAAATTGCAATCATCACTTAGTTATAAACATGAAACTCCATCTCTTTGTCATCAAGCTTCAGGCTTTCAAATGCAATCACCCCATGATCTTGATATAGCATGGTAGTAATGCATCTTCCACATACATCCACTATTATATCGAAAAGGCTTGGTGAAATCCGGGCATACCAAAATAGGGGCTAGAGTAAGCATCTTTTTCAGCTCTTCAAAGCTCTAAGGGCTGTAGTATCCTAAAATAATGCCTCCTCCTTCAATTTTTCCACATCAATAGAGCTACTATGTGAGCATATTTCTTAATTAACCTCCGATAGACCCAAGAATTCCTTGATGTTGGTGGGGGGCAATTCTTTACACATTCTACCTTCTTGGGATCCACCATCTTTGACCAAAGTGGTACTCAACTTCATGCCATTAATGTACATTTTCTCTCTTTGGCATACAAATGGTTGGCTCTCATCAGTGCATCTAAAACCTTACATACATGAACCACGTGCTCTTCTTCACTCTTGCTATACACCAATATGTCATCAAAGAAGACTAATAGAGGAATGGTTGAAGCACTTATTCATCAAGGATTGAAAGTGCATTGCATAATCCAAACAATATCACCATGAAATGACAGAGACCTCTGTTGGTCCAAAATTTCATCTTGTATTCATCACCACTCTTTATCATCCTAATTTGGCGATAACCCAATCTCAAGTCAATGTTAGTTTAAAAATTCACACCCTTCCCAACTCATCCAAAATGTCATCTATCCTTGGGATTCGATACCTATTCTTGATAGTAATCTTGTTTAAATCACAATAATAAATGCACACATGAAAGGCACCATCCTTATTTTTCACCAAAAGCATGAGTGATGCAAGCGGTGAGATTGACTTGGCTCCACACAATCCATTTCCATCAATTCTTTGACTTAATTTACCACCTCATCTTTCTCAACCTTCGACAATCCATAGCAAGACTTGTTAATGGACCTAGCATTAAGCTCAAGCTCTATCCCATGATCCACATCATGCTTGGGTGGTGGTAAGTACTTGGGTATTTAGAATACATCTTCACACTCCTTTAGGTAGCTTTGTCATCGCTTCATGTGTGTTCTTGCTCTCTTCCACATGGTATTCATCTTTACAAAGCTATAATACATACATTTGTCCCATCTTTTTGAGGGTTATGCACATTTACCGAGCTAAAACCTCTGAGTTAAAAATGCCGAGCTATAATTTTCCACATGCATTAATTTATATATTTATCCAATAAATTATACAACATACTAAAAAAAAGGGTTAGTGCAGATACATGTTTAGTAGAATTTCTTGGCATGGCCTCCTCTACAAGCACACATGACCCTCATATCCTCCCTATTTACTTGTAGAAAGTACCTAGGTAAGAGTCCCTAGCATGGCTATGTTCTCCATTACATTACCATGACCTCCTTTTCCTCTCTACTTCCCCCATATGGAAAGTACTTAAGGAGGAGTTGGTAATATAGCAAGATCTCCTCTACATGTACATGAACTAGGAAAACTTGGTGTGAAAGAAAGCAATCCCAAGTACTTTCTCTAAAGAAAGTACTTGGGATAGCTTGTGAAAGAAGGCAAGCCTAAGTACTTTCACTAGGCGAAAGTACTTGGGACAACTTTTTAAAATTGCCATAACTCTCACATCTAATGTCCAAATATAGTCATCCAACCACTCAAATCAAAAGGAAAATGCCATTTGAGCGCATTCAATGGGTTAAGTCTTACAAAAAAAAAAAATACTATGAAAATTTTTAAAAATAAAGATCTAGATCTACAATAGGATAAGTTTAAAAGCTATTTCTTATTCTTTTTTTAGCAACATTACTTAAGTCTATCCTACTATGTATCTAGGGATGATCCCCTCTACAGACCCATGAACATGGGCATGATCATCCCTAGATACATAGTAGGATTAAGTGCATGAAGAGAAGTCTCTTACATGGGCATGATCTCCTTTACATATGCCTACATTCACGTGTCTTAAATCCACCAGTCTCTCTCCATGCCACCCTCACATGTAACTCCTAATTATGTGCTTGTTTTCTAGCCATCATGTAATATCAATGTTTATTTCTTAAAATGTAAAAAATGCATAACTTAATAATATATCAATATTTCTTGGATAAACATGCTAGTGGGATCATGTGATTTTTCTCAAAAAGTAGTAATTGCTCCTCTTTTGTGATACCTTAGTGTGCGAGAGCTCGTGGGTTCAAGCTCGGAAAATGGTAGGTCCCATTTTTAAGCTCTCTCTTGAGTTGAGTGCCATTAATCAATGTCAACCTTGAGCTACAAAATCCATGCAAATTGACACTTCTTTCTCCATGTATAAACCTCATGAAATCTTGCTATAAATTCATGGAAAAAGTCCTAAGAGGATAGCCAACCCAAAACAATGTCATTTGGCCCCATGTCCAATACTAGCAAGTTCACTTGCAAGTTTAATCTCTTGAGAGCAACACATCCCACATCATTGCAAACCATTGTAGAATTTAATGCATCCCCATTTTCCACTCTAGCTTTATATATTATTTGACAAAGTATCCAAGTATAATTTAAGATTGCATAATGATTGTCGGTTCACAAAACTGTGTACTACCACTATCCACCAACATGAATGCCACCAACATGAATGCCACTCTTCCATTGACCATAGCCTTGAGCCTTAGGTTATTTTATGCCCTTGCATCTGACATAGGCTTCATATGATATTGAGCATACAGTAGCATCATGTGTACATGCATCCATAGCACATAAAGTATCAGGTTATTTTATGCCCTTGCATCTGACATAGGGTTCATATGATATTGAGCATACAGTAGCATCATGTGTACATGCATCCATAGCACATAAAGTATCAGGTAAACCATCATCATAATCATAAGCCTACATAATGCACCACTGAGATCAAATGAAAACTCACCATCTGGCTCTATGTCAGTATCGGATTCCATATACTCATAGGAATCAAATGATTCCACATCTTTGTCATCCTCTCATCCACCGCTTCCAAGAATACCATGTTATTAATAGTAACATTTCTTGCTTTGCATGATTCGGTATGCTCCTTATGCCACTTCTCACCACACTTATAGCATAGACCTTGCTCCTCAATTAATTAATGCAGTCCTCCTTCACAAACTTACTCTTGTTAGCTGTTTTCCATCCCCTTATGAAGGTTTATGAGAAGTGTTTCCGAATTTGAATTTTTTTCCCACCACTACCATACACGGTAGAAAACTTGGACATATTCGGAGTAGTGTAAGTATCCTTTACTTGCCTTATGGAAACATCGAGCCAAAATGTAGCTGTGAATTCAACCATGCATTTGCATATTTCTTTTCATAGATATTGGCTAAAATCATAGCCTCCTCAAGAGTGGTTAGCCATTAAGCTTTGATATCCACTCTAATAGTGTTCTTCAAGCCTTTTGTATACTTCACAATTTTGAACTCTTCACAAAACCTTTCTTTGAAGCATAAGTTTAAGGAACTTGTTAGTGTACTCCTTCACACTAGAATACTTAAGGAACTTGTGAGTGTACTCCTTCACACTAGAATACCATTGTTGAAGATCATCCCACTCACAAACCAACTTGTCTTTATTATGAAACTTAGAAGTGAATGCGTCCTTCATGTTGTCCTTGAAAGCATTCCATGTTGTAATCTCATAATCTTGTGATTGAAGATGCCTACACCATGCATGAGCATATCCTTCTGAGTGTAGAATAATAGAACTTGGCCCTTTCACTATGAGCATTCATCTCAAAGCAAAGGTCCAACTTGTTAATCCATTCCACAAAGTCTTCATTAGTGGTGGGTTAACTATTGAATTTGGTAAGCACAATTTTGTCCTTAACTCCTTTGAATTCTCCCCACCAATCCACATGACGATCCACATGAGAATTGCCATAATGATCTTCATACTACCTACGGAATCTTGAAGTAAAATGTGGATGATTATGACCTTTGTTGGGTACATAAGCATCATTTCAAGAATATTGATATCCGTAACCTTTTCCATTTGCATCATTTGGTGTGGAAGCATACATTGATTTGTGTGTGGCTCCAAGAGAACAATTCCAAGTTTGGGTTGTTCTCCTTATTTCCAAATGCAACTTAACCCATATTATCGAACACAATGCCTTCGGCTCGCCTTGAACCATCAGCATTGTGTGATCTACTAGGATGTCCACCCAATTTCTTGCTTGATTTTTGAGAGCCTGTTAGAGGATTATAGAGTTGATCTTGCAAGGAATAACTTTGGGAAGATGATTAGCCAAGTCTCAAGCAAGATTTCAAGATCTACAATGGTGGATTTCATGATTTGGGCACTGATTTGAGGCTAGTGGGCTACGCACTGTTATGCTGCATTTTTACAGTCATTCGTGGTGTTTTTTGGCTAATGGTAGCCAAAGATCTTAGCTTAAGCCTATTCAACCGTGAAGTGAAGGAGACTTTATTGTGCATTTTCTTCTACAATTTGCAACCTTTTGCATCGAATCTCAGAGATGTGGAGAGCATTAGTCATGACAATAGCATATGGTGCATAGCAATGATGGGAAAGCCTCTCAAAAACCTTCAATTCCTCTTCATTTTCAAGGTTTTGGAAACATTGGTGAGTTTCCATTGAAGCTTTGGATTGATCTTCATTAAGTAACCAAGAGAAAGACTAATTCCTATCACCATAAGCTTGAAGTTTCATCATAGTGATAAGATTGGCTTCATCCTTTACCCTTGTTGATTAAGCAATCATTCCACTGGAGCTTCATTGCTTTATTTCTTGAATCTTGAGGGTTTTGGAAAGTTTTCCATGGCCATGGAAACCATATACATGCTTATGTTGCCATTGGTGGTTTGCACTTGAGCCTACATCAAATTGGTGACTCTTTTTGGAAATATTGGTTTCACATGGTCAAGATTGATTGCATTATGATGAAATTGGAGTTTATTATGGCACATTATATGCATAATGGTGCATGGGAGATATGCTATAATATATATCTTTTTCCAAATTACAATTTTGGTATTTAAGAAAGGCTACAAGCTTGTCAAAACGTTGAAATTTACGAAAAAGGCAGCAAGCCTTTAAATATTCTCAATGCTCTCGATATATGTGCCCCTCTCTCTCTCTATATACTCTCTCCTTCTCTCTAGGCTGCTCCCCCCCTCTCTCTCTCTCTCTCTCTCTCTCTCTCTCTCTCTCTCTCTCTCTCTCTCTCTCTCTCTCTCTCTCTCTCTCTCTCTCTAGAGACACACACACACACATAGAGGAGTAGACAATTAAATTTGAAAAAAAAACTACTTCATAGCCAGATGGCACGATAAAAATGCTACAAGTGAAACCAAAAAATGTATTCATGAAATGGCTATCATTGCAAAGAGAGAGAGAGAGAGAGAGAGAGAGAGAGAGAACGAGAGAGAGAGACAGAGAGAGAGAGAGAGAGTCTAAGACAAAGATCTAAGAGAATTGGACATTTGATTAGAGTATTTTCCCACCAACTGAATTTTTTTTGTGTCTACTTCTTTTGCCTGAGATAGAGTGATACTCAGCCAAAGAGCTGACAAATAAGGGCTTTTGTATGGAGCATTTTTCCACCAATTTTAGTTTTGTCACACACACACACACACACACACAGAGACTCAGGCAAAGAGCTGAGGGAGTTTCAACAAGATCATTTTTTTTGTATACATTAGAGTGAGAAGGACATAAGGGCACAAATTTATATTATCAGCATAAAAAGAGAGAGATAATACAAAATGGCTTTTTAAAAAATAAGCTTAACTTGTCAAAAGTGAGCATCCCGAGGTCCTAAATGAGAGAGATATTACACAATGGCTTTTCAAAAAGAAGCCTACCTTGTCAAAAGTGAGCATCCACAAAACCTAGATGTCAAAAGTGGGAGACTATCGCTCAAAAAAAGTTTTTCAGAGCTACCACTTTCCTAAGTTGAGCAGAGATTTCAACATCTTTGGTGAAGCGGTCACTGTACTCAAGTTCCTCCTTTCTATATATTATGTGATACACCAGTTTTGCATCCCTGAGGCCACTCTTTAGCTTGGGCTATCCTCTGGTGTCACACTTAGATTTTGCCTCAGTAATTTTTTGCAGGGCCTGCTTGTTGGCTTCTACAACCTCTCTTTTCTCCTACAAAGAGAAAGCACTGAGTTAGGCTTTCCTATGGAACCATTTAGTTAAGAACTTAGTTAGGCTATCCTATGGAACCACTGAGTTATGCAGCAAAAGGAGAAAAGGCAAGGAGAAAGGTAGGGCGAACTTCAAACCTTGCAAAATTTTGAGGACTTTTATTCTATTCAGCCTCTTTCCCAATGATTGAGGGGACACCAGGTGTTGGAGGGGCTCGAAAAGCTCCATAAAGTCTAATACCTCCTCCTTGTGCAAGAAAGGTGATTTTTGCATAGTTTTTACACTACCTCTCATTGTTAGCAAAGGATGGTGTATTGATAAAGTGGCTTTGTTGACAAAGGAGTGTTGTGTAATGTTAACCAGGGGGTGTCTCTTAACCACTGGCTCAAGCGTGTGTGCCTGTGTGATTTTTTTATGAATACAACTGGTGTGCAAGAAAGGCAATTTTTCAATAGTTTTTACACTACCTCACTGTTAGCAAAGGATGGTGTGTTGATAAAGTGGTTGTGTTGACAAAGGAGTGTGTGTAATGTTAACCAGGGGGTGTCTTTTAACCACTGGCTCAAGCATGTGTGCCCATGTGAATTTATGATGAATACAACTAGGGGATGATTGCAAGTACTATTGTTGATGTCATCATGATGATTGCAAGTACAATTTACTGATGTCATCATGATGACATCTTCATGATATTGAGGGAGGGCAAGGGAAGTTGATATTGTTAGGGCTTGAGTTAAGGTTAGGGGTAGGTTTAGGGTTAAGATTAGGGTTAAGGAAGAGAAGCTGGTATTTTTAGGGTTAGGGTTAGCATCATGTTCATAGAGAGAGAGAGAGTTATAATGGAGCACTCCTCTCTCTCTCTCTCTCTCTCTCTCTCTCTCTCTCTCTCTCTCTCTCTCTCTCTCTCTCTTACTCTCTTTTTATACAATTCATTTTCATCTTTTTTGTTAGGTTTAGGGTTAGGGTTGGCATTCATGTTCATAGAGAGAGGGAGAGATAGAACTAGCATTTATGTTCTGAGAGAGAGAGAGAGAGAGATGTTCTTAATCTCTCTTTGTAGTTAAAATTCTTTAACTACATAGAGAGATTAAGAACATCTCTCTCTCTCTCTCTCTCTCTCTCTCTCTCTCTCTCTCTCTCTCTCTCTCTCTCTCTCTCTCATAATAATTTTTATGCTTTTTGGGATGATCGCCATTTGGCGCACATATGGAATTTGGATTCACCTGGAGGGTTGTTTTCACACAAATTGGCTATCATACTATATGTTGGATAAAGTGATTTTTCTTGCCTTCTTGTATAATTTTAAGTATGAGGAAGTTTGAAATGTATTAATTTTTTAATGTTTTAAGTTTGAGGAAGTTTGCAATGTTTGCAATCTTCTAACCTCAACAATTTTGTGGATTTTGCCAAGATTAAAGAGCATGTCACAAGAGAATTTAGGAAGATAATTCACATAGAGCAATTCTTTAGGAAGAGAATTTGGGTGACTTGGTCTTTTGAGTGAGATGAAGGTGATGTTTATTTTAAAAAAATCCTTCATCTTTGTTTGGAAGCTTTGGTCAGTGCCATATGTACAGAACTCTTCATATTTATGTACATAACACTATTGATTCTTCTACATCAAAGCTAGAGTATATAATTGTTTTGTTACAAAAATACAAGGGAGTACAAAAAGAGAGTACATAATAAATTTGTTCCAATAAGTGCCTATTACAACAAGGTTATTATAGTTAGAGAGGGATTAATTTAGAAACAAGGTTATTATAGATAAAGAGTGAAATGCATGTCAGCAAGATGTGTGCTCCAAAATGGCATTTATACCATATATAACAAAATCAAAATATCGATCACAACTACGACCCCTTCCAGCATCTAAGCTGCTAAAGATATGTGCACCAATGGCTTCTCCTCCATAATGGGGACCGTACAAATGTGTACCACACATCAATGTGAGATACATACTAAGAGGCGGGCATTGAACATATACTAACACCCCCCCTCAATGTCCACCCGAAGATGAACTAAGGGTTTCTTGGCCTAATGCCAAGTCCATGAAGATGTCTAGTGAGTTGGTCCTTCCCAAGAGCTTTGAAGATGTCGGTGCAGTTCTGCTCCTCCGTAGAAGAGTACTCCACAATCTTATCCTCAATCAACTCCCGCATATAATGATACTAAATCTCAATGCACTTTGTTTGGCGAGCATGAAACACATGGTTCTTTGCAATGGCCATGCAACCCTAATTATCGCATCGTAAGGTCATTGGCTAACCCTCCTCAACCATACTGCCTCACAAGCAGCAAAACAAGCGGCCTTGTACTCTACTTCAGTTGAAGAAAGTGCCACTGTGGGCTGCTTCTACTAATCTAAGAGAACACACCAGATCCAAGTGAGAAGCAATATCCAAAAACTGACTTTTTGGTGTCACAATCTCCAATCCAATCGAAGTCACAATATCCCACTAAGGAGTCACCAGATATATATGTAATTCTATACTCAAGAGTACCTTTGATGTACCTGAGCACACGCATTGCTGCATTCCAATAACTTTTCCTTGGTTTGTTGGAGAACTTGCTCAACACACCAACTGCATACCAACTCCCAACAAGCTTCCTGTACATCTTGATCTCAACCAACGGTGAAGTGTCCTCAGAAGAAAGCCTAAAGTTTACCTCCATTGGTGTACTTATTGTCTTGCAGTCTGTCATACCAAATGCCTTCAAGATCTCTGTTGCATACTTTTGCTGAGAAATGAAGATCTTGTCAGCAAACCTCGATCCCCAAACAATAATGTAAGTGTCCCAAGTCTAACATCTCAAACCCAGAGCCAAGCCTTTCTCCTGTTTGCTGAATCAAGTCTCCATGTGGCTACTGAATAATAATCAAGTCATCCACATAGAGAACAACTATCACATATTTGCCATCCTTTCTAAGTACATATACAAGTTAGCATCAAATGCACTTCTAGAAAAAATAATATTTTTGAAAAAAGTATCTATTCGTTTGGTACCATGCCCTTGGGGCTTGTTTCAGCCCCCCCCCCGTATAAAGCCTTCTTTAACCTGGAAACCTTATTTTCTGATTTGGGCAGCTCAAACCCTGGTGGCTGAGCAACATACACCTCCTCCTTGAGATGTCCATTCAGAAAAAGCTGATTTTACATCCATTTGAAAAACTGGCCACTTCTTATTAGCAGCAGCTAAGACAAGTACTGTGTGAATAGTGGTCATTCGAGCTGTTGGGGCAAAGGTTTCACTGACATCAAAACCTTCAACCTGTGAAAAACCTTGTGCAACCAACCTAGCTTTGTATTTCTCTAATTAACCACATCAGATGTATACTTAGCTTTCCACACCTAGTTGGTGCTAATTACCTTTCGTTTTGGTGGCCAATCTACGAGCTCCCAAGTGTTGTTTTTAATGATGCTTTCATACTTTGACTGCATTGCTGCCTTCCACTTTGGATATGCCAAAGCTTCTTCTACATTTGTGGGATCCTTCACTAAATCCATTATCTCATCCATCAAGGCCATATTGGCAATGTGTTCAAAAGACCTTCTCTGCTTCTCTATTCTCTTTTATTTACGTAAGCCAACTGCTGAAGTTTCTGCAACATCAAGTTGGGGGTTGCGATCATCAAAGAGCTGCCTTACCCAGGTAGGAAGTGGATGTCCTTTAGGTGCAGGGGTAGGTTGGTGTGGTTTTTGAGAGTCTTCATCATCCGAAAACTCCTCCTCCTTTAGTTTTTCGATGCTTGGGCAGGCACATGGTGGATTATTTCTCCATTTGATAATAAAGTGGACGGATCCCTGTCCTCCACTGAATGTGGATGCTCCACAAACACCACATCTCGGCTGACCATTATCTTCTTAGCCTCTGGATCAAATAGTCGATAAGCCTTCGACTCTGTATTGTATCCAAGGAAGATACATTTCTTACTTTTGGCAGCAAGCTTAGTTCTATTTGCATCTGGTATATGCATGTAACATTCACAATCGAATGTTCAAAAATGAGAACATGAAGGCTTCTCACCCGAATAGGCCTTATATGGTGTGATTCCTTTGAGCGTCTTTGTGCATGATCTATTGAGAATGTAAACTGCAGTGCTGATTGCTTCAACCCAGAAAGAGTCTGGTAGCCCTTTCCCTTTCATCATGCACCTTGCCATTTCCCACGACTGTGCGGTTGCAGCGTTCCACAACTCCATTTTGTTGAGGCAAATGTGCAGCAGTGAATTGGCGCTTGATGCCATGCTCCTTGCAGTATTCATTGAATTTACCTGAAGTGAATTCTCCTCCTCGTTCGGAACTTCTTCACCTTATGTCATGTCTCATTCTCCACAAATTTATGCCACTGTTTAAACTTACCAAAAGCTTCAGCCTTATCACGTAGGAAATAAACCCACATCTTCCTACCTGTAATTGTCAACTAATAGCATGAAGTAAGAATATCCCCCTAATGCAACACTAGACATCTTATGACAAAGATCAACATGTACCAACTCTAGAGGAGACTTTGCCTGATTGTTGCTATCTTGTGGGAAATACCTTCCGTTGTTGCTTTCCCATCATACAAGCCTCACATGGTTCCTGTGGCAATTCTATAAATGCAGGTAAATTTTTCACCATCCCCATTTTCTACATCTCCTTTAGCATAACAAATCCGATGTGACCAAATCGCTCATGCCAAAGTTTGCTTGTGCCCTTGTCTATGCAGTTGTAAGAGCACTCAACTCGTACAAATTGTTATTCCTCACAGCTTTGCCAAATGTCTTCCCCTCAGCATCTAGAATCTTTGCTCTTGAAGTGTACTTCATGGCCTTGAAGTGTACTTCAAGGCCATGATCTGTTATTGCAGCAACTGAGAGCAGGTTTCTCTTTATTTGAGACACATGGAGCACATCAGATAGCTTCTTTTCTTCACCTGTAGTTGCCACAAATGAGATGGTTCCAGAGCCTTCAGCTGGATATTTAACATTATTACCGACAATAACATTGAAGGATTTATGTAAAGGCTGCCAGGAACTATACCAATCCTTTTTGTTGGTCATATGTCGGGATGCCCCACTATCTAAAATTCATGAATAGTTAACAACAACTGGAGCGTGAGCAAATGAGCATACCTCTTCTATGGCGACCCAGAGTTCTAACTCTGCTTGGGCATTGTTGGCTGACTCCTTTCCCTTCCACTGTTCTTCTCATCATCAGCCTGCTTCTTTCTACAGTCTTTGAGGACCGGCGTGACCCTTCTTGTCACAGTAATAGCACGTTACCAGAAAACTTCTTCTTCTTGGGCTTTTTCTTCTTGTCTTCAAAAGCTGCCCCACATTTGCCTTTTGCATTGGCCATAAATGTGGTATCACCACCATCACGGGTCTTGAACCGTATCTCCTCCTCAAATAGCATAGCGTTAAATTCTTCAAAAGAAAGAGGCAGTACTCTAACCTGGGTATTTAGTGTCATAACCAAGCCATCATACTTCGGCGCGCGGTAGAATTCAGATGCATCTCCAAGCCAACTCTTCGCTGGTCTTTATGATTCCCATAGCAGCCATCTGGTCTCATAGATTTTTGATCCGAGAGATAAACACTTATGCAACCTCTCCTTCAGCAAACTTTTCAGTACCAAGTTGATTCTCTAGGTTTTGAATCCTAGTCTGATTTCGAGTCTGATAGTGATTTCTTAGTATGGTCCAAGCCACGGATGCCTTGGTTATGTGTTGAATCAGAGTAAGAACAAAATCAATTACACTGGTAACAATGGCACAAAGTGCATCTGCATTGCGCCGCTTCCATGCCCGAACAAGAGCAGCATCTGGTGGAATCATTCTTCTGCTTTTGCCCAGGTCAATGGTTTCCACCTGTTCTTGGTCCGGTTCTCAGAACGGTCTCCACATCTCATAGGAATCAAGGATGGCATTGATTTTGAACTTCCAAAGAGTGTAATTCATCCCATCTAATTTTCCTTCAATCAAGGCAGGTGGATGGATACGCAGCACTGGAATAGCAGAGCAGCAACACCGGACCCTAAAGCAGACATCACTCCAAGCTACTTCTATGCAAAGAAAGACTAGACTTTGTGTACTATTGTTGCTAAGAGCACCTAGAGCTCTTATACCATGTAAGAATATGGCACAGCAAAAACAGATACAGCAAGAGAAAGTGAACTAGACAATGCAATACAGAGAATGGAGAGAATTTTAAAATTCTGATTATATCAAACAAGAGATAGGTACAATATGATGGTGATGTTCACCCATGCGCTCTAGAGTAGAGCTTAGATGGCAATCTAGACAGACTCTGGATGGAGGGCGTACTAAGAGTATAGGGAATATATGCTCACAAGAATTGGATACATTTCCTTGTGCCAACTATGTCCATTTATAGTGCTACAGGTAGTGCGATTGCATCCAAGAAGTGGGTGGCTACGCTGCATTGACGTGGCTCACCGGCCGCGTATTCATAACGCATCCCCACCGCCCACTAATGATGAACTTAGTTCTTGAGGGAATATTTCCTATACCATTTCAGGTCGGGGCTCGTACCCCTCATCATCTCCTAACCATCAACGGTCACAACTAGGACCCCTTCCAGCATCTAAGCTAGGGTTCCCACTAAAGCTATGTGCACCAATGGCTTCTCCTCATAATGGGGGCCGTACAAATGTGCACCACACATCAATGTGAGATACATTCTAAGAGGTGGGCATTGAACATATACTAACATGACAATCATGAGATGACCCTATCGCTAGCAAAAACACAGTGGTGCTTGAGCAGTAATAGTCCATTTATGCCCCAAGATCAACTCTGCCTCCAACACATAACCACAAAAAACTTGTAAAAGTAACAGATTTAGTCTCAGTATACATTGTATGTTCAAAGAAACCCAAATATTGTATATTCAAGTCTTGTGTAAATGGAATTCTTTCAGAATGAGCCGTGAGTGTTGGTTGACCTTACAAATTCCATAACTCGAGGGTCATGAGATTTTTCTCTCATTGTGGATAAAGTTGTACTTGAATTGTGGTGAGTTTAGTGGAAAGTTCCAATCCAACCATAATTCTTGGGATATTCTGAGTAAGATATGTTGGAAGTTCTAGCTCTTCTAAGGTCTCTTCCTCCCATAATATCAATTTCACAATGCCTGCAAGAGTGTTCAAGGTGACTATTTGCATGGATTCATCAATTGAATACAATGAATCACTTATCCAAGTTCCACCAAGGATGACATCATACTCAAGGGGATTTGGGGTAACATGGAATCTAAATTCCACATTTCCACTGATGGTTTGAGTAGCATAGCTAAAGTAACTTGGAACTTCAATGTTTTGTCCATTAGCACCTCTTGCAAGACCATTGTCTTTAGGGATGATTTTAGGTTGTCCCAATGACACCGAAGTGTCTATTGTCATGATTTTATGACTATCTCTCGAGGGCTAATGAATGCGTGTTTGTGCTTAACATCATTGCCTGCAGGGAAATCTAACCATACCATGATAGAATCTTCAAGAGGAACCATGGATGTTTCAATTTTTGTTTCAGCTTCAGATCCCATTTTGGTTTCATATTCCCACACTTTCATCTCTTCTTGTCTTTCAGCTTTTTCAATATTACCCAACGTGTACAATGGCACACTTGGTCCTTTGACAACTTTAACTGAGGTCTGTTTGAAGACTTACAAATCCTTTCAGTCATGTTCGATGTAGCTCTTGATGTCTTGGTAGAACTCATGTCTAGCCTTTAAAGGTGCAAGTGTTGATGCTATGCTAGCTTCACCACACGAGAGAAGAGCACTCCTCCAAATGAGTATTTGAGGGACTGCTTCAATTTTGTAAGGGATTCATCAAATTCCTCACATGCTTTTTCAACCACATAATTCGTGCAATCTACCTCTAATGACTCTTCTATAGAGAGTATGTCTTCCTCTTGAAAGGGAAAGCGATACTCCTCCGGTTTTTGTATTTTGGTTGCTTTTTTAGGTTTAACATTGAGTTTCAATCGCAACCGGTGATCTTGTTTGACACTAAACAATGCTAAGCATGCTCTTCTGAGCTTGCTTTTTGCATTGCGCATGTCATATGATCATGATTTTCAAGTCGGCGTGGTTGGGTGGGTTCTAGTTTCTTGATTGGTCTATGAGGTGCACCTAGTGACGAATCAAAACTTGGTTCATCCTCACTTAGTGACGTACTAGAACTTGTTTCATCTTTTGACTTTCCTTGGATCGTCGGGTTTTCATTATGTTTGTCCATGCGATGAGAACGAACTTTCTTTCAAGATTTTATATTCTGTGTCGCACGTGTGGATTTTGTATTTTATGTCGCACGTGTGGGTTTTGTTTGAGGTGAATGCTTCCGTATCATGTGTAGCTTTTGGCTCCTTTAGGGTTATGTCCTCCATAGGCTCTTTTCCCCTGTCATTTATTCCAACCCTTGTTTTGACAATTTGTTGCCCCTTGTTTTTCTTGGGTTTAAAAGGTTTTGTTTCCTCTTTTGGTTTCTGCTTTAAAACATGCTTCTCTACCCATTTTGAAGTGTTTTCTTTTGCATTCTTTTTTACTATTTATCATGCCTTAGCTTGTAAACGTGTAAGCACATTCAAGGGTACCGTCGACAATTGCCCGTTTTGCAGACTCAAGATATTAAGAGTTGTATTTTGTGAGACAGGTTGCAGGGAGGCAACTCGCCTTGGGAAATCTTGGAATATGTGATCGATGCCACATCGTTCACATGTGGGTGGCAAAGTGTCACTGTGGGCATGGTGGTATTCCAAACTGTGCATTCTACCACTTTGTGAGGTCCACGACATAGAAACACTGAAGTGTTTGCTTAACTACTTCTTGAGTAGTTTCTACCCTTTAGATTTTTTCTGCTTGGGACATGGGAGATGGAGGTGTTGAGTTAATTGTAGGTGAATTGGGACATTGGAGTGTGTCGTGACCAAAGGTTTTACAATATATGTAATACAAAAAAATAGATGCCTTGTACACACAATGGGGATTGGGATGGACGTAGTGATTGCGATGAACACAAGGCATTCGCCCATCACTTTGGAGAGGCATTAAGGATCTTTGGTTTTGAGGGCGCTCATTCTCTTTTGGAGATTCTGGTTCAAAGTTTTTAAGCAAGGCTTTATAGAATTCAGGGAATGACAATTTCGAGATTAATTTTTCTTTAGCCATTGCTTCACTTGGTTTAGATGAGAAACATCTTGTATCGTGATCATCCTCCATCATGTTGTCATCTAAACGTATTGCTTCTTTACAACATTGATCGAATGTTTTTGGATCGGATACAATGCTCAAGTTTTGTAAGCTATTAATCTTTATACCCATCATGAAACATCTCTTCAATTGAGCATCATTTAGTTTCTCCCATAGCTCACATCATGAGTCCAAGATTTTATCAAAAAGATAAAGTCTCTAATGGTTTCGTTTTGTTTCCGCTTAATTAAATAGAGTTCTTTCAATGCACTCCACCGATCACCTTGTCTTGAAAAGCCATGGATAAAGGCTGTTTTCAAGGTCTTGAAGTTCGTCTTGATCATCGGCATCAATGTGATGAACCATTGACTGGCCTTTCCCACTAAGCATAGGTTCAACGCATGTACCTTGGTGGGGCAATTTGGATTTCCAAAGGCTTCGCATCTGCATTCAAACATTTGTAATATGAATTGAATAGGATTAGTTGTTCCATCGTATTTGCCCATGATTTTGGAAATCTGTACGGTCATGTTTTTGTATGAGTCACTAAGGCCGTGTGTGAGTGTTCTTGTGAGTAGGGACTCACTTAGTCCTTGGGCAACCCTCCTTCCTAGATTAGTCAATACGTCCAAGGTGTGGATATCTAGGGGTTGCAAAGGGTTGATACCTAGCATGTCTAAAGGCTTAGGACTTATGAAAGTGCTAGGCAAGGTGCCAAATCCTAGAGGGATTGATGTGACAGGGGGTGTAAAGCCTGATGAAACGCTTGTTGTCGGCATGGCAAATGGTATTGAGAGATGCATTTGGGAAATGGATCTCAGTGGCTTGAAGATTTTAGCCATTGGATTCAGTCTGGGTATGAGCCTTGGTAATCCCTCTATCATTGCCATATCTTGATGTTGTCAAGCGCACGGGTGTTTATTTTTTGTTTACTTTTTCAGTTTTCTTACAACCCGTTATTACAGCCTCAGGGCGTACCCTTCCCTGGGTCAAACGAGTGTCCGTTTATCCTAACTAGCTTAGGTGTTGTATGCACGTGAACGACCTCTTAGAGATATTTTTTTGAAAAAAGTGCATGCCAGCAGCATCCCAGACGGAAGAGGTCTTAAAACCTACTTTCCATCATTGTCTCAAGATGAAATTTTGTTCCAGAAAGATTTTTCCTATTTTGCAGCCCGTTTTTTAATGTGTTCCAAAAGGAATTTAGAAAAACTTTGTATGAGAGAGTTGTAGTATTTTTGGAGTACTACAACTTTGTCTCTCTGATTTTTTCGTGAATTTTTTCGTTTAGGCACTCAAAAAGTAGCCTGAATATAGTTCGCAATTGTTTTCGGGCTATTTTGGGCGGTTTTTAGTACTTAGGGCCGTTTTTTACCTTAATTTTTGGGTCAAATTTTGAGGCCGCTGGTCGGAGGCCTAAATGATGGATTTTGCCCTCGGACGCTCAACACCAATTTCGAAGAGCCCGATGCTTCAGCTTTCCACTGAGCACTAGAGTGCGTTCATCGGATTCACGGTTTAGGAGATATGAGCCTCCAAACAAGGTTGATTTCCAGACCTTTTTTTTGCCAACGAACCCCTTTCACGACGTGAATCAGCAAGGTTTCATGACATGAAATGGACTTCACGCAAAAAGTTAAATTAAATTAAATTATTATTTTTTGGGTGTGATGCTTAATCCATGAACCGTTTAAGCCGTGAAACACCACTTTTTTTTTGCCACCGCGGGGGCTCTTTCATGCCGTGAAACAGCAGAGTTTCAAGCCATGAACCCTTAACCCATGAAAAGTTCATTTTCTTTTCTTTTTTTTTTGGGCGCAGAGATAGGTTCATGCCATGAAACAGCAAGGTTTCATGCCGTGAACCCTTAACCCGTGAAATGTTGATTTTTTATTTTATTTTTTTGGGCGCGGAGACTGTTTCACACCATGAAATAGCATGGTTTCACGTCATGAACCCTTAACCCGTGAAACATCAAATTTATTTATTTATTTTTTTAGACACAAGGACTATTTCACGCCATGTTATAGTAAGGTTTCACGATGTGGACACTTAACCCGTGAAAGTGGGAAATTTAAATTTTTGGAGTCTAGTGGGAAATTCAAATTTTCTTGTGGAGGGAATATTTTTGAATTTTAAATTAGGGAGATATGGGAATTTTTCCAAAAAGGAAAGTGGGAATTAAAAAAAGTCAACACTTTTATGACACCTCCTTACACCCTTCATAAATGACTCCCAAAATGGAGAATTTGACAACTCATTTGCATTTGTTCATTCAATGCTCATTAGCCTTAATGAGTTTGGAAAAGGGTGCTTAAGAATTAATCAAATATTAATCCTTCTACTAATCTTTCCTCCTTTTTGAACTAATTAAGGGCTCTAATTAACCACTAATCACTAATTAATTCACACCATTGAGCACATCATTGGATAGAGCATGAAATTGTTAAGCTATGTGCATCAACTAATGTGTAAATTAATCTATAATTATAGATTAATTAAACTCTTAATTCTAGTCTCTTCTCTTTATTCAAAATCAAGCAAAACAAAGAGAAATTCCTTAAATTGATGAATAAATAGATGTAATTAGGTGTTTTGATGCATCTAAATGCTCTCAAAACACTTAAAAACACTAATTTCGACCTCTTACATGATCAATTTTGACCCCAAAAAAAACACATTTTCTAAACTTTTTGTCTCTTAAATTGGATTAATCACCCCTTAATGATAAAAACCATTCACTTAAGGAAGATTAGTCTATTACAAGAGTTTTTTAAAAAATTTAAGAAATTTCTTAAATTATTAATCTACTCTTAATGCTTGCTAACACTCTAATGCATACAAATCAAACAAAAAACATACAAATCAAACAAAAGTTAATGATTTTAGCTCTATCTTTTACTCTAAAGAGAGCTAAAAATCACCAAAAATCACACTCTATTTTATTTTTTATGCAATGGAAGCAAAAAAAGCCTAATACACTCTATGTGCAAGCCCTAGGAACATTAAAAACCACATTAACAACAACAAAAACAACAATTAAAGCTAAAAAATAAGCAAAAAGAATTCGTTATAAAATAAACAGAGAGCTATTTCTCACAAAATCACACACAAATCTCCATCAAAACCACATCTTTTTCATGGGAAACCATTAATCAAGCTCAAAACTCTTCTTCTTCTTGACTATTTATCCATACATGATTACAATGAGCGCTTATAATCTAAGCAAGTATATAGTTATCGACTTTGAGAATTAGAATGATACCTGTGACTTTTGGAATCCTATTCCTAAGCTACCCCTGAGCTAAGGTTATAAAGTTATTGTGGTGAGTTATTTCCTAATCTAACACATGCCATGGAGTAGACAGGGGTAGGTCACCATCCTAAGGAGAAGGAAAGCCAAGAAGGCCATGCAAGCTTGAAAGCTTGTAAATGTGATTAGTAGTCATTAGTTGTGATTAATAGAATTACAAATTTCTTATATAACAAGGCCTATATTCACATTCATCTAAGCCCTTGGCCCCTACACTTAACCTTGGCCCACGCCAATATCCATGGCCTTTTTCACATTATTTGGCCCATAGTCCATGGCCCATTATTTACCCTTCATACGTACATAATATATGTGCACGGGCTTCCCATATCATTACATATGCAAGAAGACCTATGTATTTATGAGGCTATAAATTGGTCATGCACATGAGGATATTCACATGAGTTAAACAAAGAAATCCTCATATAATGTTTATTTCAAAAAATTATTGTGATTATTCTCTTACAAATATTTCTTGTGAGATGTATACTTCATATAGGCTACATATTCATGATACTTCATCTAGACTATATAATTAAATGCCCACTAACTGAAGAATTAACAAATGTAATCATATAGATTTAAAGTTATATTAATTTGACCACGTCCACTCCTTACACCACCTCAAGCACAACCCCTTTGGCCCCACACCTTTCATGTGCCACCTCTATTGTAACCCTAGTATTATGTAAGAAACCACTCATCCCCACCCCTTTTCCCTCATCTTGCTAGATCCAACATGACCCTTATACTATATAAGACAACCCCCACACCCACCACCGCATATGCCCCTTTTCCCCACACCTTGCATGCACTCAACATGACACTGATACTATGCAACACAAAGAGGAACAAAGAAATATCTTGGTAGAGAGAGAGAGAGAGAGAGAGAGAGAGAGAGAGAGAGAGAGAGAGAGAGATAATTTTCGCTTCTCCTCTTCACCCCATGATTGTGAAAGAGAGGATCTTAAAGTCGCATGCTTTGGGAGCTTTAAAAACTAGTTGCATATTTTGTCTATGTAGAGATAGCATGCATAGGAATTGGTAGAGAGAGAAGTTTTAAGCTATATTTCTTGCATGTTAGAAAGAGTTGCCTTAGTTTTGCATCTTTTCCTTAAGCTTCAATTGTATGCATAGGAGGACAAGTGCCAATTTACTCTAAAACTTTCCAAACCAAAATATTTTTGGATTTCATGCTAATAAAAACTATTCTATGCATAACCTTACATTTGATGCTAATAATAACTACTCTATTAAAACCTTACAAGGGAAATACCAAATCCCAGCATTGGTCCCGTCTCCAATGAAATTTAAAAATATCATGAGTACATAGTCACATGACCATTTATGAGAGGCATACTAATTAGTTGATTGTTATGTGGTTAATTAATTATTAAGATTTTACATATTAGTAATAAGATTTGAAACCTTTAACAAGAATCTTACTTTGCTAAGATAAATGACATGGGGGAATTCATCAAAGAGCCATACTTATAACTTACCGATGTGGGTGTTGCACTAGATCCGCTTCCAATTTATCACTCTATTTTTTCACACTGGAGAGATCCATGGCCATTGTCTTGTGGGGAAAGTGCTAAACCTAGGAAAGAAAATATTTCCTCACCTAGCTCACTCAAGCAAGGGGTCGAAAAGAGGAAACTCATGTAATTAGGAAACCCAACTCACTCCCAACCATGTAGATGGATGGAAATGGATCAACACCTGGTACATTCAAGAGAGTAAGGGAGAAGAAGAAGAGAGCTCCCACAAATTATACTACTTAGGGAATTACTTCTTGTACTGAATAATGTCCAAATTACTTACATATAAGTGGCTAGCTTTCACACTTACCCAATTATGACTTAGAAAATAGTCCATGGTGCACAACTTTAGTCTATAGTATACACATGAAGTTAAATGACTTCCTCTAATTTTGTTTTCTTCAAGCTATTTACTATTTCTCCTCATCATTTCTAATGGCTCTTTATTGCTGATGCATCAAAAGTGAGAGACTTGGTCTATTGCCTAAAGTTGTAGACTATTTCTCCTCATCATTTCTAGTGACTCCTCAAATTAAGGTCGAGAGCACCTTGTGTCTCTATTGGTACAAGAAGGGGCTGGTGATCAACCTACTCACTTGATAGAGTAGGCCAAGAAATGTGGATTCAAAGGCCTTGGCATCTTGTGGATCAATGGGGATAGAAGAAATTGGGGGTTACAAAGGGATAGAGGCAATAAGAGGGGCTTGGGTTGGTTGTTCAAGAGAAGGAGGGGTGGGGGATTTTTAGGTTGCGATGGAGGTGGGTTGATGGGGTCTTAAAGATGATGGGGAGGTAGAGGAGGAAGAGTGCCTTGCTTAGTTGGTACTATTGTTAAGGGGGCAAGCTACTCTTTAGGGTTCTTGGTGGCATCTTTTTCTTTTCCCTTCTCATATTTGTTCTTTTTATCCGTATCTCCATCCCTATCTTTCTCTTCAAGAGATTCCATGAAGGTATTTACTTCCTTGATTATGTAATTAATGTGATTATACACATTTTAGAAGAGCTTGAGAATGCTAAACAAAGGGTATTGTGTAGTATAGTGCTCCAAAAGATAGATATAGGCATCTGGTAATGAAATAATTATCGATGAGACTCACTAGAGTTGCCCTCCTTGTTAACCAAGGAATTTGTTAACATATGGATAAATATTTGAGCATAGTTTACAAGTGAGGTTTAACCCTCATGGGTGTTATGTAGAAGATTTCAATAACCAAGGGGGAAACATAATTAGCATAATGTTTACATTATATGTAAACATGCCTGTGAAGGTTGCAATGTTTGAACATGGTACATGTAAGATTGTAGACATTGACATTCGGCATAAGCTTATTGGTCATGTCAATATTCAAAAACAACAGTGGGCTAAAAAATATGCATGCCTAAAGCATTGTTACACGTTTGTTAAAGTTCAAAGCAGATGGAATATACAAAGTGTTGAGATATGTGGTGCCAAGGAGCACAAGAAAGGTAGGAAGTGAGTCACATGAACAAGAGAAGAAGGATGCACATTAGATAAAGGAATAGACTAAGGGTCTAATATCAAAGGTTGATTTGTATGGTCAATTGTAAAAAGTGAAGTCAATGATCAAAAGGTGACACATGGAAAGCACAAGGTTGCACATGTAGTGTGAGCATTAATGAACACATGGTTAGCACTAGGGTGTACAAAAAGCATGGATTAGAGTCCTTCCCAAGACTATAAATATGGGTGTATGGAACTTGATTATTGCAATGAGATTATGGAGTTTGTGCCTTAACCATTGTGTCATTGATTAACAATTATGTTAATCTAGTATATTAGCATTTTCTTAGTTTTTCATTATGGGCTTAATCACTTGCTATGAGCCACCCTAGATCCACATTTTTAACATGGTATCAGAGCCACCTAGGGCTAGTCATAGTAGGTGATTATATTAGTTAGGAAGATTAGTATTAAGTTAAGGTTCTTCATAGAGAGCTCCATATTTAGTTGTGGTTGTAACCTTCCTTCCTCAAAATTTGTGTAAACTTGGAGCTTAAGAAAGCAAGCGTGTAGAGAAGTGCAGCCCTTCTTCTTCAAATCAAAATCCAACCATTTCTCCTTCACCATTCATGTCATTTAGATTTGGCTTCTAGAAGGGAATGTGTGGCTTAAGGCTTACAAAAAGAAGGTTTTTGTGAGACCAGGTGCAACAACGGCAAGAAGCTAGAGCAATGGCATTGATGTGTATGATGCTGCAAAGACGTTTGCATCTCAAAGAATCTAAGCTGAGGAACATGATGGAAGTCATGAGAATAGTAGGAAAGCATAGCACTAACTATGAAGCCAAAGGTGGGGAAGAGAATTTGCTCATTATAATAACGGACCAGAGGGAAAATCTATTGCTTGGAGTGTTGTGGCACTTGGGAAATTTGATGCTCTGCATGTTGGACATTGTGTCCTTGCTGTCTAGGCCTCAAAGATGGCCCTCCCATTCTTCTATCTTTAATAAGAATGGCTAAAGTGATACAATGGGAAAAGAGGTTACTGATCAACAGTTACTGATCCATGTGATCAACAGTGGGTCATGTCCCTTCTTTAGTTTGTCGACTACAGCAACACATTGTTGATGATGGAAAGTTGGCATTGCAGTTGTGAAGGAGAGGTGGCTATAGAAGAGAGCGCACGGTTGCCAGTCCCACCAGAAGAGCTGGACGATTTGAAACTACAAGAAATTGAAGAGTGTTTGGCCATTTCCATGGTGGAGGTGGAAGCAAAAGCGGAGGCAATCGATGTAAGGGAAAGAAAGGCAACCGAGGAGCGAGAAGAAAGCAAGAATGATTGCATGGTCAGTAGGAGGAAGGAGACATGGCGTCCAAAAAAACCCCCGACCTGCTTCACAAAAATTAATTAAAATTTTAAATTTCTTCACAGGAAGGTGTAAATGAACCCTCCATAAGAGGTGTTCACATGGACATGAAAATTATGTGTGCAAAAGCATGTTATCACATCAAATGGGCAACACCATCACCATCAACATCATCACCAATAGCATCATTGAAGGGATTATCATTAGCATGGGTGTCTTCAACAAATATCTTCATAATGGCAATGTTGTCATAATTAACTAATTCTTTCACCAAGAATTTTGTAATCTTTGTAAATGCCACCAATATGAGCAGGTAATTTCTTGACCAAGAGTTGAAAAATAATGTAACCTTTGAAATGTGGCCAAATGAGCATGCAAAAAATTCCTCGCTACCCAAGCCAACATTGTAAAGGCCACCAAATGAGTGTGCCAAAAATCATTTGAAATGTTGTAACACTCGACCACCTAAGAGTAGCCAAAGATGCACCCAGAGGGAGTGAAAAATAAACCACCTCCAAGTAACCTCTCAGCTAGAGAGTTTCCAAGCAAAACAAGAGCCTTTGAGTCACCCAGCCAAGTTAGAGTTAAAGGGGGGGAAATGAAATTTTTAAGCCTCACATCCAACCACCTTGAGTAGCCCAAAGATTTGGCACCAAGGGGGGTGTTGAGATATGTGGTGCCAAGGAGCACAAGAAAGGTAGGTAGTGAGTCACATGAACAATAAAAGAAGGATGCACATTAGATAAAGTAACAGACTAAGGGTCTAGTATCAAAGGTTGATTTGTATGGTCACTTGTAAAAAGTGAAGTCAATGATCAAAAGGTGACACATGGAAAGCACAAGGTTGCACATGTAGTGTGAGCATTAATGAACACATGGTTGGCACTAGGGTGCACAAAAAGCATGGATTGGAGTCCTTCCCAAGACTATAAATATGGGTGTATGGAACTTGATTATTGCAATGAGATTGGAGTCCTTCCCAAGACTATAAATATGGGTGTATGGAACTTGATTATTGCAAAATGAGATTATGGAGTTTGTGCCTTAACCCTTGTGTCATTGATTAACAATGATGTCAATCTAGTACTAGCATTTTCTTAGTTTTTACCAACAGTTACTTTGTTGAGTATAGAGGCTGAGTACAAGTACTTTTGCACATTCATGGATGGGTATGCTTTCATTACAACACCTTTGAATAATGTTATCAAAGGACTATTGACTAAGAAGAAAGCAAACCATGCTAGGTTCTTGAAAGTGGTCAAGCTTGGTGAACCATTTGTTGCTGGTACCAATGTTAGACATTATGTTGTGGTGGCTTATTTACTTGAGATTATGTTGGTGCCAATGGTAGAGATTATGTTGTAGTACCTTATTTACTTGAGTATGGTAGCTTACTTACTTGATCATGCTAGGCCGATAGCTTATGAGAGTCAAACGCTAAGTGACGCTTGAGGACGACACACTACACATGAGAGAAGGAGTCGTGTGCAATTGATACAACAATTCTACATGCATAAAAGAAGTGGAGATGTTAATTATAAGGTTCTTAGTTTGTGATATGTATACAAATCTAAGATTGCTCAATTATTTATGTAACCTTTGAATCTTGATTGTAAGAAGGTATGGTGGGCAAAACTTATGCAAGAATTTGAGTTTGAGATATATGCCTCTAAATAGGATGGCCAATGCTCTTAGTGGGATTGTCATAGTGAATATGCTCTCATCACCAAAATGTCCATTGATTTGTTTCATTTTTTGCATCGGCTATGCCAAAGTGATGTATACTTTGGACATACTTTGAGAAAGTTTTCGGCTTAGGTTGGAACAATTCATGTAGCCACCAAAGTTTGAGAAAGTGATATACTTAGGTTGTATTTTAAGAAAGTTTTTAGCTTGGGTTGGAACAATTCATATAGCCACCAAAGTGATGTATACCTTGGTCATTTTATAAAAAAGTTTAGGGTGGGATTGAAACATTTGATGTGGTGGTGATACAAAGAAATATGTGAATATAGCTCTTTGGTATGCTATAAAGAATGGAATGTTCTTTCGAGATGGTAAGGTTTATGTGCATGTGCTAAAGCACGATAATGTAAGGTGTTGTATGTTGTATGAATCTCATGAGATTTCATTTGCAAGGCATCCTACGGTAAAATGGATATTGAAGGTAGATATAGTGGATTATGCATGAAAATCATGCCAAATGAATAAGGGAAAAAGGTTTAATGAGAATTCATCACTTCACCCTTTAGGTACTTTTTAAAAAAAGGGTGGGATAGTCCATCATTTTTTGAATGAATTACTAACGACTTAAAGTGGACATGATGCTATAACAAAGTTGGGATGGTTTTTCCAACTCGGCTTACTGTAAGAGGGTTTTAAGCTAGTTATTCATAGATTTGTTGTTTTGGTTCTATGAATTACCACAAGATATAGTAAGTAATCACATGATGGACGATTTGTTTGATGCTTAGGTTGAAGTATTTCAAAACTTGGAACTACCTTGAGTTTTATAACATTTAATCATCTAAAATTCGATGATTATGTAGGAAGAACAAATTAATATATGGAGGATATACTATAAGCACATGTTTTCCCCAAAAGCAACATGAGTGGAAACCTTACCTTCAACTTATCAAGGTATGTTTATAATAGCCATAAGCATCTCATAAGTGACGCAAATTTGGAAACATTACAAGCTATCCCCAAAATATGTTTATAATAGCCATAAGCATCTCACAAGTGACGCAAATTCGGAAACATTACAAGCTATCCCAAAATATAGTGGGCCTTATACCAAATTGTGAAGAAGCGGCCTAACAATTGAATAAGGTCGCTATTCATCCACTGTCTTTCCTGTGAGTAGGCTAACATGATGGGGACCTTTCAATTTCTCAAGAAGAGTTTGTTCAACTTGAGAATTTGTCTAGAAAAGAGTTGACAATCCTGACAAGGTATGAGGTTTGAGTAGTATGTTGTATATACCATGTGATGACGACACTAAAGAGACTTTGTAACTAAACTGTATCTAAGTATTTAGTATGTTGTATATATCATGTGATGATGACATTTGGAGAGTAAAAGCAACTTTGTAACTAAATTGTATCTAAGTATTGAGTATGCTATACATATCAATCACACGATGATGACACTTGGGCAAATTTCCTCATTCTGTTTCCAAGAATGTAAATTGATAATGATGGATGAACGTGATCTTTTATTACTCTTTGGAGCTTACTCTTGATTAAATCATTAAGTCTAAGAACACTAATGAGGGATACACATAAAAAGTATGATAAATATAGCAAAAGGGCCACTTCTAAATAATCTTGAGGAACTCACTTGCTTGAAGCCTGATTTTTCTTATAAGTCTTAATCATTGGTGGCCACCTCATCTATGGTATGGGATGCTAGTGATGATGTTCATGATGGGATGCTAGTGACGATGTTCATGATGGGATGCTAGTGACGATGTTCATGGATTTGGATACTCTACTAGTGTGTCTCTGCTCTCATAAGTGATCCTTGATAGAGTTGGAATCATGTTGGGGGTGAGATGGTGCTCATTTTGCATGTCAATTATTGGGATCATGTCAATTAGTAGAGCTCATGAGTGATCATGATTGATCCTTGGTAGAGGTGGAGTCATGTTGGGGGTGAGATTGTGCTCATTTTGCATGTCAATTAGTAGAGCTTGGGATCATATCAATTAGTAGAGCTTGAGATTTAACACAAGAGTAACAAGTGCATCTTTGTGGCAGCTATGTAGGCTTGACATCCATGGTATTCTAGCTTAAAAGGAGGAGAAAGCCCATTGATTTGATTTTGCGGATGAATTCTTGTTCCTTCCCTAGAATGTGGTGGTGGGACATCATGCATGTGATAAAATAGAAGCCCTCATGGTCATCATGATTGGGTGCTAAGCTTTGAGCTCTTCATTGTTGTTGACTTTTCTCAATAGGTTGTTGGAGCTCTCTACTAGGACTAAGTAATCCTCATCTATAGCATGTATAACCCATAGTGCTCCCTTCGATGGAAAAACAATAGTCCGCAACTCACATCACAAATCACCAACAAACATGGATGATCCAAACTCTACAAGTGGCACCTTGTTTCACCCTTCAACCAATGGGAAGCAGCAACACCACATGGTATTTCTTCTTTTCCTTAATTGTATAAATTGATGGTGCAGTGCTAAAAGACTACACCTTGTCTAGAGACATAAGGACTAATTCAAAAATGTTTTCTATAGCGTGAGGTGTTCTTAAAATAAGTTGAGATCCTTCTTTTTCTTTACTAGAAAGGAATTTGATCTTCTCAAGAAGGTACTTGGTACAGGATATTTGCTAGTGATCTTTCTACCAAAACAATCATAGTATGCCTAAAAATTTATAAGTGCCAAAAGTGGATTCCTCTCCTTTTTACACAATGAGAATAATGTTGCCTATTGTCTCCAATGATGCATGGCTTTTCACCAAGAGAGTACTTGAGGTAAAGAGCTCTTTTAGGAATGAGGTAGAATGATTGGTGTTAAAAAGGAGGTGTAAAGGTAAGGTTTGATTAGGGGGAGAGAGAGAGAGAGAGAGAGAGAGAGAGAGAGAGGTAAATGCTCTTTTAAAGTCATAGCCATATGAGAAATAAGGGGTGAGGGGGGGTGTGGGTGATAATGATGATGAGTCTTCTAATGTTATAACCAAGCTAGCAAGCTAATATGATCCATATGATGATATTGAAGTGCAAGGAGTGGTACTCAAAGTCAAGATCTCTCAATTGGGAGTCTCGTGTGTAATTTGCTACTCTAAAATATGAGAGAGAGAGAGAGAGAGAGAGAGAGAGAGAGAGAGAGAGAGAGATGTATTGTCATAGCTAAGCTAGTGGGGACCGAGTATGGTCCTAGTATCTCATTCGAAGGCAGAGAGAGAGAGAGAGAGAGAGAGAGAGAGAGAGAGAGAGAGAGAGAGAGATGTAATGTCATAACTAACCTAGTGGACGAGGTATGGTCTTAGTATCTCATTTGAAGGCATCAAAAGATATTGGACCATCCTAAATCTCATTGTAGGCTTTGACATATGTGGCCCATGCAACAATCAAGAGAGGTAGAGAGAGAGATAAGGAAGAGAGAGGAGGGGGGGAAGGGGGAGGAGGTTTAACGCCATAGCCAAGCTCATGGACCATGATACTATTCTCCCATATCGAGGCATCAAATCATATTGGACAATCATTGGTCTCATTATAGGCTACTTGGACGTCATGGTGACTCATGAAACTTGAAACCTCTACCGTCTACGTGTGTGTGTGTGTGTGTGTGTGTGTATGTGTGAGAGTGAGAGAGAGAGAGAGAGAGAGAGAGAACGCAGTTTGTATGTGTGTGGGGACAAAGAAATCCTATTTGGTCAAAAAGGGAAGGGCCATGTCAGCACGGACATGAACACGTGCGAGGCACACGACTGAGCGGTCCACGTGAGCGGATGCTGACTGGGCACGGGAGCAGGTGCTAGCGCGGCCTACGTGCTCTCAGGGGGGTGGAGCTCTGCGATTCACGTCCGCTTTTACGCGTGCTGTGTCCTGGCCTGCGCGTGGCAGTCCGCACTCCGCCCACAAACACACACAACACTCTCTTGTAGTAGGCTGGGGCTCAAGCTAGTGCGTTCGCTTTTACCCTCCATAGCCTCCTCTCTCGTGTATATATGTACGTATGTGTGCATGTGCATGTTGCCCTCCCCTTCCTCCTGCTCCTGCACCTCCCCTTGCCCTTTCGCCTGCACAGAACAGCCTCGCCATCCATGCCCTCATCTTGTTTTCAGCTTCTGCTTCTCACAAAAGGAAGACCCAGCTTGGGGCTGCTTTGCAAGACGTGAGCTATGGCTTCGCTGCAGCAAACCCCATCAGTAGCAACCGTCTCACACAGTGGAGAACGTATGGCTTCCTTCCAAAGCAAGAGTTAAGAGTTCCATGCAGCAGACCTTAACTGGGCACAGCAAAACACACAAGAGGGCCAGGTACTGTCTAAATTGCTCCAACTTTCAAAATCAATTTTGAATTCTACTCCAAATATTTCAGATTTAGAAATTCGCCCCATTTTTTCTTACAGAAAATTTTTCTTAAATGCATGGCACTCATCAGCATCTTGGCAAACCTTTCTGTTAACCTTCTACATGTAACTGGGAGACAGAAACCCATTTACAAAGATGGTACTTGAGACTCAAGATGACAGCGGTGGGTTCCAGCCGGGAGTGGAAGAAGTGGCCCTTACTGTACCCACGACAGATGACCCCTCTCTGCCTGTTATGACTTTCAGGATGTGGGTCCTTGGCATTACATCATGTGTTGTCTTGATGTTCTTGAACACATTCTTCTCCTACCGTACTCAACCCCTTGCAGTAGCGGCTACATTTGCGCAGATTCTGGCCCTTCCAATGGGGCGCTTCATGGCAGCAGTCCTCCCTACAACCCATTATACATTACCTCTACTTGGGTCAAGGTTTACTCTAAATCCAGGCCCTTTTAACATGAAAGAGCATGTCCTCATCACGATCTTCGCAAATGCTGGAGTATCGTTTGGTGGTGGGGATGCATACTCGGTTGGAGTGATCAACATCATCAAAGCCTTCTACAAGAAGAACATTCATTTTATAGCAGGTCTGCTGATTGTTCTCACAACACAGGTAAACATCCTTAGGCATATGATTGTAATCTCAGATAGAGGGGCTTGACAGCATGTCTTGAGCACGCCAAGTCCATGGCATCTTTTTCACTTGTGTTTGCCCATGCATGAGCAGGTTTTAGGATATGGATGGGCGGGCATTTTTCGACGGTATTTGGTCGAACCAGTGCATATGTGGTGGCCCTCAAATTTGGTCCAGGTCTCCCTTTTCAGGTGAATCCAAATTCATCTCTCTTCCCCCATGTATATCGGTGACATAATTTATGTGGATAGGGATCCCAACATGGAACAGTGAATCATTTGATGCTTGTGCTTCAGGACTTTACATGAGAATGGCATCCGGAAGAGGAACGGAGTAACCCGAATGCAGTTCTTCATCATAGTCATGGTGGCTAGCTTTTCATACTACACATTGCCGGGCTACTTCTTCAGTGTTCTCACATTCTTCTCATGGGTATGCTGGGTCTGGCCTCATAACATCACTGCAAATCAGGTCGGCTCCGGTTTCCATGGTCTGGGTATCGGTGCCATTTCCCTGGATTGGGCTGGAGTGTCCTCTTATCTTGGTAGCCCACTTGTGACACCATGGTTTTCCATTGTCAACATCGGGCTCGGGTTCATTTTGTTCATCTACATTGTTGTCCCTATTACATATTGGGGAGACATATATCAGGCAAGGAAGTTTGCGTTGTTCTCAAGTCAGCTGTTCACAGACCATGGCAAGACATATAACATCACCCGTGTCATGACGCCAGACCTCACTTTTGACAGCCCTGCCTATGAAAGCTACAGCAAATTGTACTTGAGCACGTTTTTTGCCCTGTCCACAGGGTTCGGATTTGCAAGGATTGCAGCCACCCTCACTCATGTGGCTTTTTTTCATGGAAAGTAAGTGTTTGATGATTTGCTCACTGCAGAGATCAATTTGTATTTATCTATGTGTATGTCAACCCTCTTCTTTTATATGCACAGGGAGATCCTTCAGCATAGTCAGTCAGCAATGAAGGATGAGAAGACGGATGTGCATTCACAATTGATGAAACAGTACAGAGAGGTTCCCCAGAGCTGGTTCATCATTCTTCTAGTGGTGAGCCTTGTACTCTCTCTTGTGGTATGCATTGTTTGGGAGGATGATGTGCAACTGCTTTGGTGGGGTGTGCTTCTGGCTTGCGGCATTGCGGCATTCTTCACTCTTCCCATTGGGATAATCACAGCAACAACTAATCAGGTTTTCTACATGGATCTCTTGCTTTTTAGAGTAATGTCATAGACTGATGTTGACAAGCATTGGCATAATGAAGTTCACTCTCTTTTATGGTGCAGCCTCCCGGATTCAATGTGTTGGCAGAGTTTTTGATTGGGTATCTACTTCCGGGAAAGCCAATTGCAAATGCACTGTTTAAGACGTATGGCAGGATAAGCATGGCTCATTCAATCTCATTCCTGGCTGACCTAAAGCTTGGTCACTACATGAAGATCCCTCCCAGATGCATGTACACAGCACAGGTAAGATGTTTTCCTCACATCAATCACTCAGTGTATAGATGCCTAGCCCAGACTGTTTATGCGCATGCATGCATAGAGTATACACATCATGCGAACAATGAAGTAGCACTAAATAATGGATCACAATGATGCTAGTGCATGAGAAAAACATTGAAGACATGAATTTTATTGTAATACATGCATTTATAAATTTTATGTGCAGACATGCAGACATGCACATGCACACACAGCATACAATAGATGAACTAGAAGACAGATCACATTAATGCAAGTGCATGAGAAAGGATATATCATTTTCTATGTGACATGTATTTAGTTGTGCTACAGATTACACACACATGCACATGCACACACATCATGCATACAATGAAATTGCACTAAGAGATGGATCACATTGATGCTACTTATAAGATGTGATCTTTTAATGTTATACATGTATTTCTGTCTGCTACAGCTTGTGGGCACTTTGATTGCTGGCACAGTTAACATGTCTATTGCATGGTGGATGCTCACTTCAATAGAGTCCATCTGCGATACAGATGCCCTTCCGCCTGGGAGCCCGTGGACGTGCCCGAAGGATCGTGTTGCATTCGATGCTTCCGTCTTGTGGGGCCTTGTGGGTCCCAGACACCTTTTTGGATCTCTTGGCATTTACAGAAACCTCACCTGGTTTTTCTTGCTCGGGGCATTCCTTCCTATCCCGTTTTGGGTTCTTAGCAAAGTCTATCCAAAAGTAAGATGGATAGCTTTGGTCAACATCCCAGTGTTTCTTGGAGGGTTTTCAACAATGCCCCCAGCCACTCCTGTAAACATCTTCACCTGGTTGATAGTGGGCACTGTCTTCAACTTCTACGTGTTCCACTTCAGGAAAGGATGGTGGCAACGGTACAATTATGTGCTTTCTGCAGCACTAGATGCTGGTACAGCATTTATGGGAGTTTCACTCTATTTTACACTTGGGTTGTCACAGAAGAAACTGCAATGGTGGGGCACACAGATGGACCATTGCCCACTTTCACAGTGCCCAACTGCCCCAGGCATTGTGGTGAAAGGGTGCCCGGTGTTCTGATTGACAATGCTGAAACTTGTGATTGCCCACAGACTGATTCAAGAAGATACCTTGAATGAAAAGGGAGGCACTAGCATGACCCTTGATCTTTCTGTGCATCCTCATGAGTTCATGGGGTCCAAATGTGGGCTCCTAAAAGGCAGATGCTAAGCAATGCATAACTTGTGTTGTTGAGGAAGTTGGTGAGTGAAAGAACTTGGGAATAATAAGCAAGCCACAGGAAACTAACATACTAGCAATAAGTTTACCATGTTGTTATCTCCAATCTAACAGATGGTAAGAACCCAGGCGTTAGGGAGGTCAATCATTTGAAATCCCATAAAAGAACACTGCAAACATGTTGCTGTATACATAAAAACATAGACATAATTAGTATGAGATGGACTCTTTATATGAAAAATAAGCTCCTTGTGTCTGTATCTGGATAAGTGGGAAGAGCATTAGGACTCATAGTATAAGATGCAATGTTTATATGCAATGAGAAGAAAGTTCACAAATTGTTACAAGGGACAGCCACCACTTTCAATTAGCTGCCCTCCTTTTGTAGACACTAAACCCTTAACTTCTTATTAAAATCAAGGTGGCATCTTCTTATTGGTTGAAAAAGTGCACTTTAAATGGTTTTTTTATGCCCATGATTTGGGCCTTATTTTGACCCACGAATGGGTAATTAGCCTTACAGGCCTTCCCAAGTAATCATCCTCACGAACTCTCCTACTATCTAACCACTCAAGTTGTCGCATGTCTAGCCATCCCAAAAGTTGAATTTTTGTTTTAGTGAATGTCTCCTTTAGAGAATGTTATTAACACTCATAAGGACAAGGTAGATCTTCATATACACGTGGACAAAGTTCATGCCTCGTGTAAACATTTACCAAAAGCAACCCACTTTCCATAGTGACAAGGGAGGGGAAGGAGGGAAGAAAGAATGTTGATTGTTGGGTAGATGGTGCACTCTTTTCTCTAAATCCTTTGTCTCGTTCAAACTCTCCATTTCAAGATTTAACTTGTTTTATATGATATGTTGGTATTGTTGAGGTTGGCCTCCTAGGATGCAAATAGCTTGGAAGTCAAGGATGCTACTATGTCAAAGCTCACTTTCTTTATGCACATTATTGTCTCCAATAGATGAAAGCTTACCCACCAAATATGGTAACCAACAAAGTTCTTCAGAGAGCTAGAGGAAGACCTTCCAAAGGTTAAGCATAGACAAGATTGGCTAAAGGAACAAGAAAGAGCAATCACCCTTGAGGTGCACAAGTTTGATGAGCAAATAGAACATCACCATTCCTTCTCCACAAGAATGAGAAGGAAGAGATGAGAAATCATAAATTAAAAGCAACAAAATCTACATAAGTGTCAGGAGCAAACAAAGCATCTTAACATTGAGAACACAATTTTCTCCATGAGAACAAGAATGAGAGACAAAATTGAAGAAACAATAACCACATTGATACGTACTCTTGTTGGAATCAAGCAGTCTGTAGTAATACAAAAATTCCACTTGATGGTGGAGCACAGAAGGAGGATTTTAGCCAGCAAGTAAGTTTGCATGCAAACCACTTTTAGATCCTTTCTTACAAGGTTTGGTGAGATTGATAAAACTAATTAACTGTTAGAATATAGAATAATAGGCATTATGCATCTAGGGGCGATTATAATAATGCATTGGAGATTATGAAAATGTGCATTAAGAAGAAAGACATCCTTGCCATTATTTTAATAGGCCTATTTTATAAAAATAAAATCCATGAACCTAGTTCACACAAAAAAGGTGTGAGCTTACATGTGTGAGTCAACAAACTTGAGTCAACACACATGAGCCTAGAGATGAGAGTTAACACAGGTGAGCCTATAGTCAAAACAAGAATTGGGTTGCTATACTACATTAAGTTATGGAGGAACTTGTCAATCTTAATTGTAAATGACCTATAAAATGCTTAAGATGTAGAATGGACAAATTATAAGTGGCATGTGCACTTATAAAATCATGAATGGGGCTCTTTCGAGTCACGACATGAGAAAGTCACTTCTTCTTGCTCTGTACAAAGTTAATCTAGCTAAGAAGTGTAGGAATGTAGATGCTGGAAGATTCATTGGCAAGTATAACCACAAAATATAGGAAAGCAATAAGGGTATGAATGTTGATTACAATGAGATGAATAATGCTTTTGTTAATTTGAAGATCCCTAAGGAAATGCATGACATTTTTTCGTGGCATTAAATTAAACAAACCATGAAGCAATAAATGGAGAGTCAATAGTTTAAAATTACATTAGTGCTTGAAAAGATATTTGAAGATATACCAAGTGTCAATAGTTTAAAATTACATTAGTGCTTGAAAAGATATTTGAAGACAATCATGCGTATGCAAGCAAAAATGCTATCAATCCTCCCGCTCCTTTTACATGAAAAGGTCAAAGTACAAGTCTAAAAGTGAGAAAAGCATCACATAGATTAGCATCGATTTCTCATGTGATTCTTCACATGCACCACCTAATAGGGAAATTAAAGGTCTGAATTGGATAACACATAATATCAATCCATTTTGAGGAGGTTCACTTTTATAGTTTCCACACTATGATGAGAATTTTTGAGAGGCTTCTCATTGATTATGCCTACATAATGAAGCAAACATGAAGGTACAAAAAACCCTTTTTTTTTTAAAGGATGGCCACAAGGGCACAAAAATTACATGAACAAGCCTCCTATTTAGGTAACTTTTGGGCCCTTGTAGCCACTTTTTTGGGGTTGAATTGGCATCTTGCAATACTTTAAAAAGTTTAAGTTGAGCCCAAAAATGGTACATTGCTTAATCTTGGCCTAAAAAATGAGTACAATGCAAGAAATTGGCTAAGAAAAAAGTTACGTTACAAAATTTAACCCAAAAAAACTTAAATTTAGCCTTAAAAAGAGTGCAATGTGAAAAAAAGTATAATAATAGTTTGGGATTTCAACTCTTTTAAGCATTGCAGGAATATAAGAGGCCAAATCAACAAAAAAAAGGTGGTTGTTGCGACCACCCTTTTCATTGATTTAACCATTATTCACATAGTTTTTACACCCTTGGGGCCCCTTTTTTTGTTGATATGGCCTCTCACATGCCTAATGAATGCTTTAAAAATTGAAATCTAGCCCCATAAGAAAGTTATATGATACAAGCTATATTTATTATATGGAAAGATTACATTTGGGACATTTAAAATTTTGGAATAGGAAAAATATAGTTTTTATTTAACATTTTGTAAGTTAAAAGATTTCTACAATCATGGGGCATAATTAAATAATGGATGTTATCCGAAAAAAAAAATCTTATAAAATAGATTTGAATCAATAAATGAACATGAGAAGAGAAATAAAAAAGATGTTTACACCTAAGGAGAGGGTTTCAACCGCTTGATTTAATCCTTCATATTTTTAAACCTCCTCTTTGCCAAAGGCAAGATAATGCTTATCATGGCATCAGCTATGGCTATAGTGTTAACAAATGATGGAAGCCCGAAATTCTAACTTGTGGCCATAATGCCTACACATACAACTTAACAAAAGCAAATTCTTTTCAAAACTCCTAAAGCTAAAGCATGTTCTTCCCAAGAACATAATTTCTACCAAACAAATTAATCTAAGGCTTAGACCTTGTTCATTTGCCCTAGACTATCTACATTTCTCAAATCCTACTTGAGCTTGTGTATTTCAACACTCCCCCTCAAGATCAAGTTCATATCTTCAACTCTAAGTAGTCTTAGAAACTTTTCAAATTTCTCTCTTGCCAATGCTTTGGTGAAGATATATGATATTTGGCTTCACAAACCTTAGATCCACTTGTCCTTGTAGCACTTTTTCTCTCACAAATTGATAATGTATCTCAATGTATTTGAGTAGGAGCATGGAGCAAGCATGAAACACAAGATTTATCACGGGAGTGAGATTTTTTAGAATATTTTATCATGGGAGTGAATCCAAATAATTATGTGTGATGCATGGTTTATGTGTGAAGCATGGTAGTAAATGATTTCCATTTGTTAGAATTATTTTTGTGAGTGATTCCAAAGTAATTGTGATCTAACATATGGACCATGTTGAGTATAGATCATGAGTCTGGAACAATCAAGATGGACATTGGACGAGATTAACTAGCCGAGCACATGTGCTAAATATTTGATTTTGTATGGTTTGGCCCATTGTACATATGTTGGGCAAGGTTTATTTTTTTATGAGATACTTTAAAAGCATTGGACTAAGGTTCAATTTTGTAAAAGCCCAATTTTGGAAAAGATATGCTATTTATGGCTCCAAGGACTATAATATGATTTAAATAATACATGTAGGAGTGGAGCCACATACATCGAGGGGGAGAGATTGCACCCAATCTTGTGTTCTTTGATTTTTATGCTCTTGTTTTATGCTATGGTGATTATGGTTTATTTTTTCTATTATTCAATTTATGGAATATTTTAATCTCCATGTACCATAGTCTTGTAATAGTGGTATCAGAGCATGGCAAATTCAAGTATTTAATTTGGGTTATGAAGACTTGAAGAAAAATCAAGAAATTGATTTTTACTCAAAGGTTATTGGCTTGGGAGACAAATTTGAAGGGTTTTTAACAAATTCAAAATACTTGCACGAGAAGAGCAGAATCTGCAACAAGGGTGCAAAGGCTTTGGACGAAGACAAGATTCATTAAAAAATCCAGGAGATAAAGAAGAGAAGGTGTGGAAGACCTTTGGGTTAAAGAAGACATGGTTATGTGAATTTTATACACCCTTGGATGTGATTGAAGATCAAGGGCAAGGAAAGGAGGTGGAAAACCACAAGTGGATTTGCAGGAAACCACCCTCTTCAAGCACAAGTGGTTTTCATAGATTGTCAACCTCTTGTCTATATGGATGGGATGAACGGGATCTTGGCAATCATCTTCTAATTTCAAAATTACAAGATCTTCTCAACTCAATAAATCCATAATCGAGGTGTGGAGGTGTGGACGGCTCTTAATTATTATTATTTTATATCTTCTTCAATTATTAAGCACTGAAGTGAAGCATGCACGGAGAATTAAAGCCAACATTTAATTTAAAAAAAATATTACTTCTCTCCTTTCCCTCCAATGCATGGTCGCGCGGAATTTTCTTCTCTCCACCATGGTGATGAAACGGCGGGTGGTTTATTGGGTTACGTAGGCCATCCGTTTTACAAGCCGTCAGCACCCTTCGTTTGGTTTGGTGAAGCTTTTGCAAAGCTTAATAAACTTAGCAAAGCTTTGATAAAGCTTAGTATTAAAAGCTTTGATAAATCTTTAATCTTTTAAAAACAAAAACAAAACAAAAAAGCTTAATTGATAAGCTTATATACAAGCTTAACTTCAAAAGCTTTTGAAAGTTTCAAAGAAGAAAAGGGGGCACAATTCAAAGGAAATTCATGAATTTCAGGATTACAAAAATTATTGGAAGTTATTCATATTATTTGGAAGCCTATTCTTGGCGTTATTTCTCAGTAAATTTCTAAAGATTTTTCGAAGTGGTTTGGAACGGGCTTTCTTCCGAATTATCGACATCACAGTATTATTGGATTATTATTCTTATTATTTTATTCGACGCCATCAACTTCGAGTGCTTCAACACGCCTTCTTTTGAAATACATGGCAGCCTGATAAACTTGCTACCTTTTCTATTTCATTTCTGCATTTCCATATTATTTTACTTGCTTTTTCTACAATGGCAATCTATCCACAACCACCTACTATCCAGGATCAAATGTACTTCAAGCTCAGTTGTTAAGTGAGAAGAAGTAAAGAGAAGATTTAGAGCGAAAATTTATTCGTCCCGTAAGAAGTGAAGACGTGCATATTCGGAATCTAATTCTTTGGATTCTGACAAGGACCCTATCCAAAGGACTATGTGAGATTCTCTCAAAGCTCAAGAGTCTCAAAAGGGACACAAAATCAACAGAAAGGCTTTTACTTTTCTAGATTATGATGGCAAAAAGGATGCATATGTCATACTCACATGGTTAACCAACTTGATGATTATTTTTTTGGAGAAAAATTTTATGAGAAGGATAAGGTTAAATGTGCTACTAATCATTTGGTAAGCGATGCAGCTCTTTAGTGGAATATTACTAGACACGGCAAATGCAAACCAAAGTCATGGAAAGAATTCCAGAAGCTGATCAAAAAGGATTTCTTACCTCCGTCATATAAGAGTAAAGCCAGATAGAAATGGAACATTTTTAGACAGCTCGAAAAGGAGAATATATCAGCCTATGTTGACAAATTTTGGCAAAATTTATTGCAACTTCAAGCTATCAAGAAAGTATGTGAAAAAGAGCAAAGGAGGAAGTTCATAGCAGGTTTGAATCCAGTTAGAAGTGAACATGTTTCATCCTTGCCCTCTTAGCAATGCCATCTCTCTAGAAACAAATTTCAAGAGACACTACAGTGACAAATTCTCATATTCCTCAGTTTTCTCGATCCAAACATTCTGAGAAGTTTCAGCACAAAGATGACATAGGGAAGGACAATGGTTCATAAGTGAATGGAAAGAAAAATGAAACTGCAAAGAAGACCAACAATGGGGATCAAAAATCTCATGTGATTACATGAGATTACACCTGTAGCATGTGATTACATGCTACTACATGTGTGACAAAGAAGGACACTATGCATATGAGTGCCCAGAAAAGACAAAGAATCGAGTTGTAGTCGTGAACGTGGCTAAACACGAAGACAAAGGTGACTAACCTAAATAAGAGGATACTCCCAATCATGATTTCTACCACTAGAGAGGTAAGCCTAAAACTCATACTCATGCATTGCTTAATTATTTTTTAAAAGAATTTAGAGTCCTTAGGTGACTTTCTTGCCAAGCAAGAGGGGAAAAACTATAGTTAAAATTCAAATACATTGGTCAAGATAGTTCAATTATTGATTTGAACTTTCTATACGTGGAAGAAAATACATATTAGACCATTCACGTTTTGCTACCATCATACATTTGCAATAATGGCACCAACCAAACTCATATGACATAATATTGGGGAGACCCTTCATGAGGGAATCCATATTGGTGCACGATTAGGCATTAAATCATGTGTATATGCATAGGGATTTACAAATTTTAAAGATAGATCTAAGGACGTGGAGAGCACACCCCATGGAAGGGCAACTGCTCGATAATTATTTGGTCACAACTGAGCGGACATCCGTACAAATATGCCAGCCCATGGTGGAAAATTCCAAAGAGGAAGAGAAATGTATGCATTGCTAACCCAAATATGTTCCGATGGTGACCAAACTTTGCAAGCATGTGGGGGTGGGTCGCCCCCACATGCTTGCAAAGTTTGGTTCCCATCGGTGGTTCCCATCGGAGCATGTTTAGGTACAATGGTATTGGCGAGAACCAGATTTTACATGGCCTCCTAAGCACTAAGAGAGTTGAAAAATTCGCACTAGGTGCTAAGAACTATCCCAAACATGCTCCGATGGGGATCAAACTTTGCAACCATGTGGGGGTGGGTCCCCCCCACCACAAGCTTGTAAAGTTTGGTCCCCACTGAAGCATGTTTGGGTACGATGGTATGGGGAAGACACGGATTTTTCCTCCTCCTAATTTCAGTAAAAAACTGGATGCATGTGGTAGTTACCATAGATATGATGCAACTCCGAGAAACCCAATATGTGAAATCTGAAACTATTCCCACTACCTCTATCTGTATGGTCAATTGGCAAACCATTGATGAGGAATCAGAATAGGATGTCTCCAGCATAGAAGGGATTGGATCACAAGGCCGTAACGATGTCCAACGCCTTAGAAGATGGCGAAAGCAGAAACGATATATTGCTTGACGAAATGCCCTACCTACGAAGAAAACCCACGGATGCTTTAGTGGCTGAGACACCTCGAAGATACTAAGGTACACGATGAGTTTTCTAAGGATTGGGGTGAGGAATTGAGTAAGATATCACTTGAAGGGAAACATAAGGAGGAAGTCATCCTTCAAGAACCAGAAACGCCTAAGCTTACGAAAGCTGGGTGCCAAAAATGAAACAAAGCTTTGGCAGAAGCTGAGCACAAGAGGCCATGAAAGTTATGGCTAAAACAAAAAGTGAGAATGAGGATAAAGTAGACTTGCTTTCAGTACCCAACCATTTCAAAACCTACAAAGTTGACGAACGAAAGGTGGTCCGACTGACGGCAAAAAGAGTCAAGGAAGATGAGTTGTCCACATCAGACGATGGCCCAGTTGAAGTCAAGGAAGTTGATATTGCAGGACCAGGGGAGGAGCCAAACTTGTTTATATCGCTAAAAACTTGACTTATGGTGAAGAAGATGAGCTCGTTACTCTCCTTAAGGAGTTTAAGGATTGTTTCACCTGGAACTATAAGGAGATGAAGGGTGTACCACCTAAGGTGGTGCAACATACAATCCCAATCATGGAAGGATCAAGACCAACGAGGCAGAAACCATACCGGATGAATCCTAAATATGCGAAAATTATAAAGGAGGAAATCGATAAACTATTGTTGTGGATTTCATCTATGAGATAGAACATACGGATTGGTTGTTACCAATCGTAATAGTGCCAAAAAAGAATGGGAAACTTAGGGTATGTGTCAATCTTAAAAAGGTCAACGCAGCTATACTAGAAAACACTATTATTCATTGCCCTATATGGAACACGTTTTGGAGAGAGTGGCTGGTGAGGAACCTTACAGCTTCTTGGATGGATTTTCAGGCTACAATCAGGTGTCTATAACACCAGAAGACCAGCATAAGACAGCCTTCAATACAATGTGGGGGACGTTTGCTTACAAAGTCATGCCTTTCGGTCTCATCAAAGCCCTAGCAACATTTCAACGATTAATGTGCATAGCCTTCAAAGACTACTTGTAGAAGTGGTTAGAGGTATTCATTGATGATATGTGTGCACACTCTCGATGGGCAGACCGTCTGGCTTGCTTAAGGAAGGTGGTTGAGCGATGTCGATTATATCGTATATCCCTAAATCCTTTAAAGTGCTAATTTTGGGTCAAACACAGTGTGATATTGGGACACATTGTCTCTAAGAACGGTACATCCACAGATCAAGGTCAAGTTGATCTTGGAACTGCCACCACCCACTAATTACAAAGGTGTGCAAAGATTTATGGGGCCACGTTGGGTATTATCGTCACTTCATAATCTTTTAGGCTAAAATTTTCAGGCCATTATACAAGCTACCCATTATCTTTGAATGGACTGAGGAATGCTAGGAAGCATATAATCGATTAAAGTAGGCACCTAATTGGGTTCTTATATTCATGTGCATATCGATGCATCGAACTTTGCTATTGGATGCGTACTAGCGCAGCCTGGTGAGTTCAGATTGGACTACCCAGTCTGCTTCACTAGTCTCGTCAATTGAATGATACAAAGGTGAATTACACTACTACAGAGCAAGAAGGGTTGGTCATGGTTTATGCAGTCAAGAAGTATCGACATTACCTATTGGCCAACAAATTCATGTTCTTCGTGGACCATCAGGCCTTATTATATTTAGTGAACAAGCCTTGCACCCCACGAGGAGAATCACACGCTGGTTGCTATTACTATTGGAATTTGACTTTACAGTTTACGGGTGAGAAAGGGGACACAGCATGTGTTGGCCGATCATATGTCAAGAATTCCAAATGGGGAACCAACAACTAGTGTTACCTTATCAATTAATTATGAGAGAACTATAAACTAGGTAAGGACAATGTCCTAAGAAGATGTGTGATAGAAGTCTCGATTTTGGATGAAGCACATTCAGGGATAACCGGCGGAGGACATTTTGCTGGAGAGATTACCGCTTGCAAGGTGCTTTAAGCAGAACTATGGCGGCCTACATTGTTCGGGGATGCCATAGAGTTTATCAAAAGATGTGAGAAATGTCAGTGATTTGCTATCCCGCAACAAAGGGACAGAATGCCACTCACCCCTTTTATTGTCAGACAACCTTTCGAGAAATGGGGGATTGATTTTGTTAGACCTATTAGTCTAGCGGCGCATCCATCACACAAGCCCGATATGTAATTGTGGCCACAGACTATTTCACTAAATGGGCAAAGGGCCAGAGCCTCTAAGTGAGCTAATGCACGAACAACAACAAAGTTCTTATATGAGCAAGTTATCTCGAGATTCGGCTACCCATTAGAGTTAGTCCCGGTTCACATTTCATTAATGAGGTGGTTGATCACTTACTTTTTGGATTCCTAGTAGTCCATCGGAAGTCATCACCTTATTATCAATAGGCTAATGGTCAAGCAGAGAGGTCAAGCAGAGAGTACAAACAAGATTTTGTTTACTATCTTGACAAAAACATTGGAAGCAAGTCGAACGGCAGACTGGGAGCATAAGCTAAGAGCAGCCTTATGGGCAGACCGAACATCATATAGGGTAGCGATGGGATACACTCCCTTCCGTCTAGCTTATGGTGTTGAGGCAGTAATGCCTATGGAATACCTAGTTCCAAGCTTAAGGATTGTAACGGAAAATGCATTAGTTGAAAGGCTAATCGATTTACATAAGCTTGATGAGACCAGAGTAATTGCATTGCATGGACTTATGGTCAAAAAACTACGAAGAAAACACTGGTTCGACAATAACTTAAAACAAAAAGAACTAGAAACGGGGGACCTTGACCAGATGTATGGTGTAGGGAGCACTAGAAAAAAGAAACTCAAGTATAGAGGCCTAGGACCCTTTTGAGTGTCCGAGATCACACCTCAGCAGGGGTCGGTTAGAATTGAGACAATTGAGGGCATACATATGGAGGGTTACGTCAATGGAAGAAAAAATCCAGCAAGCTCAAGAAGAGGCTAAGGCAAGGGAGGCCAAAGCCAAACAAATACTTCAGAGAAGAGAATGTTGCACGTGAACATGGCTTCACTAACTCTCCTAGATGAAGAGGAACTAAACATTGAGCCAGCGCGACTCAGGGTGGGACTCTCTACAGCTAAATGTCATGCAACGAGCATTGCATTGATAGATATGGGATTAAGTCATAACCTAATCTCATATGAGACATGGGTAGCCTTAGATAAACTGCACCTTGAAACCACCAATGCATAAGTATGCAGTGTGCACCTGACAACTACAAAAACTGAGGGATTTTTAAGTGTTAATACTTCAATCAAAAATAATTCCTTGTTTGGGAAGGTGTTTGTCATGCCTGTAGGTTCCATGGAGGAGGAAATGATCCTAGGACGATCCTGGATTTGCACTAGCAACTATTATATTCAATGGGAGAAGAAGAGGACATCACTGTTGAACGAGGGAAACAATGTTATTTTCATACCCTTATGGAGCTTGATAAACATATGAAAGTAGACCATGATTAAGGATATAGAAACACCAAGCAAGCTCATGAAGAAAAAATGGCATCAATTCCACAATCCCTAAGCAAAAAGCAGCCCAAGTCAATGGGTACATAGCAGTGGGTACCTAAGGGTCAACTTGGAAACCAGCTCTACAAGGATGAGAAGGGCGTCAATAAGGAATCAACAAGGAGGGTTCAAAAGGGAGACAAGGGATAGAAATGGTCTTCACAGGTAAGTTGGCGGTACTCCAAACAAAACAACACTCCACAAAGCATTCAAAAGGATTTGCTAATGGCACAAGGTTATTACCAAGGCAATACAATAGTATGGGTGCCCAAACTCCAAACTAAAACCAATGCTAAGAGTGCACGAACATTGGTGTGGAGGAAGAAGCCAACCCAACATGACGGGTTAAATATAACCAAACCAATACTTGTAACCACCTCCATCAAGGAGATGGACAAGGACATAGAAAGGAGGAAAAAGAAGGTGCAATAAATGGACACTGATACAAGCCCCAATCCAAAGGACTCAATAGAAACATTGTTCAGTTGGGTGGAGGGAAGAGTTAAGCACTCTCACACGGAGTTAAAATGCCTGTAACAACACCTACCCCCAGAAGTGCCAAAGTACCACCTTGGTTTCCATGGCAATAAAAAGTTGAAGGTATCCATTAGTCATACAATGGATACAATGTAAAATTGGGTATCATTCACTTCTTTGAATGCATGGTTGCATGTCTGAGCATGAAGAGAAATATAGGGTATCAAGCTTGCACACACATGGTCCAAAAAGGTTCACGCCGTGAACTGGTACAACATAGTTCACGTCGTGAACTGGTACAAAATAGTTCATGCCGTGAACTGATCCAAAATGTTTCACGCTGTGAACTGGTACAAAATAGTTCGCGCCATGAAACGGTTACTTTTTGTGAACCAATCGTAGGAAGACATGTGGCATTCTTCATTAAGGCAACCGTCTAGTCTAACAGCTACGCAATAAATCCAAAATTCTTTCCTTTTTCTGTCATTTTGCAATCGCCGGTCATCGTGTGCACAAATGCAGTAAATCAAGCCTTCCTTGCATCGCCTTCCTCCTCACTTCTTCGAGTTCAATTAACACCTATGTGCTGAGGTGGGAGCTTGGGCCTTTCCTTGTGTTTTCTTATCTTTCGTGTGTTGAAATCATTAATTATCATCATTGCATGCTTTTGTCGAGCAATGTCTTTGCTTGTCAAAAATGTATTTGATTGTCAAACAATGTCATAATAATTGATTGCCCTCATGATCATTCTTGCACAAAACTCTGTTCTGTCTGATCTAATAATGCATTGATCGAATTTATAAAAAATGAAACCTAAATACTTCACGGCTACATCAAACAATGTGCAAACTCACGGCTACACCAAAAAAACTAGCAAACTCATGGCTACGCCAAAAAACTTGCAAACTCATGGCTACCAAAAAAAAAAAGACTGCAAACTCACGGATATCCAACTCACGGAAATCCAACTCATGGATTTCCAACTCACGGATTTCCATCTCATGGAAATCCAACTCATGATGGAACTAACTCTCACGGGTTTACCCCTCACGGCCTGCACTTTCACAGTTTTAACACCCGCACTTTCACGGTACTTAATTTGACCTTGTCATATCACAGCTAACATATCCTGTTAATTTCTCACACCACTAACACATTTCCCATCACAATTAACCTTCTTACCATTCAAAAACAGAGAAGAAAAAGAAAAAAGACAACAACAAGGCATGGCATATGCCCCACCAGTCTATGGACTGATCTTTTTTTTATGTACAAATGTCGACCTCAGACCTAGAAGCCGCAGAGACCCCCACGCTGACACAAGCTAGTGTGATAGGATCCCCAGTGAGCCAAAAGAAAAGACCAACATGGGGCCCAAAGATGAACTACTTGGGTCCATACGCTCAGGCTTTCCATGGTGCCATCGTTAGTAAAGAGATTCACACAGCGCATGGAAAGGTGGCTTTGCACTACCACAGCCCGGAGTGCCTCCAGATTCTGGAAGAGGCAGAAGTTAAAGACAAGCTGGAGAAGGTGTGCCTCAGGAGGATGGCATAGGTTCTCCCCCAGAACATAAACAGAGAACTTTGTGTAGAATATATAAACATGTACGACAAAGCCACCAAGAGGGGGACAATGACAAAAGCAGATGGAACCACGGAGCAAGTTTTAATCATCGAAGAATCAATACATGAGACTCTGCAGCTCCCACCACTAATAAAAATACATACACATGCCTTTGACAAGATGTCCCTAGATGCCATGTTGAAGAAAAGCTCCTACAACTCTAATGGAGCTAAATACGAGAACATCAGGGATGAAGTCACAGAAAAGGCATGCAAGGCTATGTCACTAATCATTGAAGTGAAGCCAGTGGATAGGTACAATAGGGTGCCACTGAATCGAATCGCAAAGGTGCATGAAGAAAAGGAGGAGGATTGGGCCTATTACATCCACAGGGAGACGGCGAACTACCTTAAGTCCTATCAATCAAAGATTTGCAACCCGTTACCTGATGACACAGGTACTGAATTGTGTGGCTTGGAGGCCTCTCCCCCAAAACCAGAACCAAAAGAGCGAATGCAATTGGCACTCCTCACAGAGCAACCAACGCTGACTACTGTAGAAATGTAAGAAGGACAAGCTGTAGTCATGGAGACTAAAGCGATAATGAAGGAGATCAAGAGAGGAAGGAAAAAGAAGCCTGAAAGAAAGATGAGAGGCTTCATACCAGATGTGGCTGAAGAAACACAAAGAATTGAGGCTAAAGTTGCACATGAAATCAAGTCATACCAGGAAGTACTAGGGCAGCAAGAAGCCAGTGTTAGTGAGGCCACATGAGAAGAGAGGACAAAATCACAACAAATGACTCCTCCTCAAAGCCTAGCTCAATTAATCTTCAAAAACCTGTCTCCCCTGAAGAATTCTACTATGTCAGACACACTGTGAGGTTGCAGCTAGAGCCTGAAGTAGAAGCAGTGCCAATGGAAGTGCCCCAAGAACTTGAAGAAGCTACATCGCTCCCAGTGCAAGTCACAGAAGCACCATTGGATACACACAAAAGGCCAAGGGCTGAAGATACACCCAGTCCAAGCAAAAGGAGGTGTCTAGAGGACGAGGAGGTGATACTAGAGACTTCATTCCTACACAATACGAGGAGGACGAGGAGGTGATACTAGAGACTTCATTCCTACACAATATGGATTATGAAAAATTCTTTCAAGAAACTGTGGAAGGACTGGATGAGCTCCTGAATCTGCCACATACAAGATTGGAAGGGGCAGCAGCCGTGGGAGCAGGAACAACGGGTATGGCAGTGCCATCTCCTCACGACCCATATGCTTCATGATGGCAATGCCACACTCTGGAAGCAAGTTCAAGAGGCAAACAACCAAGTGCAGACCTTGCAAGAACACCTAACAGCGCAAAGGCCACCCATAGGGATGTGATAATGAAGAGTTTAAAGACAACCGAGGAGCAGGAAGCCATGCACCAGTGCTGGAAAACAATAATTTGGTTCTCAGCCAAACTATTGTGCAAAGAATTAAAGAGAATATAGATTTGAAAGCGCAGCTGGAGCAGGCTACAGAACAACTTTAGAAGGAAGCCTCCCATAACCAAGAGCTAGCAGCATAAAAAAAGATTTTTTTTAAATTCTAAAAAAAAGCTTTCAAAGCTTGGAAAAAAAGGAGAAAATACGAAATTTGAGAAAAATATTCTTTGGATTTTTTGAAAATTTTCTCTTGGAGCCCTTTGGCTTTCCGCATTCCTAGAAACCGTATTAGCTTTCCGAATTCCAGAAAATCTTTTGACCTTTCAGATTCCGGAAACTTTTGACCTTTCACATTCTGATTTTTTTTTCTTTTCATTTTCCTGTTGGCTTTCCGTATTCCGGAAAAACCATTGGGATTCTGAAATTTTTTGACCGTTCGTATTTTATTATGTTCGAGATTAATTAAAAATTCCTAAAAATTAGTGACAAATTAGACAAAGGTTATTTTAAATTTCTGGAAAATGTGGGTTTGGTGATTGGCATGTGGTGTGTTCATTCGGGCGCCCGTAACCATTCAAATTCCTTTATAATATATTTTTTGACCCATAAATTTGGAAAATTCATTAAAATTGTAAATTTTCATTGGATTTGAGAATTGTCAGGTGGAATTGAAAATTTCGTAAACGATGGGATTCTCAAGAAAAATTAGGAATATTCTAGAAATTATTTTTAAAAATCCTAGAAATTGGTATTTTTTAAATATCAATGGTATTTTGACAAATTTAATTGCTAAAAATTTTCTAAAAAAATATAAGTTTGGAATGCCATAAGATAGGTTTGGTGGAATTCAAAATTATCATATTTTGAGGCCCTATAAAATTAGGAAAAAATAGAAAAAAATCTTGATAATTCTTTTTCTTGAGAATTTAATATTTTTGAGGGTTATTTAATATTGAAGTATGTTTTCTCGTGTTGAAATTAGATAGATGCGAGTTATTCGCATATTATTAATAGGATTATACCTCGTATTAGTGAGTGCTACAAACATGTGTTTCACTTGCTTACTTTGGAGTTTTGCTTGAACGACACCACATTCATATACTCCAGATTGATAAGTTGGCTCTAAGTTGGCCACTAATTTTAATGCTTCTTTTGGCATGATTAATGACCATTAAATGGCATGCATTAATTTTTATGATCAACTATGGTTTTCATGGATTTGAGGAGCTTCTATGCTTTTATTTTATAAAGATCTTTTGATCTTTTGGATAATTTCATGTGCTTTGAAGGTAGCATTTGCCTTCGTTTTTTGCATGTAATTTTGGACTATATTCCTTGTACTCTTGTACATATTCCAATTTAGATACCTAGTTGCTTATGTATCTAGGTGAATTGTTATTTTTTCTACCCCAACTTCATGTGCTTTGAAGGTAGCATTTGCCTTCGTTTTTTGCATGTAATTTTGGACTATGTTCCTTGTACTCTTGTACATATTCCAATTTAGATACCTAGTTGCTTATGTATCTAGGTGAATTGTTATTTTTTCTACCCCAACTTTATTGAGTTTATTGGGTAGTTATCATTAGAAAGATGCCAATAATTCAAATTCTTTTCTAATGATGTACTCGAAAAGAGTTATTCCTTGATGTAGTCATAGGTATATGTAGTCATAGGTATATGGAGACAAGTTTTAGCATGTGAAAGTCTAGGATAAGGCCATCTTATTCCTTTTATACAGGATTTCATTCATATTTCCTAGACGACATACTAGGGAGCTTCAAATCAATAAGGTATGTACGTGTGGTATCATGGTGGTATGGGACACTAACGATCCCTCATATATATTATCTTATGGGATAAGTTGGGCTCAGGATTGTTGCTTTGCTTACATCACTTAGCATGTGGACCTCAACATTCAAAGACAATCTCATTTTTTGAGTTCACTTGAAGTTATAATGTAGGCATTGTCTAGATAAATTTCTTTTATCTATAGTATGTATGTATTGATGAGTGTAATCTCGTCGACATTTTCACTTATTGAAATCTCTTTCTTTAGAGTTCAACAAGTTTATTTTGTTGTGTTTGGATTAAGGAAATTTGGATTTTTCCTTTGTTGGCATTTCTTTCTCTAGTTCCGTACTTTAGGTGATTCATACAGTTAACCTGATAGTGTACGGATGAACATATATGACTCATCGAGACGTTGATGACTCCTCGATAACTCGAGACGTCGATAATTCCATGAGCAGATGTGACGGTACATCGGGCCGCCGATGGATACTTGGTTCCTGTTATTATAATGCCATGTTTTCCTACTTTATTCCGAATGGTTTACAACGAGGAAACTACTTTGAGTATGAATTCCTCTGATCATCCGCGGTCTAATGGGCAAACAGAGCATGTGAATCAGATTGTAGAGGGCATATGTCTCTAGAAAACTATCATATTGGGAAAAATATCTTTCGATGATGGAATTTGCCTATAACAAGTTTAAGCATATGGCTATTGGTTTTAGTCCGTTCATGCTTATGTATGGGTATCAACCCAGGGCACCTATTGATGTCGGTCTTAATGACATTGAGCTTGATGCATCGAGGGATTTCTTGCGTGATATGTAGGAAATGCTGACCGAAGGTCGGGATTCTATCTCTCTCTCTCGTTAATCATAACATTAGTGTTAATCTCCTTACTAATCACCATGGCTAAGTATCATTATCTTCCACCCTAAGATCCTCAAACCTCATTTCTTTCAAATATTAATCGTTGATTACTATATGCATAAAACCTTTATCATATATTCTCCCCGATGTTCTACTTGTGAGTGCCACACACTATCCATGTTTTCAACAAAGGAATATTCGTTAAATGCCAAGCAACTTCCATGGACTAGTTCTAAGAGATTATCTCTAGGTATCAAATACTTGTCATTGGCCTCCATTGCCTACATAAGAGAAACGCATGGATACATGACAAATGCAGGCCTAAGTGGTCTTCACGGAGTTCCAACCCTCAACCAAACCCTCAAGTATACCCCAAACCAACTCCCCGGTGGATTCCCAAACCTCTTCTCTATGAGCCCAGCACTTCTACGAGGGAAATTGTCATATTTGGGTCCCCAAATCTCCCCAACCTAACCTCCACTCCGTGTCACTCAGCAGTCCCCTACCCGTTAATGGAAACCCAAGGCAGCATCCACTATAAAGACTGCCCATGAAAAAGGAAAGTAGAAGCTCCATAGTGACATTACAGCCCCCATGCTACCACTGATGACAAAGCTCCTTAATTATTGATGTACCTTCAACGTCAGCAACCCCCCCACCTTTCATTGTGAGGTTGCAACAACAAAGTACAACAATGCCATCATTAGTTGCTTCAACCTCAGGTACATCCTTACCACCCACCTCGCAATCCCTCAAGGAACTGACCCCCGCCACCTCGCTATCGCCTAATCGACTCCTTACTTTGGCAAATCGGGCACGTTTTCAGTACAAAACCCACAATGGGGTGTTGGCAGCACAGCCTTTGGGTACAAAACTTGTTTCATGATGCCTGTAAAAAAATAAAAAATAAAAAAAATTGCCATGGCTGTACCACATTTGCCCATAGTCGTTCTCTTCTCAGGTTCTGGAATGCCCTGGCCATTCCAAGTTTGCCACGTCCATTCTAGAAGTGCCACGCCCATTCTAAGTGTGCCATGACCATTCCAAATGTTCATCAAAGCCCCTTGCCCTTCTCGATTTTTGGAGCGAATGCCCGTTCCCTTCTCCAAATCAGAAGTTGTGCCCGTTCATTCTTGTATATGCTGTAACCACCACAGCCATTTGTTCTTGTATATGCTATTACCCGGCCGTTCTCTTGTAAGCTGCGCTCGTTCACTAGAGCGAATGCCCGTTCTCAATTTTTCGAGCGAATGCCCATTCCCTTCTCCAAATCAGAAGTTGTGCCCGTTCGTTCTTGTATATGTTTTTCTTGTATATGTTGTAACCATGGCCGTTTGTTCTTGTATATGCTATTACGCCGTTTGTTCTTGTATATGCTATTACGCAGCCGTTCTCTTTTGTAAGCTGCGCTCATTCACTGGAGTTGGCAAGGCCGTTTTGCTGGCATTACCACGTCCGTTCGCTTCCATAGTTCAATTGCCACGACCATTCCTTGTAAGTGCCATGGTCGTTCCCTGGATTTGCCACCACAGTCGTACCCTTCTGCCAAACCTATAGATAGGGAACCCACCCCCTCATTTCCTCACTTTCAGCTCTTCCCCTAGCCAAAACTATTGCAAATTTTTCTCTCGAGCTTCCACACTCACCCACCAGCCAGCACAATGTCAGACACATCCGACTCCTCCCAAGAGGTTCTCTATCACACCTTTATCCGGAGGAAGCGACCTACAGGTGGCCACTTCGAGGAGTACGCTAAGCACCCGACCTAATTCTCTCATCTCAGAGAAGCTCTCATGAAGCAGGTGAATGGGCATACAGTACATTCCCTTATGAAAAACAACCATAAGATGGAGCACAAGCTTCTTGATTACACATGGCCATTGGCTGCAGACCCCGCTGTGGTGTAGAAGATGGAACAACTTGGTTTGGGTAGATTGCCAACCTTAGAGCCATGGGGGCTAGACCTATACAATGCTTTATACTTCATAGAGACCTACGATGCCAATCAAGATACTGGCAAGGTCATGGGATAACGAGGGCCAAAGGCACCAGGTGTAGCTCAGTGTGCAATTGAGATGTTTGTCACTCCCCCATATGGACCAGCCATATGTCAGACTTACGAATGCATCAAAGCTAACTCGAGGTTTATTCAGGGGAAGGCCCACCAACAAGGATGGTGTCAAATGGGAAAATATTACACAAGAAGATCTTATCATGCCAGCCCGAGCATTGCAATTCTTACTCACTACAAGGTGGTCAAACCGCTTCAGTCGCTATAGCATGACTACCTTGGCTTGGGTGTATCTCAGTGTGTGCAATTGATCCGAGATGCTTTGTCACTCCCCCATATAGACCAACCATAGACTTACTAATGCATCAAAGCTGACCCGAGGTTTATTCAGGGGAAGGCCCAATAAGGATGGTGTCAAATGGGCAAATATTACACAGAAGATCTTTCCATGCCAGCCCGAGTGTTGCAATTCGTACTCACCATAAGATGGACAAACCGCTTCAGTCGTCACTGCTGTAGCATGACTACCTTGGCTCAGGTGCACCAAGGTCTGATGGGGTGAACTGGGCCGATTATCTTTTCATAGAGCTGCACATATTTTGCTCCAATCCCCAAGGGAAGATGGCAGCCGCCCGCTACACTGCTTACCAGAGTGCTCTATTACACAGTCAACTGGGAAGAGTTGCAATCCAGCTGAGCAGCCTTAATGCAGCGGTCACTTCTTTTCCCTCTCCATATACTTCTCCTAAACCCCCACTAGCAAAGAGGCCCCATCATGAGCCCAAAGTCATAGCATAGGCTCCTCCGCCACCAAGCCCATGACCAACACAAGAAGAGCTAGCAACTATTGAAGAAGCAGCAGGAAGGTCGCCAAGGAGGAAGAGTGATATAAACAGGAGTCCTTCAATAGGAATCTCTTTGAGACACCCCCTCCAGAACGCTTCGTGGACATGTCATCATATATGCAAAGGTAGGCCCTTCCTCCCCAACATAGAACACAGTTAACACTCTCCATTGGGTGCACTCTAGAAGCTTCCGTTCTAGCCAAGCCTATGCAAAAAGTGTACATGCAGCCCACAAAGATATACCAAACTTCTCTCTTGGATTCTCCCACATGGCAAGAGAGCTCATCACACAGATGACTGATTGCCTTTATCGTCAGCAAGAGGTGGCCCAAGTTTCCCAAAATGAGAGATGTTGTTAGCTAAGGCCCAAGAAAGGATTATGTCTAAGGATCTATTCCAGACCAACTTCCAGTATATGAAACTACAAACAAAGTTTGATGAGCAGACACAACAGCTAGGGCATGCCCTTGCCCAAATCATAGACCTCCAGTAGTAGTTGACTTAGGCCCACAAAGCAGCACAGAGGGCACATCACGAGCTATCTATTATAGAGAGCCTACACAAAGAGGCCTAAAGTCAGACCCAAACAATCAAAGACCTCCTTGCTCTCGCACTTATAGAGATTTCATGTGCCACTGAGATATCTCAAAGGCAACAGTCTGCACACTTGAAGAGCACCTTGGAGAGGCTGAGGCCAGGGCAACCCAACCCCCTTCCACCCACTCTACTCCCTCTTTCAGTACTTTAGACCCCAAGGTGGACACCCTAATGGAAACCACCCCATGGAGCTCCCGCTCTTATCTCTCCCCCCACAGACACCCTATCAACTCATCGACCTCCATTTTTGGGGAGTGTTTGCTTAAACCTCTTACAGCATGATCTTTATCTCGATGAGCCCCTCTCCCGCCATAACTTTACCTACCTCCTCACTAAGCTCCCATCCAAAGCATAACCCTCATTCCCCAATTTCTTCTTCCATGGCCTTCTTTCCTTCCAACACCCTCACAATTTTTATGAGCTCCCCCAACATCCTCTCCAAGCTACCCTTCTGACCCAACAGAATTCATCAACCTGTCCATCCCCAAAGGCTTATGCCCCCACCCCTACCCCTCTCAGATCTCTGCAAGAGTGCTCCATTACTTATGGGATGTTGGTTGGTGGTTCGTCAACAACGCTTCTCTTTCTCTCCGAGCGGACGATCTCCCCCCTTATACCCTAGACGGACTGCTAATTCTATACCAGAGGTGCTTCAAGCAATTGGAAGTGATGACAGTAAAACTGGGATCTTCTAGTTTGATGATACACACGTGGCCTTCCGAGACAACTCGAATTCACTGCCAACAAAGCTGCTGCCTGCGGTCACCTTCTTTCATACCCACGGCCCTGCAGATGTTGCTGAAACTAGCCTTGCCCTGGACAACGATGACGAAGGCGATGATGGTGGGCATGGCAGCTTGCCTCCTCCACCCCCATGAACCTCTTCACCCCCACCTCCCCCACTACCACCACCACCACCAAGCTCATCCTTTGCACCTCCCAACCAACCCCCCCCCTTTGGCACCTCTACCCTTGCCCTTTTTCATGCACAATCTTCATCTCCCCCCATCCATTTTCCCACACCATCCCCCTCACCACCTTTCTTATGCTCCTGCTACATTCCAGAGGATAGTTCAAGAAATATTATATGAATATCCGACCACCTTCATGAGGGTGTTTGTGGATGACTTTAGCGTGTTTAGGAATAAAGAAGAACACATTACACACCTCACAATGTGCCTAGAAAAGTGAAGAGGGCCAAACTGAGCCTAAATCCAACTAAATGTGCTGTCACTGTGACCAGTGGATCTCTCTTGGGACACGTAGTGTCTGTAGAAGGACTGGCGGTGGATCCAGCCAAGGTTGCGATCATTGTAAAGCTACAACCTCCCAAGAATGCCGAAGAGCTTTCAAGGTTCCTGGGGCTAATCAAGTGGCACAATAGGTTCATGAGGTTCCTATAGCTAATGTGGCAATGCCCTTATATAGCCTAACGGTGAAGGATGTAGAATATGTTTGGTCCAAATCCTGTCAAGATGCACTCTGAAATCTGAAGAGGATACTATCAGCCACACCCATCCTGCAACAACCCAACTATGACATGGTGTTCCATGTGTTTGTCGAGGCCTCGGATGTGGCCATTGGCAGTGCCCTGATGCAAGAAGAATAGGAGGGATGGTACAGACCAGTGTACTATGCTAGCAAGAGATTGTCCAGACCGGAAAAGAACTACTCCACCACAAAGAAGGAGAGAATGATCTATTCCATCAAGAAGTTCAGGCACTACTTTGCTGGGTAAGATGTTTGAGTTTCATGTAGATCATAAAGCTCTCCTGTACTTAATAAACAAACCAGACCTGGCCGGAAAGTTGGCCAAATGGATGCTCTTGTTTTTACAGGAATTTGAGTTCAACATAAGGCACACCCCCAAGAACAAGCATGCAGTGGCAGACTTCTTGTTCACGATTGGAAACAAGAGAAGAGCTAGAAGGGGTGGAAGATGATTTCCCACATGCGTAGCTCTTCCTCTCAGAAGGAGAAAGACCCAGCTAGTAGTACGACAAATGATGCAACTCCTGTCTAACTTGTTCTTTCCGGAGTACATGTCTAGATATCAGAGGAAGAAGTTGACTCTCCAGAGTAAGTCATTCATGGTAGTGGTTGGGCAGCAGGTCTACAAAATGGGCATCGACCAGATTCTTAGGAGATGTGTCCTCGAGCATGAGCCAGGTTGTGTTAGCAGAAGCACATCAAGGTGTAAGCAGTGGGCATTTTTCGGAGAAGTCACATGAGGACAAAAGGTATTCCATGCAGGTCTATGGTGGTTAATTGCATTAAAAGATGTGCATAAGTTCTCAAAAGAGTGTGATATGTGCCAGAGGATGGGGCAACCAAAGACAAAATGCCCCATAATACAGTCCTGCCACTTGAGTCATTCCAAAAGTGGGGTCTAGACTTCATCGGCCCATTCAAACCAGCTGCTCAAAGGACAGGAAAAAAATATATCTTGGTAGCCCACTAATTATTGCACAAAATGGGTAGAGGCCAAGGCCCTTAGAGACTGTAAGGCATTATTTGTAGCAAAGCTTCTTTATGAAACCATAATGACAAGATTCGGATGCCCTATAGAGATAGCCAATGATCAAGGGACTCACTTCATCAACAAAGTGATCAAGAAACTGATAGAGCAGCACATGATAATACACAAGAAGTCAATAGTCTACTACCCACAAGAAGTCAATAGTCTACTACCCACAAGCCAATGGGCAAGCAGAGTCTACCAACAAGATCCTCAAGAGAATCCTAATCAAGACAATAAATGAGAACATGATCACTTGGGACACGAAACTACACTCGGCATTATGGGCATTTCTGATAGCTTATAAGAATGCAACAGGACTTACACCATTCAGGATGGTGTATGGACTAGAAGCAGTAGTGCCCATGGAGTTCTTGATGACACAATGTCTCAAGATAGCAGTGACTGCTGAAAGGCTCTCTCTAGAAGAATCAGAGATGCACAAGATTGAACAGCTCCCAGAGCTTAATGAAAGAAGACTGCACAACACCTAGATAATGGAAATTGTACAAAAGAGAAGAAAGATGCAAGTGGACAGGAACATAAGGTTCAAGATCTTTGAGGAAGGAGATGTAGTGCTGCTGTTTACATGAAGAATGGGACCCCACTTGAGAAGATTGAAAATGAGATGGACAGGCCCATACAAGATTGTGAGGAAGCTAGGAATAGGAAATTTTAAGTTGGCGAGTTTGGATGGTGAAAAACTTAGGAAGTTGGTAAATGGATACAGGCTAAAGCCCTACTATGGAAAGATGCCAAGGAACCAGAATCCGTGTTCGGGCAAGATCAGGAGGAAGAATAGGATTCCAGAGATTTTAAAAATGCCAAAGAGAATCGCCCAAAATTAAATTCACCATGTGTAAATATGATAACAGTGTGTACAGATATCGAGGAGCACAGATATCGAGGAGCTAGGTGGCAACAATGTGCACAAATGGGAAAGTCAAGGTTGCCACCACAAAAAGGGGGCATGAACGTGTAAAGGCCATTAAGGACCTTGAAAAGAGCACAGATTGAGGTTGAAAAATGAGGGAGATATAGGGCAATCATGGAAAGATGATGCAATTATGGCCACCCTTGGGAAGAGTGCACCTCATGGTTGGCAAACGGCTGAATACCTTGAACCAATTAGGGATCAAACTATGAGAGGTGGAGGCCTTAGTCTCTTCCATGATGAGACTCCGCACATCTACAGGTTTGCAAATCTTAGTAGTAGGCGTTAAGGTACTAGGGTGTACAGTATCTGAGACTCTCACTTACTTGGGTTTTGGTTCAAGGTCCTCTTGGGTTTTCATAACTAAATCACCAAATTCTTGGAGTTGCTCAATCTCCTTTTGAGGGTCAGGATAAGAGCCAATTTTTGTTATGTGTAATCTAGTTTCAAGAATCTCATGTTCCCATGCTAGGTCCCTAATGAAGACTGGCTCTTGAGCCGCCGTCCAAGATTTGTCTTTTTGGTTTCCTTTATTTTCCCATTCTTAATTGACTTTTTTCTTCTATTTTTCTTCTTCTTCTTAGATTCTGCTACCAAGGCCACAAATCTTTGCTCGAGAACATGTTGGTTTGGGGCTTGTAGTAGCCGGGTGATAGCATTCAACGTTGTGTGATCTAGATTTTTTAGGATCTGCCTTTTGAGTTTGATTACTTAGCCCAATCATATTTAGGGGTATGATGTGATAGGTCCTATTTGTGGGCTTGTTACCACAATCTTGTTGGAGTAGTCCTTTATCTAGTGATCTATCCCTGGCAGCGGTGCCTTTTATGGAAAGCCCTTGCACCATAGAAAAATTATAGGAACTAGCCAAGGTCATGAGGATTTGCCTAACCGCACTCAGGAGCATAAAATAGCTCAAACCGAGAAGTTAATCTACCATAACCTAGCCCACAATTACATAAGCAAGATGTGTCACTCACCTCATGAATACTTGTGCTCAGATTCTCATAGGAGACAATGTTGCCATGTAGCCACACCCCAAGCTCCACTCCAATGCTACCCACCATCGCACTCCAATGGAAGCTCGACCCTCCTCTCACTCAATCACACACACACTCACTCTCTCACATACATGAAAGTAAGCACACAAGAGCTCAAACAAGCAAGAGGCAAGCAAGAAAACAATAGCATAGGAGAGTAGAGAAGAAGAGCACTCTATTGAATTAACATAAGAGAATGAGTGGTAAGACTATAAAATGAGCCATAAGTCCTTTTCTTGTCGGGCTTAGTTTTGGGAGTTGAGGAGAGTTGTCGATTTTAAGCATCTTTCTTTGCTAGGTGTTCTTGGGCTTGGGTTTATATCCATAGCTTGGGCTCAAGAATATTCCTTAACAGCTTGCTACTTTTGAAGTCCCAAAAGAAGATCACAAAATATTAAAGGTTTTCTTTAACTTAACAAATATACCAAATGTGGTTGAACATCAGACAACAAGAGAAGTCCTAAAAGTAGATGAATTTAGTGAATACAGTGTATAGTAGCATCTTGTAGGAGATTTGAATTTAGTGAATACAATGTATAGTGGCATCTTGGGGGATTTGAAAACTCTAAAGTGCATGTTTGGTGTATTGTGTGGATCCAGTGCTTGCTTGAGAATGTTAATAGCTCTTCAGTAGATGTAGACTCAATGTCATCCCTAAATCTTAAAAATTTCTGTTTTGTACATCTTGCTAGGAGATTTGCATCCATCTTATTAGCTGCTAAAGCATGTGTGGTGTATATCTTGCTAGGATATTTGTGTCCATCTTATTAGCCACTAAAGCATGTGTGGTGTAATTTTTTTAAAAAGATAATCTCATAGCCCAAACCCCAAGTGCATACCCAAAAATACTAATAGCTTTAAATTTCTCTACAAGTATAACTCTATCTATATATTTTAAGAGACAATAGACTAACCCAGATACCTTGTAACTCCCTTAAGTGCTAGTAATGTAACCTCAAGGCTGTCAGAGTATTCATAATGAAAAATGGCAAGAATGTCTTTGTTCATTTTGCCAATATAATGACCAAGACTAGAGTCCTTACCAATTCTTCCTCCTAAGTTGCACCAACTCATCTAAGAAACCCATTAGCATCTTCAAACTCAAGCTAACAAAAATAATAATTTATTAGATTAGAATTGATTATAAATTTATGGAGATGACCTATGGTGTGATAGAAAGGCATCTAAGGGGATCCATAGCTTTCTCTTTGCACGCTAGAGCATTTTCCTTGCCAAGGGTGAAAAGCACATTTTTGTGTGACATAAATTGATAGCAAGGATAAGATTGGGAAATACTTGTTAGTTTTCATGACTAACTAGAGATGACTCATCCTATAAATCAATCATCTATTTGCATGTGTGAGATGATTCTTCTTTGGTAAACTTTGGTATGGTTGCTATCCCAAAATTTGCTACTTCTAGCCTCACTTGAATAGTAGAAAATTCTTCTTCTATTGGTAATATGTTCTGAGCGTAATTTAATACTTCCTTAAATAAGACACTGATGGCCTTAGATGAACCAACATAATTTTCTATATCTATGTCTAAATAAGAAAAGTTGGTCTTAAAATCCACGCAATCCTCCTCATCTTTAGCCATCTGTGCAATAGCAGCAAGATACTAATCTTCCCTTAAGGAGAACATTGTTTATATATCTAACAACAAGACAAAGCCTATTTATATATCTAACAGCAAGACAGTCCTTGTTGTTGATTTTGAATATGGCAGGCATGGCAAGTTCACCAATCTTTCCAATTCCTCTCCATTGATAGTGTCCTCCTCAATTATTGTTCTTGCTTTGAGTTGTGCTATGTCAAGTTCTTTACTAAGCTCTACCTCAACTTCAAGAAGCTCCAGAGGGTTCTTTATCTCCTCATCTTCTACTGCATCTCCAATACATATATTAGTTTGCAGTAGTGTGGCGGGTCTTTTTTACTATCAAAGGTCTTTATAGTAAAGCAGAAGTTCTTGTTATCAGATCGGCTAGATTAATTTTGGGATTAAATATTTCTCTAATAGCTTTAAATTTTTAGTCTACACCAACTTTGTAAAGGAAACCGAATAGCTTCTCCCTAGGACTCTCTTCTTCAATTAACTTTTCAACATCCTCTATGTGACTGCATCATGTGTGAAGCAGCTCCGTAAACTTGCATTTAAACAAATGTTATATATTGTTAATATCTCTCTATTGTTGAAGCCTCATGTCTCATCCTCCAAACATAAGAATTTCAAAGAACCCATGGGCCTTCTCTTTGAAAAGTAGAGTAGTCTTAATATCTTTAAGACTAGATGACTCATGGTGCAAAGAGAACGCCTCCAAGGTTCTCTTTGTTGGCATTATCTTCGCATGATAGGGTACCCACAAGTAAAGTGCATCAAATGCAAGGATTAAATTACACCAAGAAAATAATACTTTAGAAAAAAAGGAAAAACCTTATCCGAGAGTTCATATGTTCATAGTCTAATCTTTTGTGAAGCAAAATTTAATCAAATTAGACCAAGACTGTTGAAACACTAGAGCATGTACTATAAATAAATTCATATTCTTAGGGTTATATTATATATATTTACACGAGCATAAGTTTTTTTTAAAAACTCACACGAGTATAAAATGTTACATATTTTGTGCCTAGTAAACCCCGACTCCTAAAACAAAGAATTTTTTTAAAGTGACACGAGTATAAAACAGTTTCTTGTCTCATTTTTCAAAAATACATATCCCGATTTGAATAGTAATAAAGCTCTCTTTCTTTTTTGAGATAGATTTTATTTTTTGAGATTGATTTTCTTTTTCAAGATAGATTTAGTTTTTTAGCAACGGAGCTCTTTCTTAAAAACACGTGGGTTAAAGTAAGTGTCTTTTTTCAAAATAAGTGTCTTTTCCAAAAAGCACGAGGGCTCGTTTCCCAAGGAATCAGCATGAAACTTTCCTAATTTCCAATTACAAAAATGGCTCTTTTTTGGATAATGAGGCTACTTATCTGTCATGCCATTTAGCTTTCCACTTAAGCACTTTATAGATTGCCATTGTTCAACCATTGATGGATATAATGTTGAAAGACGTACCAACCATAGCATATCTTTATCTCAAAAATTTAAATATATAAATAATGTGCTAATTAATTAGAAAGTCATATTCTTACCACCATTAGGCTTATGTTTTATAATTCATTTATTTGGATACAGATATATTTCTTTGTGCATATACACATGTTAGATTAGGGTACATTAATAACCATTCAAACTTGTTGTATGTGTTGTTAATCCGTCTTTCCTCATCATCTCTTCTATTTTGGACCTCAATACTATGTATAGAACTTATAAACCTAAAGAGTGATTATTACCTACTCTTAAAAAATTTCTACAAACATCATGGACGATTATCATGGAAAATTCTACAAACATCATGGAAGAGTATCCTCCAAATCTAAAGTTTAAACTTAATTAAAAACATAAAGAGTGATTATTACCTAATCCGAAAAACTTTTGTGTACCAAAACTTTTGAGCACCAAAACTTTAAAATAGAAAGTTTAAAACTACAGCATAACATGCATTATGAGTAACTTGAAATCTAAAAAACTAATCAAATAATGATATAAACATCAATAAGGTGTAGCAAAAAATTAGTATCATAAAGACTTGAAGGGTAGTAGACTAAGCAACATACCTACAAATGTTTTCCTAACAAAATAAGGAGAAAATAAAAAGCTATGGTAGAGTTAAATTAGGAGTAAGAAAAAGGGAGGTGAGAAGGCGGGGAAGGGAAAAAGAAGAAATGCGGAAAGGGGGGGGGGAAAAAGTGGAAAGGTTTTTTTTTAATTACAATCAAATCACCTTATTTTTAGGAGTACAAGGTACATTTACACTGTCTAGTATTTTATTTGAGAAACTTTACCTTATTAGAGTTGGGGACATAAGATTCAAAAATATCCTTATTACATAGATCTTGAATCCTATCTCTCTCATTGGCTAGACCATTCTTTTTTAACACTTTCTTATACGGCCTTTTTTGAATCCGAATTTCACCTAATGTCTCATGTGTAGTAGGGTTATAGCATCTATAAAGTTTTTGCTCAAGGGAATATCCAATAAAGATACATTTTTCTACCTTGGGATCCAATTCGCTTCTTACCTTATCTGGTACATTTACATATGCAATGCACCCAAACATTTTCAATGTGCCAAATCTGGTTTTCTACCATTAAACTTATGTTCAGGCATCATACTATAAACTACTGTAGTGGGAGTTCTATTGGTAAATTTATGTTTAGGCATTGTACCATGAACTGTTGAAAGTGGGAGTTCTGTTCATGTTGTAAACTGCACTTACTACTGCTTCAGCCCAAAAGTAATGAGGCATTCCTTTCTCATTCATCAAGGCATGGGAAACTTCTGTAATATGCTTGTTCTTCCTTTCTACAACCCCATTTTACATGCATTGATGCAATCTATGCTTAAATGATGATTTTTTTGATTGCCTATGTTTATCTTATACCATGGTAAGGACAAACTATGGACACTTGATGTATCGAGATCATTGGGAGATTCATGGATGAGCATGAGTACATGATTGAGTATATCAACATTTGTAAGAGCATGAGTCATTCTTAAAATCAAGTTGTAAATTATCTCAACCATCTATTTGAGATTCAATCACTCTCCACATCACATTGTACTACACTTTTCATTTCTAGTCACTAGTGATATGTGAGGGTACCCCGGTATGTGGAGGAGAGACCGGAGGGAGCATGGCTTAAACTCACTATGCCGTGATTGTGGTAGTAAAGTAGTACGCTGAGAGATTAGGTACTTGGTGGAAAAGACACCGCCCAAACCCTTGATCTTGGATTTCAAACTTGATTAAGGGGTATGGAAGATCTTGGCCAGGAGATTGGTAAGCTTCAACGTGCTTCTCTGACAACAATTCGATTCAACATGCTTCTCCAACAACAATTAGATTCAAGTACATTGGCATTGACACTATGTACATTGGCATTGATACTATGGCAATGTGCACTTTTGCCGCACAGGTCATAGCTGGGGACTTGCCGAACACCGTATGCGAGCCACGAATGGCTGCAAGCATACAACCAGGAAAGCAAGCTCAAACAGAATGCAAAGGTGTGTCACTCACCGCTCTAACTGCCGTCGTGAAGAATTCCCGCGTCGCAGCAGTGAAGGAGGAGCCGCCGTCGCCGCTCTACCGCCTCTCCGCTGTCGTGCCGTTACACAGTGCTCGATCGCTCTCTCTCTCTCTCTCTCTCTCTCTCTCATGTAGGAGAAGGAAACCAAGAGGATAAGGTAAGAGCACTCTTGTATTCAACATATGAGAATGAGAGTTTTAGGGTTACATTTGACTCTTATAGGTGACTTGGCCGTTTACACATGGGTGCCCATACATGGCCGGCCGATCCTAACCCTTATCCTATTGATATTCAAGGTGCGCCTCTCATCGGCGATCACCCAATCCCTTTATCCTTTGCATATGGTGCCGACAAGCCCGGCCCATGACTCAGAATAGTTAAACTAGTTACATGACGTAAAACATAGTACGTCTCAATGTCCATCATAGGTTAACATGCCCCCCTTCCTGATGTAGATTCCATCCTCGGAAGCTATGGTATGGTAAGCTCGATAGGGTTGTTGTGGTAGACCGTCTGCAAAACAAGGAAGTAGAGTGAAAGTATGCTGGAATTCACAAGATATAAAGTGTATAAATTCAAGCATGTTAGACCACAATGGATGTTGCTATGAGAACTTAGTTTAAGGGTCACATGAATGAGCTAGTGTATCAAATTAACAGGAGTTTAAAATTATTGAAAGTAAATCAAGAGTTAGCAAGGTGTCAAAGGTTAATCAAGGTTTATAACTGGCCTAAGTCAAGGAAAATAACCAAGCTTAATAAATAAATAGATGACCACACTGTGTCTACTCTAAGAACAAGTTAATACCATGAGCCTAGGGACACAAGAAACATCAGAGTTACAGGAGCCTTTTGCCTTTATTTCTTTATGCACGTGACAATTTTGGCGACCTCCCTAAGGCAAAACTAACATCGATCCTGGTACCATGTTTAACACAAAGCATTATCCAGGAATCTATTAGTTCACCTTAGGCAAGGCTACCCCCTACCAACCAAGGCATCGGTCTGGAGTAAAATACTCCTCGCCTACCAAGTGTCAATAAGGCGATAGGCCAACATTAGAGCACATAATAGACTTGCATTGCCATTTATTATAGGCTTTTTTTTAATTAATTTTTTTGATCTTCGCTCCTGAACTAAAATGTGGTCTTACATCCTTTCGACAAGGGGTAAAAGCTATGTCCTAGAGGTCAACACACACATGGCCACGTGTCAAACATTAAGATGGTTTGACCCTAGACCTAAGACAATCGTATTCCAAGGTTAACTAAAGACTGCCTGCATTCTCAAGAATATATCCAATAAGGTTAAACTCATTAATGATTCACACTAGCACGTCAGGCAACTTCAAAAACTAAGTAGTACATTGACAATTTCCATGTGGTCATGCATTATAGTTCATGTAATTAATTGAACAGTAAAAACGAAAGAGAGTGGGTATGGAAGAATTACACCTGTATTTTGGAGATCTCCTTGATTCGATGAGAAAAATGCCTGCAATTTGATGAGATATTTATGTATGAGCGTTGCGGCTATCTCAGGACTTGAAAGCGAACCCACCTCAAACTTTTCCACTTGTACAACCAACTAACAAGCACTATACCTCGAGAGGCACATCAATGTGAAAAATTAAAGACTCGTTTAAGGAATCCAAACTAGAAAAAACTTGAAAACGCTAACCTACCTACCAGTCACCACACTACTACTGAGGATACGGTAAGAGGATGTTGTAGAGTCCTGGCTCTAGTCCTAAGGCTAAGCCTCTATTCGCATCATCCAAATAAATAAAGTCAACCTTAGTAGTGCCATGAGTTTCATCCGTCCATTCATCATTGTCAGATATTTCCTTTTCATTTTTCCATCCACATAAACTCATCAAGAATGTAACCATGCGAGGATAGTCATCTTGTGGAAAAGGAAAGCATTGGGCTATCGGGGATATGTCCTCTACGGAGTAGGGGTCAATCATGGTCAATAGGCAAATAAGCCATTCTAATTCCTTAACATTTTCCTCTCTGGCTAGTACATCTATATGATCCCATTCAGTTTTAATTACAGGATAGCACATGTGAAATATCTGAGAAAGGTATAGATGATACCTCTCACCAAAGGTGGATGAAGTGTGTGATGCCCTTGCATTTGCCATATCTGCAAACACAGATTTAACATCAGTAGGTTTATGAGACAGGTCAATCTAGTTCCTGATTGTATATGGATATTTCTCCTCTTTTTGTGCTCTTGCTCTTTTTACTATTTTTTATTTTTCTTTTCTTTTCTTTTCTATGTATGAAGCTATATATATACATCCCCTTGAATTTGGCAATTACATGGTCAGGGGAGAAGGTTTTAGGGGGAAGCAATAGAATGTTGAGAGTGAGTACATGCTCCCCCTTTCCTTGGGTAGATCATATTTTCTGCAATGATGTTGCAGCTTCTTGGAACCAATTTGTCCAGCGGGTCATAGGTTGTGATGTGGGCAGATAGCTTTTTATGACCCTTGTGACCACATCCAATTGCAGAGATGGAAGTGTACGTTCCCATTGACGAATGGAGGAAATGGTTTCCGACGATACTTTTACAAAGGGAGACATAGACTCATTGGTCTCTTGTTGGGTGTTGACAAGAGTAGGTGTAGAGCATGAAGAAACTTCTATATCAATGTGTGTTTGGCATGAAGAGCTAGAAGCTTCATGTGACTCCCCCCTTCCTGAGCTAGGTGGTATTGATCGATATCATTTGGGAATCCAAACTTGCTTTGGAAGAAGTGGTGCGGAGCACTCTGTTACCTTTTCCTTACCACGGTCTTGAATTGTCGTCGGGGTGGCAACATTTGGTTTGCAAGGTTTTACAGGTGATGTAGAGGGATTCAACTTATGTTTAGGGACCCAAATCTGGTCATTCCCCTCGTAGTACCCTTGGGCTACTAATAATTTTTTTGGGATCCATCGTGATGTTACATTGCCCTTTCTCGGGTGGGTAGCTGCTCTTTGGCATAGTAAGTGGAGCTTTAGAGACCACCCTGCATGTTTCCACTCTTGGCATTGAAGCGTTAGAGGGGTGGCAAACAATCAAAGATGGTTTTACCACTGGACTTTGTGATTTTTTGTTATCCAGCATTTTGTCCAGAGTCGATGGCTTAGGAGCGAGATTTTGAGCGGTCATACTGAGTGTTGGTTCTTGCGTTGTGACTCGTCTGGTTGCCCAATCGATATTGCACTTGGTGGCCAACATCCATTTGCGTCCTAAGTTTACAGTGCCTTCCATGGTACCAGTAGGCATAACCAAAAAGCTTTGAATTACGGTCCCCTTATCATAGGCAACCGGAGTGTGCAGAATTCCTGAGACAGGGGTTTTCTTCTTGTTGATACCTTGAACTTGGATAGCACTCTTGGATAAAGTTGGTTTTCCAAGTTGACACCACACGCCATATGATAGCAAATTGTGTTGAGCTCCTATATCCAATAATGCATTATACAGCACCTCCCCATAAGGACTCTGTAACTCAATTGGGTATCTTAGAGGTGGGTCAGATTCCAGTGAATCCTCCTCTGCCTCCTCGAAAAATACTTGCGTAATTCCCAAGTTGGCTTCTCGTTGGCGCCTAGCACGCTGTTGACGTTCTTCGGCTTCAACTCTCGCTTGTATTTTCTTAATCTCAGCTTGTTCTTTAGCTGCCTTCTTTTGATGGATTGCATATAACTCCTCTTGGCTCAGGGGGTCATAGTATCTTTTGAATTTACTCCCATTAAGGAATCTAATGGTTTCAACTCCGTCGAGAGTCTCCACTCTGATGGTACCTCGCGGGGTAATTTCACATGCTCTATACGGTCCCTTACCAGCATATTTGAGCTTCTTCTTTTCGTTTCGCACTCCATACATCAGGACTTTATCCCCAACCTTGATGTCCTTGTCCTTTAGGTGGCGATCAAACCATTTTTTCCTTCTATCCTTCTCCACAAGGGTATTGTACACAGCCAATTGTCTTTCTTCATTTAGTCGCTCAAGGATATACAGTCGCTCTACTAAGGGATTACCATCCCAACCCTCTTGAGTAGCAACACGAAGACTAGGAATGACAAATTCCCACGGCATGACTGCTTCTTGGCCATATACCATTTTGAATGGTGTGCAATTAATAGCCACTTTGTACGCGGTACGATAGGCCCATAAAGCTGTCGTAAGCTTTAGATCCCAATCCGTGTGATGAGCTTCAACTGTCTTTGTCAAAACAGAGATTAAGGTCTTGTTGGTACTCTCGGCTTGGCCATTCGCTTGCGGATAGTAAGGAGTAGATTTATGATGGGATATCATGAAATTTGTTGTGAGCTCCTTAATCACTTCATTTATAAAATGCGTACCATTGTCGCTCACAAGTTCAAAAGGACAACCGAAGCGTGTGATTATATTTTCAAAGAGGAACTTGGCTGTTGTCCTTGCATCTGCCTTACATGTCGCTTTCGCTTCAGCCCATTTGGTCATATAGTCAGTGGGGGCCACAATAATATAGCGAGATTGTGTGTTGCGGGCCACTGGGCTAATTGGACCTACAAAGTCTAAACCCCACTTTTCAAATGGTTGGTTTACTTTGATCGGATGTAGGGGCATTTGATCTTTCCGTTGGGGTTTCTTATATCTTTGGCATTCATCGCAACCCTTAACAAAGAGTGATGCATCTTGGAACATAGTGGGCCACCAATACCCTGATTGTAAGATCTTTTGTGCAGTTAAGTCTCCTGAGAAGTGACCACCGGCTACGCCCATATGCGCCTCTTGCAAAATGTATAGATACTCATCCTCTCGGGCACAACGCCTAAGAACGTCATCCTTTCCTCTTTTATAAAGAGTCCCAGCTATCAGGCAATAGGGTTCGCATTCTTTGATCAGCTTTCGAGCTAGATCTTTACGAAGCTCCTTGGGTGGAAAGCCATTAACCAAAAAGTTAACAATCTTCTCACTCCATTCAGGCATTGTCTCCACCATGAACAAGAAAGTGTCAAGTAAGTCATCATCAATTCCCGTAGGAGCCTCACCATTAGGTATGCGAGACAAATGATCAGCCATAACATGTTTTTTGCCAGGCCTCACAACAATAGTGAAATCAAACTCAAGAAGAATCAATAGCCATCGTGTGATTCTTCGTGTGGAGCATGGTTTGTTTACCAGATATAACAATGCTTGATGATCCACATAGAAAACAAACTTGGTGGCAAGGAGGTAATAACAAAATTTCCTTACTGCATATATCATTGCCAACCCTTCTCGCTCCGTAGTGGTGTAGTTCATCTCAGCATCGTTCAACTGGCGACTGGCAAAGCTAATGGGGTAGTCTAATTTGTGTTCTCCAGGTTGAGTTAACGCACACCCAATAGCAAAGTTTGATGCATCAATATGCACATGGAAGATTAAATCCCCCTAGTTAGACATTCTCAAGATTGGAGCACTCGCCAAGGCCTTCTTTAATAGCTCATAGGCACGGTCACATTCTTCGGTCCAAATAAACTCGATGAGAAGCTTATACAATGGTCGACGAGCTATCTCGGCGAAGAATAGAATAAACCTTCAATAATAACCAACATGGCCCATAAAGCGTTGGACTCCCTTATAGTTGGTGGGTGGGGGCAATTCCAGAATGACCTTGATTTTACTCTCGTCCGTGGAAATCCCATTTTTGGACACTATATGCCCTAGAATGACTCTGTGTTTAACCCAAAATTGGCATTTGAAAGGGTTCAATGAGATGCGATATAATCTACACCTTTCAAATATTTTTCGTAAACACATCAAGTGCTCATCCCAAGAGGAATGTACACAAAGATCATCTAAGAAAGCTTCACAAAAGTCCCTTAGATATTCCTTAAAGGCTATGTTTATCAATCGTTAGAATGTTGCAGGTGCATTGGTCAAGCCAAAGGCCATGACGCGAAAGGCAAACACTCCAAACTCTGTGATAAATGCTGTTTTAGCTTGGTCCTCGACTGCAATTGTGATCTGATTGTAACCCGAGTACCCATCTAAAAAGCTATATGCCTCCTTACCTGCCACTCTTTCAAGCACATGTTCAGAATACGGCAAGGGGTAATGATCCCTTTTGGTGGCTGTATTAACCTTTTTGAGATCAATGCACACTCTGAGTTTCCCATTCTTCTTTGGCACGATGACTATCGGAGAAACCCATTCTGAGTGCTCAATAGGGTATATGAATCCACATTTTACAAGCTTTTCAATTTTCTCTTGTACAATCTTTGCGTACTTAGGATTCATTGGGTAGGGACGTTGCTAGACTGGTTTAGCAGTGCTAATCATTGGAATCGTGTGTTGCACCACTGAGGGTGGAACATCCTTCATATCATGATATGTCCAAGCAAATATGTCCTTGAATTCTTTAAGAAGCTTCTTAAGTGCAGCTTCTTCCGTCTTGGTGAGGTCTTGAGCAATAAAAACTGGTTTAGACTCCTCACCCGGATCTGCTAAGTCTATCTCCTTAACTACCGCAGGGCCATCGTAGACACCGCTACTCCCATTGGTAGGCGTTCGTTGGGCTTTTGTGTAGACCACTTTACGTTCCCCTGTGGTAAATGATTTGAAATGCTCGGGTGCGGGGTGTAAGTCTACTGGTTCTTGTTGTGCCAGGTTTTTTTCTTTTAACTCCGCCTCCTTTTGCTGAGCTAACTCTTGGTTTTGTCGCCTTCTCGCAGTACGACTTAGTTTCGGTTTCTCTTTAATTTCTAATTGGGCGATGTCATGAGGTTGCGGAATACACCACATGACACTTTGGAGGTATTGTCCCCAATTATCCGCTATCTTTCGATGAGCGTCAATGGCTCTTACATAACTAAGCCATTCTGCAGTGGATCTCTCTTTGTTCATTGCAGTTCGTACATTAGCTCGATAGCGTTGGCGCTTATGTCTCGTTTTCTTCTTACCAAGTTTTTGATTTTTGTTTCTATCAGATTCGGACTCACTTGGTCGATCTTCACTTGTGGCCCCCTCACTTTCGGATGAACTGCAGGAGGTCACCGTCCTAGGCCTTGAGCACATTGCTTCCACATTTGGGTGAATATTTGATTCATCCCCCCCATCAGGCTCAGAGTCAGGTTGTTCTTGAGATTCATACTCAGAGTTACATTGGTCAGAGTCTTCGCTACTGTCAGTTGAGTTTGCCACTTTCTTGCCATCAGGAGTCAAGTGCATAACACCTATCATGTTTATTGGCACTAACGGTGGCATATCTTGCCCCTCAGGTGTTACCCAACTTGTGCCTCTATTTTCCCATGTGTCTATGGTTGCCGCTAAGTGTACCCAATCCACGTTGTCCGACTCAGTCATACCTGGTAGGACATCCATATAAGGAGAATCTTTCCCATCATCAGTCTCTTTTTTGCATGTATAGCAATACCTTAATGGGGCGGAGTGAATAGTGGTATCCAATCGATTATCAATGATAACCTTGCTTCCCAAAGGATGTGCACGACCATTCTCAAGATCAACTCGAATGACACAGTCTTGGAATTGTAGGTAGACATGGTTTTTCGACCAATCATGCACCATTTGTGCTTCCCTCATGAAAGAACGTCCTAAGATCATTTGATATGACATAGGATGCTTGGAGAAATCCATTACAATGAAGGTATGTTTTACCTTGTATCCCAGAACCTTGATCTTAAGGTCCCTTAACATTCCAATAGGTTTAGCAATAGTTCCATTTGCCATCTTAACCACTATGTTTGTGACTTCGAGGTGAGGTCTTCCCATAGATTCCCAACAGTTTTTAGTCACAATGCTCACTCCAGCACCACCATTAAGGATTCTCTTTAGAGTTAATCCCTTGGTAGTAATGGGGAGGGTTGCATTAGATTCGTCCCCTTCAAAGTACTGTCCCAACTTGTTCACAGGTATTTCAACGATCGAGTCTTCATCTAGGTTGGGTTGTAGATCCCAATGTTCCCCTTCATCTCGAAGCGTGTCGGGTCTATCCATATTTGCAAATTGTGGTAACCCCGCCTTTAGTTCTCCATTGAGAAATGCCCGAAGAGCTAAGAATAGCTCAGGATCTCCGTATAATTTGGATATGATCGTGGTTCTGATTTCAGAGGACATAAAATCCATTAGCTTAGACACATCAACGGTACTTTTCGAGACATCGCCCCTTGACTAGGGACTGGTGAAGATGGAATCACTTCCTCTTCGATGGGGTCAGGCATTCCCTCACTAAACATTCTTTCCAGCAAGAAGGGTGTTTGCCCACTTCCGGATGTCCTATCCTCACTTTCTTCTCGAATGATACTAGGTATAGCTAACGGTTTATGGTTCCTGTGAGGCTGAACTTGCATAGGAAACACTGTGTCTGGAATTTGGATTTTTCTAGGGTTTGGCTCTAGTTCTCTTTGTGTTTTTTTCACCAAACCCCTTAAGTGTTGCACTTGTTCAATCTCCTCAACTGGGTTTGGGTAAGTTCCAATCTTTTTCTTGAGGGTCTTTGGCCCACGTGGCTTGTCTTGGGGAGTCTCAGTCAGTTTGGGTGGTCGAGAGGAAATTAACTGACGGTTGTGGGGCCGAGGAAGTTTCCTTCTGTTTCTCCTTATTTATGTACTCGCTTGATTCTCTGTCGTTGAGCTCCCGAGTGGGTTCCTCCCTTAAGGTAGTGGCTTTGGTCCCCATGGTTTCTATTGAATCAGAATCATCTTCAGGATCATTCATATACACGGGGTCGTCTCCTGTTCCTATGTTAGTCTTTGAACTAGGCTTGGAGCTCGTGGCATTAAGCGATCTCTTCCACCACGTTTTCTTTTTCTTTGCTCGAGCAATTGATGCAGTATCCCTCTCTTCGAGAATGTAGTTTTGATTTTGAAGCATTGACCATGTAACTACATTCGCGGGTACAACAGGTATGGTTCCTCGTGCGTCATTGGTGACCTCAACCAAATTCAATGGCGTAATCTTGGGTGCATTAGGATTATGTAGACATTGAGCAATCAAATGATCTATGCCACAACGATTACATGTAAGTACCGGCATTCCCGATGTGCTCCCTTGATTTGGTTGCATCTGAGTAGCGATCTTCTGTAGCCTATTAGGGCACTCCGCTACACGATGCGGTCCACCACACTCATAGCATTGAAGAGGTGGTCTCCTCGCCAAGGTATTAAGGTTTTGTCCTCTTCTGGTGGCGAGAGCAGCCGCTTGATATACAGGCTTGACTTGCCCGAAATGATCCTCCATGTAGTACTGGGGAGTCATTTCAAACGTATCAATCCCGTATGGAGCAGTGGGGTCTATCTCCTCTTCATAATCCCCACACGCACTATGTGACTCACAACCCATCTGGTTTATAGGAGTAATCCTTGGTGGATGTGGAGGTTGTGGTCCTAGCACTGGCGGTGGTAACGGCACAGACTGGACTACATTTGGATTCCTTGGAACTATGTGCTGTGACGGTTGTTCGACAGGTTGTGCAGGCATTAGCGCGGGTACTTGAGGTGTGTTTGACCAGGCTAGTGGTGCCTGATTTGCCAACATTCGCTTAAGTACTAGGCAATCTTTAGATTGATGGCCATACTTACCACATGCATTGCAATTCCCATTGAATTTGACTCTGAATGTGGGACATTCACTCGTGCTATGTGGTCCTAAGCAAACCGAACACCATTGTTGCTCTCTTCTTGGGTACATATGGCTATTCTGAGGAGCTCGATTACCCCTAAAGTATTCTTGGCGAGCCTTAGTAAGGTCGATCACAGACATTTCAGATATCTTGGGCTCCTTGGCAATAGGTTTCACCGTCATTGGCTCGTGCCCAGATACTTGCGAACTAGCGGATTTTGTCTCTGAAGACACCTTTTTACCTGCAAATCATCAAGTTGTCTTCTAACTGGATTGCATTGGCAGTGACTGCTTCCCACATTTGTAAGACCTCTAATGACTAGGCCATTGTATATGTCCTCGTGGCGCAATCCTCGGATGAATCTATCGAGCAGTTGGTTATTATTGAAGCGCTCATCGGGAGTGCAGTGAGAATTTAGATGCTTCAATCGACTTATAAAGTCTCTCACTGACTCCCCTTCCTCGTGTTCAGCTTTTTGGAGTTGAGATGCTACTCCCCAAAGCACACCCTCACGTATGTATTCTTTCAAGAACAATCTCTTGAGAGTGGGGTAGTGAGTGCGCTCTTCAACCCTTAAGGTTCGATACCAATCTTCGGCCCTCCCACTCAAGGTTAAGCCTAAGGCTTTACACTTATGCAGCTCATTGTGCTCTTCCAAGGAATCACACACGTGTTCGAAGACTTCAATGTGCTTCCTAACATCCTCGTTACCACTGAAGTTCTGAGTGAGCTTAGCCACTTGTACCGCCTTGCTTCTGGGTTCTCTCTCAGGCATGCCCCACATGTTTTCCACAACAACCGATCGTCTGAGCAAACGCTGCGAGATCACCTAGGTGAGCAGGCATAGCTGGTGGAGGCACTTTTGGGATAGCCTGGCTGATAGGAGTTGGCGTTGGTCTGGGTATGTTGGCAAATGACGTAGGATATGATATGTGACTAGGCCTAGCTCCTCTTGGATAAGGGTTGTGATAAGGCGCTCGTGGAGCATACACCATTGGCATACTAAGAGGCGTAGGAGCTACATGAGCATGAGTAGCAATAGGTACATATGGTCGATAGGCACTGGCACGCACTGTTGTAGGTACTGTTCCACTAGGTAGCGGTGTCGTACTAACTACAGTGGTAACAGGTGCGCCTTCCGTCATGCTCATCATTGGGGTAGGCATTGTGGATTCCCTAATGGAAAGTGGAGCCAAGGTTGGAAAGCTAAAGTTACTGCTCGTGGGCTCAACCTGCATTGAGACTCCAGGCGAAACAACATACGAAGGGTCTATGGGACTCACCGAAGGAGTCTCCAATTATGATAGGGTTGGTTGTTTGGCCTTGCCCGTATCCAAAAACCTCATAGGGCCAGTGGAAACTAGGTTCACTCCCCTATTTTGCCTCTCAATTTGGATAATTCTATGAATAACCTCACATATCATTTGTTGTTGCTCCTCTAGATTAGTGGCGCTAGATGTAGATCGTATGACTTCTAACCAACCTACATGGTATGTGTAACCCGTGTATAGGTCAGTTAGAGTCTCTGTGTGTAGATCATATTCCCAATTCTCATTGAGGAATATCCCATCCAGACTTGGTGTGCCAAACGGTTCTCTTGAAGTGGACGCAATGTCACTTCTTATGGATTGGCTTCTAGGGACCTCTACTTTAGGAAGAGCATCGGAAGGTGGTAGCTCAGTAGGGCCTTCATTAAACGAAGTGGGTAGAATATCCACATGGACACTCTTTGGGAGGGTAGGGTCTACAGGAGATGTGAATGGCGAATCCACTACCCCTCCTTCTTCATTTACTTCGCTTGTCGCATGCTCAGAGCGTGCAGCTCTACTAAAGGTCTCTATTAAACGACTAAACATGCTAGATCCGGGTTGTGGGGCCCAAACTAGCATGTTTTGGCTTGTCTCCTCAGGGTTCTTGGTAGGGTGCCCTTCCATGGCTTCTGAGTCAGAGGACGAATCACTATCCACTATTCGTGGATCTTGGGTTGCACTTCCCTGGGTTCCAGCGGAAGGCCAAGATGCTAACGTGGAGGGATGGTGTGAGCCTGCGTAAACCGAAACGCTTTCTAGTGGCTCAGACTCCAGCACCCGACCAGAGCGTAGATGCATGTGACGTGGGTACCCTACGTGTGTTGGTAACTACCCTTGAAGCCCACACAAGTGGTTTCTTGGGTATTTCGCACCCCGTTTTTACTTGTTTTTAGATTGTTTTTAACCCGTTTTTGACCCCCTTACTTATGGTCGAACTTGGACTAGGGCGTGTGATAGCTCTAAACGAGCGTATCATTCAAAAGGTCCTAGTGTGCTTTACAGCACAGTGTTCGCCTATCCAGAGCTCCTGTAGTCCTCAAAATAGTCTGTTTCCTTGTGGGGGAAGGGGCGAAAGCCTATTTGCTTGTGGAGGAAAGGGTGAGGGCTTTATCCCACATGCTCACTTTACTCCTTGGGGAGTGGGCTACATATAGGGCTCAACTTCCTATAAGCTCTCACTTGAAAGAAAGCTATGGAGGCTCACTCTCCTATATATATATATATCAAAAGATCGAGGCCGGGGTCGGGGTCAATTGGGGGTTTTTCTTTTCAAAAAAAATTTCTCCAAATAAAAAATCTTTCCTTTCCACACGTTTGGTTTTTTTTCTTTTAAAAAAATTAATTTTTTTTAGATTAATTTTTTCTTTTTCTCTTTTTTTTTCTTTTTTTGGGATAAGTTTTCTAGGTTTTCTTTCTAGGGTACAACCTTGGCCGCGGCGCAGTTCGCACACAGCACAGGTCTGGGGATTCATAAATCCCCCCTCGCACGCAAAAAACCAGATAACATAACGTACGCCCACACGCGGAGCGGAAAAATAACAAAAGAAACAGAAATGCAGAAGACAAATTGCAGAAACAGATTGCAAAACACAAAAACACCTCAACAACAAACACACAGACGCCTTTCCTGCAGTGTAAATTTCACTTCACACAGTAGCCCGAGCTGCAAACTGGAGCTTGGTGCAGGGCAACTCCCAGCGGTGCCAAAAATGTGCGCTTTTGCCGCACAGGTCATAGCTGGGGACTTGCCGAACACCGTATGCGAGCCACGAATGGCTGCAAGCATACAACCAAGAAAGCAAGCTCAAACAGAATGCAAAGGTGTGTCACTCACCGCTCTAACCGCCGCCGTGAAGGATTCCCGCGTCACAGCAGTGAAGGAGGGGCCGCCGTCGCCGCTCTACCGCCTCTCCGCTGCTGCCGTGCCGCTACACAGTGCTCGATCACTCTCTCACTCTCTCTCTCTCTCTCTCTCTCTCTCTCACACACACACACACACGCAGGAGAGGGAAACCAAGAGGATAAGGCAAGAGCACTCTTGTATTCAACACATGAGAATGAGGGTTTTAGGGTTACATTTGACTCTTATAGGTGACTTGGCCGTTCACACATGGGCGCCCATACATGGCCGATCGATCCTAACCCTTATCCTATTGATATTCAAGGTGCGTCTCTCATCGGCGATCACCCAATCCCTTTATCCTTTGCATATGGTGCCGACAAGCCCAGCCCATGACTCAGAATAGTTAAACTAATTACATGATGTAAAACATAGTACGTCTCAATGTCCGTTCACATAGGTTAACATGCAAACACATGGGTAATGCAATGATGAATACATTGATACAAGCAAGTGAATTGTATGCAAATTGAAGTGCATTAGAATCACTTGCATTATGGTAAAGTTTATGCAAAGTTGCCTATGCATTGAGGCATTGATTGTTGCTAGTATGTGTTGGGTCATTATGGACTGAGATTCAATTGCACATGCCCAAAGTTCATATCAAATTTTTGTCAAAATTCAATGTCAAATGCTATTCTTGGGCCAATATATTCTTATGGACATTAAGAATATCATGGGTGATCAAGCTTTGCACATTGAGACTTGTGGGACAATTTTGGCTATATATAGGCTATGCACTAGTCATTATTAGTGTGACCTAATTTGAAGCCCTACGGAGTTTTGGATAGCCTCATTTGAGAGATTTCTAATAAGCTATTTATCCCTTGAATTGGATTCAAAAAAGACGGTCAACTTCAAGATCTCCTACCGCATTGTTTTTGGGACTGTCTACACAAAAGTGTGGTCCAGTCATAAATTCTTGGTGCTTCTCAATAAGTGATTACACATCATAAAAGTATGCATCAAGAGATTTTCGACAAGCCCAAGCATTCCTATTTTGGAGACCGTTTAACCGGTCAACTCAAAGAGATTGACTTTTCCACTAGTCAACTTTGGTCAATAGGGGCAATTGACTTTTCAAATCTATTTTCACACATCTTTTATCTACTCGCACATCAATAGCATTCCAATGACCCAAAGTTCATGCAAATCGGAATTAATTTAAATGGTGAAGTAGAAAACATGCGTGCAGTACAAATCTCAAAACAGAGGTATAGTGCACATCCAAAGTGGGATCGACAGTGGCATATGCATTCTTTTCTCTATTGTGGACATGGAAAACTAAAGCTCATCAAATTTGGAGTCCATTTGAGAAAAATACGACCTATTCGATGTTTTGGCAGTTTTTGACCGCACCCCCCATAAGCTTCACTACAAGCTTTCAACCTTGATGATTAGACTCCAGAGTCACTAGTTGGATCAAATTTGGTACTAGGGACATAGTTGAGCAATTTTGGGTCCAGTACACTATTTGGGAGTCATGGGTGACAGTGATAGTGAGGATGATGAAAACTATTATGAGGATGAAGATGGTTATAGTACTGATGATAGTACTTGCAATGGAAGTTGTACCACAGATAAGGAAGATTGCATTGAAGAGGATACTTTCGATGAGGAGAGTGACAATTATGAAGATTCAACGTGCATGGAAAATGAATTAATGTGATGAAGACTATGAGTATGATCTTTAAGGGCATACGGAAAGTGGATTTTGATGCTTATGTCTACGGGAATCAAGTTGGCTATGATTCTTCCTATGAGGTTACTCATAGCAATGATGATTGGGTCCTTGAAAGTGGAGTTGAATCTCAACTTAATCAAGGTGGCTACGATTCTTCCTATGAGGTCACTCATAGCAATGGTGATTGGAACCAAGAAAGTGGAGTTGAATCTCAATTCAACAGCATTGAGAGTAATCTTACTACGGACTTAATTGATGAGGATACAGATGAAGAGGATTTTGATGCCATGCAAGCAAAAAGCAATGTTTATACTAAGCAAACTTCTTCAAGCATGTATGGTATACAAGGACAAGGGTTCTCTCAAGCAAGGCTAACCGGAGACTTTTCATCTTCAAGGGAAATGTGTGGAAATGCCTATCAAAGTCCTTTTATCAATTGAGAGTTAAGACAAAGGACAATATGCTTTTGAAGACATAAGGATATGAAGACATAAGGAGTATAGAACATTATGGTGGAAATGTTCAAAGTCAAAGGATTGTGGATAAAAAAACAAATCTATGATATATGGACTTATGCATACAAGGTTGTTGAAACTAATGAAAGTGTAATATTTTCTTGAGTATATGGTGTACTCAAGTGGTAATCTATGGCTCAAAAGAGGAGAGCCATTTGCACAAACATTTTTTTCATTTGATGGTGAAGGAGTCACTTAAGGATTGGATTTATAATTGGGATGCCTATTTTCATGCCTTTCCTTGTGGCGAGCCTAACAAAGTGAAGAAAGTGACTTCTCATTTTAAGGAAAGAGTTAGATTTTGATGGATGAAGGAAATACACAAATATTATTAGGATTAGCCGAATTTGGCATATAATGTTGTGCAACACTTTGTGACTACCCAAGAGCAAAAGTGCTTTAGAGATCAATGTATGGTATTCTCACATGAGGACTCTATATCTAGCTATATTGAGAGATATTGGTACCTTTCTTTTTTTGTCCCCACCAACAATAAAGAGAAGGAAAGTACAGAGGGTTTTGTGCAAACATTAGACAAAGAATTCATTCAAGTATCTCAAAGTATTATAAAAATTGATGAGGATATTAGACTTGATGAGGTCATGGTGTAGTGGGACTTTTCCATATACATACCAAAAGGGTCAATCACAAGGGCAAGTTTGTCGAGCTAAGAAAGATAGAAATGAATGAGTTGGTGGTACCCATTCTTGGTTACAATTCACACTTGAGAGAGGATGGAATGCTTCAACTCATTGAAAGATTTGGGTATCAAAAGGGATAAAAGAGATTGCCCACTCACTCAACCTTTTGGTCAAGCAAGTTATTGTGAAGCCATACACTCAAGTGCAAGAAGTTTTGGAGACTATCTCATGTGCCGATTGTGTTTTGGCATGCACAGATCTTTTTCCTATGTTGGAAACATCCATATATATTGATGTAGTGGCCCATTATGAGCCAATGATAAGCTTTATGATAGCTAGAAAATTTCAGACCATTGACAAGCCTCCTTCACCTTTCTCCAAGGACTCTTCACACTTGGATTTATGATGCAATGGTTGATGATTGTTGTGGGCAACAAGCACATGTGGATTAGCACTGAACTTTTTGGGATGACTTATCTTTTCTTGGGGTTGACTTGGAGTCATCTTCAAGAGATACTGATGTGCATGAGATGATGGAGTCCATATGTGTTATGGAGGGGGATGGTTTTTCTTTGGGAACTACACCTTCTCTTGATGCATGTATCCATGGGTATGATGACTTTATAGAAGAGATGAGAGATTGGACAGCTGTGCAACTACTTTGTGTGATGCTCATGGTGTGGACATATCTGATGCTCATGCATTGTTTTGTGTGGACGGCCATGCCTTGGATTCACCTATGGATAGTGTTGGTCATGCATTGATAGGTGGTCCATGGACTACATTTTTGAATCCAACTTATGATGATTTTTTGAGTTTGGATTGGAAGGTTATACTTGTGAGCTCTATGAGACCACTTCATATGTGGATTCCTTATTAGAGTCCAGTATTGACGGGGGTCGTGCCTATGTTAAATTTAAGGATCATACTTGGGAAGCTAGGGAGGATTACACGTGGTGATGATGATGCACGCAAGGATTTAGCCTATGTTGATCATATCTATGTGCATTACATCATTGATGCCTTACACACACCTATTAGAGATGCTTTATACTTCAGTGATGTGTATGGCGATTCTCCTAATACAAGGGATATTGGCAAGTTATATGCTCATTGCATAGAGGATGACACCAAGGGAGTGACACCTATGGAGAGTCTATGGGATGATCATGATCACACCTATGCTCATATGGATATTGGCTATAAGGTGTGTATCTTTGGACCTTGTGGATGCCGACATGAGGTGATGGTTTATGCAGTTGCGGCATTCACTTTTGGATGTGCTTTGTACCATTTGGAATGTAATTTTAATGGAGAGCACATGACTATCTTCATTGTAGACGATGGTCCGTTACATTTTCCATTTAATCTGAGAGGATACATGCTTAGCCTCGCCTCCAATGATGATTTTCAACATTGGCCATTTGATCTAAGGGGTTCTAGAGCTATTGTCTTGGCGAATGCATGATATGTATTTCCATTCGATCGAGTTAAATGGTTGTCTCTATCTCTTGGGTGCATTTGGCGGATCAAATGAGGAGTTATAACAATGATTTTGCTTACTAGAATTTCTTGAAAATCACTGTTATTTTAGAGAGCTTCACACTACTTTTGGAGATCATGGAACTTGCATTTAGAAGTGTTGGTAAAGGAAGTACCATCATGGAGAGCACGTTTGGGGTTGTTTTCCATACTTAAGATGCAATTTTTGGCCCTTGGAAGCAATTTACAGCCATGGATCACTTGGAAATATTCTCATATTCTTGGTGGACATGGATTTGTGCACCTTTATGTGGATACCCAACCCATATGGAAACCTAAATGTTATAAGGTTTCGAGAACAAAACCTATGGGTGGGGGTGGTTTGTAAATAAAGTGCTAAAGGTTTGTAAACCTATGGGTGGGGGTGGTTTGTAAATAAAGTGCTAAAGGACTAAAGACTATGGGCCTTGGGCATGGCCCAATGTGGAGGCAAAGGCATTAATAGGTGTGAAAAGGGGGGCCAAGGTATATAACGCACTTATAAGGCCAAGTTGTAAATAATCACTTTTATCATCTTTACTCGATATTAATCAAGCCTTGCACATGCAAGCTTCCATGGTGACTTTCACCCATGTATTGGACTCCATGTAAATGATGTCCCGTGTTCTCGACTCCACATTAACGAGTCATCTCCTTCCTCCCTTCTTTCAAAGTTCATGATATACTTATGGAGAGTATTGATACATTTATGTCCTAGAAGTTATATGGATTCTCTCTCTCATTGAAGAAAAGGAACATGGTTGCATATTATTTGCACAAAGTTTATTGTGAAGAAAACGTTTTGTCCACCAACACACCAATGCCTTTTGTGGTGGGCATAAAAAGATAGATGTGGCAACTATGCTAAACTATGAGAACCTTGACAAAGTAGTGTCAAGGAATGTATCTTTAACCCCATGATGTTTAACTTAATCAATCATTATATCTACAATAAAGTATCTCTTCAAGGTTAACCTTTTGTTACTAGTAAATTGAGTTGGATTTAGGGATAGTCCTTGCTTAGCACTATTTGGCTTTATCATGTGTTGCTCTGTATTGACCTATGAATGAAGAATGTCCTTGCTTAACATTAAATATTTGACTTTATCATGTGGTGCTCTTTATTGACTTATGAATGAAGAATGTCATATATGAGGAGGGTGATATTGCCTTGCTGTGGTGACTACTGTCTTGATTACGTGAAATTTGCTATTTACCCATGTGGTACACTTAGAGATTTCAACAAAAAATCTATTAGTTGACATGTCATGCAAGGATGAGTGAGAATGTTTTTTAGGTTTTGGATATGCCTTTGGCTATCACGAGAGTGTAGTATTTATTTAACTTCAAAAAGTTCTTTCATACATTTGTCTACCTTTGTGGAGAGAGAAGTTTGATGCTTACTTTATGGATTTAAAGCAAAGAAATACCACAGTATGTGTGGGTCATATTTAAAAACTCTATATTGTCGAAATGGATGCGCTCATGCAACATTGTTCCTTTAAAAATGCTTCTATGTTGGTTTTAATCACAAGAGTGTAGCATTTAGGTTGGACTTGCCTTGGGATATCACGAGAGTATAGGATTTATTTAACTTAAAAAAGTTTTTTCATACATTTGTCTAGCTTTGTGTGGAGAGGGATGCTTGATGCTTAATTTATGGATTTAAAGCAAAGAAAGACCACAATATGTGTGGGCCATATCTAAAAATTCTATATTATTGAAATGGATGCACAAGTGCAACATTGTTCCTTTACAAATACTTCTATGTTGGTTTTAATCAAACATATTGAGGTATTTCTATTACACTTTTGATATTTTAGATATAAAGGTGTGATGACCATGGTGGACTTAAAACCTTGGCTTTAAAATACATCTCGTGGGGGTTAAGAAGGGAAAACATAAAAATGTATTGATTTTGTGAACTTGCCTTCTGGCATTCTTTGTAAGGCATGTATAAGGATAATTATTGTGTTGACAAGTATGATAAATGGGTCCTAGGATAGTCCTAAACCATTAGAAAAATATTTTCTATGCAATAGTAACATCAATTTGGAATGGTCTATTATTCCAAGGAAGGAAGGTCTACATGCATGATAACCGGAAATATGGAAGAGGTTACCTCTTAAATGTCATGATAAGATCAAACACAAGGAAAAGGTTACCACTCTAACCAATGAGCTCTAGATTAGGTCTAGAAGGATTTTGATTGACCTACGATGTGGAGTATGTTGAAACTTTATGTTTAAGTTTTTTAATGATGCTAAGTCAAAAGAGCAAAAAGCATGAAACACAATGATATGTACAATGTGTCTTTTATATTCTCAAATGGAAGTGGGAAAATGCGGTTTATTTAACACAGGCTTGCCATAGTCATATGTTGATAGGGTTTCTTTCCACTAAGGCTTTGGGAATATCTTCAAAGAGCTTAATTATTTGAGGATACTTGAGTATTCAATTGAATAAGAAGTTGAGTATTCAATTGAATAAGAATATCTTCAAAGAGCTTAATTATTTGAGGATACTTGAGTATTCAATTGAATAAGAAGTTGTTGGATCACCTAAAATTTGTAGATTTACTAGAGTGGGAAAGATAGCCACTTGTATCGATTTTTAAGCAGTTTTGGGAAATAGTTTTATTGAAAATATTGGCTTCCATTTGCTAAGTTGGGTACAATGGTGCAAAACTTGTAGGAAAGTTGTTTCCATGCTCTAGGATCTATGAGGAGAAAATCTTTGAGATCTCTTGTAAGGGCGCTCATATAAGTTGCTTTGAAGTCACAAATTTGCTTCGCATTAAGCTTAAATCTAAGCGAATGACTTAAAAGTTCTCCCTTAGTTTGGAATGATCCATAATGATAAGTTTATAATGTGAAATTGTTTGTTGTAGAATTTTGTATGTCCATTTCCCCTAAAAACTTTGAAATCTCTCGAGTATTGAGAAAAAGCATGAAGGGATAATACTATTACTAAATTGTAAATCTTTTTTAAGAAGGCAATTGGTGGGGATGCTTTGTCAAGCAAAATTTTCCCATTTTCCTTACTAGAAATCTCAATGTTTGAGGGGTAGGTAAAGTTAAAGGATGGATTATGTTATGAGTCTAATACATTATAATAAGCTGGCTTTATTCTTGAGGTTAGGTTGGTTGTGCCTTAGGCTAGCACCTAGGGTATGAAGAACCTATTACAATAATAGGAGGCTCTTAGCTCAATGCAATACCTTTATAATTTAGGGGAAGGGAGGGATTATGTTATGAGCCCAATATGTCATAACAAGCTACCTTTATTCTTGAGGGGAATGGCGAGATATGTCATAAGCCCCAATAGGCTATAATAAGCTACCTTTATTCTTTAGGGGAATGGAGGGATATGTTTTAAGCCCCAATAGGCCATAATAAGGTACATTTATGCTTGAGGTTAGGTTAAACGTGCCATGTGTGGATTTACTTTTTTTTTTTTGGGGTTTCCAACTAGCCTTAAGCCCAAGAACCTCCTGTAGTTATCATTTTCCACCGCCCATAGGTGCTTTTTTTTCACCCGTAGGTGATGCCATTGAGAGGAAGCACCTTGTGTGCCATGAGTGAATTTATTTATTTTTCCCAACTAGCCTTAGGCCCAAGATCCTCCAGTAGTATCATTTTTCACCACTCATAGGTGTTTTTTCCCACGTGTAGGTTGTTTTTTTAAACCCATGGGTGCTTTGTTTTCCATGAGTGGATTTATTTGGGCTGAATACCTTTATAAGTGAGTGGAGTTCTCATAATTAGGGGTCTCTAGCTAAGAGGATTCCTAGAACTTTAGTGATCATAATTAGGGGTCTCAATACCTTTATAAGTGAGTGGAGTGCGCATAATTAGGGGGTCTCTAGCTGAGAGGATTCCTAGAATATTATGGGTCTCTAAATGAGAGGATTCCTAGAATATTAGGGGTCTCTAGCTGAGAGGATTCCTAGAATATTAGGGGTCTCTAGCTGAGAGGATTCCTAGAATATTAGTGGAGTGCTCATAATTAGGGGTCTCTAGCTGAGAGGATTCCTAGAATATTAGGGGTCTCTAGCTGAGAGGATTCCTAGAATATTAGTGGAGTGCTCATAATTAGGGGTCTCTAGTTGAGAGGATTAGGACCTTTTCATGCCTAGGTCTTTGATAATTGGATGTTGGGATCTGTTTGCTATATATGATAGTGGGATTTTGGAATAGTGTTATAATGCGGTTAATAGTTGAGACTAGCCTTGTTGCTTGGGGGGTGATTCAAATAAAGCTATGGTTGGGTGATGAGCTAGCTATTGTCCTAATTGTGTCTAGTTTTGGATTTCATGCTTACGAATTTGTAGAATTGCAAGCACTACTCATCAAGTTGAGGGCCTGTTTTTGTACATGTATTAAATAACCTAATCTATACGTCTACTTTTTCATACATACTTTTAGCATACATGATAAAGTGGGCCATACTTTTAGCACACATGATAAGGTGGGCCTATTTAAATGATACACAAAAAAGTGGCTTATTTAAATGATACACAAAAATCATTCCTAATCTTTAACTTCCAATATGGGTCCCAAATTTTCTTTCACATTAATTAATTAGTTTCAGAGAAGAGAACCTTAGAGTAGAGCATTTAAAAAGAACCTTAGATGATGGGACACTTGAAATTATGTGGAGTGTGGAAACAAAAAATCGAATTCTCAAGATTTCTCCTGATTCTTCTTGACCGCCTCAAAACGCGAATAAAAATCCTTGCTAAGGCAAGGCCATTTGAGGTTGTTGCCTCCAACATGAGAGAGAGAGAGAGAGAGAGAGAGAGAGAGAGAGAGAGAGAGAGAGAGAGAGAGAGAGAGAGAGAGAGGCTGTGTGTTAAGCGAGAGAGAGCAATACTTTTCTTTTTTGTTGATAAATGTCGTTAAGCAATCTAAGAAATGCATGGCTGCGTAAAATAACAGGAGGGAGGAACCGATGAAAATGGAAATGTTGATGGAAAGATTGTTGTAGCCATAGGAGGTGTTGATGCTGGCGATGATGCCCATTTATTTTCCGTGATTGACCTCAGGACAGACTAAGGTATTGATTAATTAACAAGCCCGACAAGGCTTATAGGATGATTATAGGATGTATCCATTCATCACAAAGTAACATGTCATATCATGTTATGAGAACATTAACATGCTTGGAAAAAGAATGGAAAAAAGTAACATAGAACAAAAGAATTGTTCATCAAATTGAAAATATGTATACAAATATAGCATTCATATATAGTATGCACATCTTAAATGGGCATTCATATATAGTATGCACATCTTAAACGGGCATTCATTCATATAAATATGTTTTTTTGTTGAACCTTTAGGATTTAAGCAAAAGGTGTTGTGAAACATACAAAAAAAGATTAATGAGACCATAATATTTGCATTGATTCACATGTATGGTTTTTTTATTGGTTTGTAAAGCATACACCTCTAGAGTTTTAGCACAAGGTGTAGTGAACATACGAAGTGATTAGACCATAAGATGGGCTTAAAGATCACATGGGCAACTATGAAGATTTGTGTAGAATAAATATGCTGGGACACTTTGTATGCCTAGTGCATAAGTGTGAAGTTAAAGAAGTATGATAGGGAGGAGGTTTTCTTAATCCTTGCTTCAAAAAAGGTGTGACTTGTTAATAGTGTTTTCAAACTTTATAAGAATATCAATAATTGAAGATGACCAACGAGGAGAAGTTTTTCACATACTCAAATTTTAACTTCTAAGCCTAATTTTGCTAAAGTGCAATACATTATTTTTATCGTTGTTAGAATGATGATTTCTTTCAAATTCAAATGGTTCACTCAATTACATTGCAATTTATTTAGCTTTATGAGGGGATGCCAACTTTATCGAGATTCAAGCTATTTCATGTGCAAGCTCCTTAATTGCACTTGTTTATGTTAACTCCAAAAAATACCTTAGCATGTTTCTATTGCTTAACTCCTTAATAAGATCCAAGCTTTCACATGCAAGCTTCTTAATCTCACTTGTTTTTGTTAGCTCCAAAAAATACCTTGGCATGTTTCTACCACTTAACAATATGCAAGTCTATCAACATCCGTGCATGAATCAATAACATGCCAATTTTGATTTAGCTAATGCTTGCAATTGTTAATATTATGATTTTTTCAAAGTCAATGTACCGACTACCCACCAAACTACTTCAGAAGCCATTGGTATCAAGACATGAATGTCATGGCTGTTTGTTTTCATTAAAATTTTCCACATTTTCCACATATTATATTGCATTTTTATTCGACTTAAAACGAAAGCCTGTCTTGATTGGGACTTTTTCTTTGTGCATACATTGTAATAATTGTGTAGCAAATTGTACATCTTTGAGAGACACAATGATAGTGTGAAAGGCGTGTTTGGTGGTTAAACCACCGTTAAGGGGAACTTAGCTAAATCCTATGTTGGGTCTTAGTCTTCATTTTACAAACGTTTAATTAAAGGTCAAATAATGGAAGTGGTTGGCATATAAATATGCATGTGCGAATTGTTGAATGTGCCTTGAACATGATAGTGTCACAACATATGACCCTTGAAACAAGCAGGGTCCTATTCTTGGATCCAAGGGCTGTTTCATGTTAGACACTTGCCATCTAAGCTCATGATTGCAGGCTTGTTGAAGATTGAGGCCATCTCTTCTTAGAGCTTGTGGTGTGGGTAGGGGATGTCTATGAGGGGCTTGCAATACCAAACCCACCCACCAGCCCCCCTCCCCCCAACACACACGCCCCACCACCAAACGAGCCCACAACGTCCACAAGGCACTAGTGCAGTTCTTTGCTCTTCATCAATATAGGAGGCTCAAGCCTTCAGGTGTTGTTCTTTTTAGGAGGCATAGTTGAGTCTTAGCTTTGCAAAGTTTAAATGGTATGAAACGAAAGAGTAAGTGAAAAGTCTCCACACTATTTCATTAACCGTGGTTAAGATTAGACATACTTATTCTCCACGTATTAGGTGGCCACCCTTGTATATGCACGTGAGACACGTTTCAAGAAGATTAAGGGTCTCATTAAGTATGGAATAATGGTTTAAATGGTGAGTTAAGCAAGGAATTAAGGGGCAAAACCTCGCAATGGTTGTTGAAAGGTCCATTTTGACTTCGATGGTTCGCCGTCTGCAGACTAGGAACTGTCAATCACTTGCGGTCTCTTCGCCTCTCTGAAGGTTTTCAAGCATGGAGCGCTTCTCTGTCTCACAGGTTTGACCTTGCCCCGCCTTCTTTTCATTCATATGACCCCTCACCCTAAGCATAAATCACAGAAAATCTTACCCCTCGCCCTCCCCCTGGCTCAATCTGAGAAGATTTCTTTTGTTTCTTATATGAACCGTAACCCATCTTAACTTGCTAAACCCTTCCTTTTATTGTTTCGGAGATCAAACCCTAATCTGGCGTCCGGCACAAAAACTATGATCTGCTACCCTGGTTCGTCCCTCGCAGAGCGCATTTTCCTTGACCTTCTTATCACGATCATGTAATATGCCTTCTTATCACGATCATGTAATATGTGATCTCACTGCACGGCTATTTGTTTTGCATAATGGCATTCGGTTAATAATCCCGGTTTAGCCCTAGGTTTTCATTTTCATAGTTGATTGTGTCTGGATTAGAGTGTAAGAGCATCAGTGCCAAATTTGGCTTGATTATTTGCTAGGTAGATTATAGGCATCCTTATTTGATGCAATATCCCACACATCACTTTACATCAGGGTATTGTAATCTAGCCTAAGGGTTTCAGAATCTCTCTCTCTCTCTCTCTCTGGCTTGGGGTTACACATAGAAGGCGTGGCTGGGGGACGCATCATGACCACCCAGCCAAGCACTAATTCATGGCCAGCAAATGGGGGTTATGCTTGTTTGCCTGTGTGGCGGGGGGGTGAGGCCCATCATGACTGCTCGTTCAAGCCTTAACGCATGGCCAGCAAATGGGGATTATATTTATTTAGGCTTATTTGGGATGGGGAGTCCTAGTTTTTTGGATGGAAGAGCCAACATATGAATCCTGTTTGTGATGCCAATTGGCCTTTTAGAAAGCTTCATAGCTGGCACATATTGACTGTTGCCACACATATTTGTTGAGTGCTTTGCCCAGAGCATGTTTATGGTGGAGATGCACAAGTATCTAACCGCTCTGCGGGAGCCTCAAGATGCTAGGGATCCAAGAGAGGATAACTGAAGGATTAAGTACTGAAACAAGAAGTAGGTCTTATTATGTGGCCATGGATAAACTTATTCCTGCTCAACGGCAAGGGTTGTTAAAAGGGCATCTGGTAAAGGCTCTACATAGACCATTGTTGTTTTGTTTGTTCATGCTCTGAGGTGAAACCGCAGACTTAGATTCTTGAAGCTGATGTTGGTTTTCATCCTGATGCTTATCAGGCTCCCTGGCCTTTTTCTTGGGTAAACTATGACACATTTACGAGGGTCCTTGAAGTATGATTCTGCCTGGAGTATCCACACTTATGCTACCCAGCCATCAGCACTTTTGTTATCCTCTTCGTCTGGAAAGACCTTGCATGTCCCTTTATAGTGTCTGGGATATGGATCTTTATTGCTTTTTCCCCATAGTAGAGGTCTTACTAACAAAGATGTTGAAACACAGGCTGAGGATGGACTGTCTGTCTGTCTGTCTCTCTCTCTCTCTCTCTCTCTCTCACACACACACACACGCACGCATGCACACGCTTGAGAAAGATCCTTCTGTATCGGAGTTTGTGGCCTTTCCATAGATAATTTTTAGGCAATTTTTCTTCTTGCAAATTCAGCATCTATTCCATTCTGCTCAATTGGGAGGCCCTAATTTGTTTTGTCTATGTGCATGTTTACACTTTCAATGTAAGCCAGTTGATTTGTGCAATGATTTCAAATAACTTGTTGGAAGTGTTTTGGCAGGATTAGTATGTGAGGTGGATGCGTCTTACCTTCTGTTCATGGCAGATTAATTGGTTGTGATGGGAGGGTTATAATTTGTTGCTTGAGAACAGTGCAATATATAGTTAGGATTACTGGAAGACTTTGTGCCACCAAGTCAAGGGTATTGCACTCTGAATCAGGGGGGGAATGGCAGTTGAGCTATTGGAGCTGAAATTTCGATTGTATGATGGTACGGACATTGGTCCCAACAAGTATGTACTTACTACAACCATTGCAAATTTGAAAGAAAGCATTCTTTCACAGTGGCCTAAAGGTACAGTGCAATGCTCAAATTCGTAGACTTCTTGATTTTCCTGCTTATGTACCTCTTCTTGGTCTCACTGGTTTCTGACCAGTTTATGCAAATATGCTTGTTCTGCAGAGAAGGAGCATAACCCTAGAACAATCAATGATTTGAAATTGATTAATGCTGGGAAAATCTTGGAGAACAGCAAGACACTTGCAGAATCTAGGGTACCTGTTGGAGAAATCCCTGGCGGGGTTGTCACCATGCATGTGGTTGTGAGGCCACCTGCTTCTGACAAGGGTCTTGGTATGTGCCAAACACATCCTAATCTGAAATTAAATGAAGATGTTTGCTCTTTGCTTTTGGTTGGTTTGATGGTTAAAGGTAGGGTTGCGCTTAAAATATCTGTCAGATCAGAATGTTGTACTTCTGGTGGTCTGGGTTTAAGAGGGGGTTGTATAGGCTTCATCATTTGTTTGTCCCGGGTGACTTGCTGCTTGAAATGGGAGCCAGATCCTAGTCACATTGTCAGCCCCTCGCACTCTAGATTGTTGTAGGCTTCATTTCGTTTTTGGATGTGCTTTTATTCGTAATGCTGTATTGTTGGTAGCCCCTGGCGAGTTGACTCTACAGAGGAGTGAACCTCCATTTGGTAAAACAATGGGGGCATCCTCTCATCTCATAGTATGCTGAGCAATAGCGTGTTCGTATTACTTCATCCCCGTTATGGTATATAGCAAGCAGTGCTCCCTTGTCAGATTCACCTATTGGCCTGTCTTTACATCTAATGAGATTCACCTGCCCTGTAGGTATTGCTCGATGCATGCAGCATGCTATAAGTGAACCCCAAGGATGTGTGGCAGTTGCATAAAGCCCCTTGTGTGTTGAGAAGTTGGGTCTTTTTACAGATTCATTGTGGGGTGGGGGTGTGCTAGTTGGACTTGTCCTACAGGTGTACAGCTGGCCAAGGTCTTTTTTGGACTGAATGTCAAGTGGGATTGGTGGTATAACAACCCTAGAAACACAGCACATTCTTGTTTTGCACTTAAAGGATTGGTGGTATAACAACCTTAGAAACACAGCACTTGGGTAAAAGAGATACGAAAGTAGTGGGGATGTCGTAGTATCTAGTCCATACTATACATAATGGAGTTGATAGTTATATGGTGTTGTGGGTTGACTACCATGAGTATATAATATGCACGTTCCTAAAAGGTGAATCTGGGCATGTTCCTGGATTCATCTAGGTACATATGTAATCAGCTTGCATTCTAAGTTGCAGCCAAATATGTTCCCTAGAATAGGTAGATATCGTGGTTATGAAGTCCACTTTTTTGCCTCTTTCCGTTGCTGCAATATGCACAATTAAGTCATGGTCTGCATGATTGCTTCTTGAGCGCACAGTTTTGGCTTCTATGCCTCTAGGTGCATTTTCTTTAATATGGCTGTGCCAAAAGATGATTACCTCTCTGCTTTCAATGAGCATTTGTAAGGGCAGACCAGGCAGAAATAGGTATAGCAGCTATTGCATGAACAACATATCTTCCTTATGATTGAGGCATACAGCATTTTGGCAAACTACATGAAGATAGGGTAGGTTTCCTGATCAAGGAAGATTGAAATTTTGAGGGTTCAGAGTTTTTAGAGTCAGTTTTTTGGATTTTAGCAAGATTCCAGAGACCTATTGCAGAGGGCCGGGAGCCTGGCAACTGAAAGCAACGGAGGGGAGCTGTTCCTGCTAGAGGGGCCAGCATGTGGAATGTAAATGGGCTTGGCCCAATGACATGTACAAGGTGTGTTTTGTGTTGGGTGGCCCCTGTTGTCATGCAGCAGGTCCCTTCCACCTTTCACCTTTATGCTGATTCAGATGCATTATCAAGAACTTGTAAGTTGTATATCCTGCAGCATTTTGCAACTCTATAAGTCTTCGATTGGTATGTCTCGATGAAAGGTAGAAAGTACACATGCAGACAGCACATGACCTTTATCTTCAGTAGCACGGCCTTTATATCCTGAATTGTACATTTAGGCACTTGCCCTTTCTTGCAGAGCACCGTTCTTTCTTATCTACACTTGTCATCAAATTGTGAGCCAATAATGTACATGGTACAAAGCTTGATCAACAATGAAAATTAATGCAGAGATAATTAAAAGAATGCACGAACATGATTCTAGAGAGAGGGTGAGGATAGTTTTTGTCATGCAAGAATTTTAGATAATTTCATATCTGATGCTAGCATTTTTTGTTTGGTCCAGAGAAGCAGGCATCTAACAAACCCAAGAAGAGCAAGTGCGCATGCACCATCCTTTAGTTATGTGGGTCCTGGGTTTATTGAAACGAGCGCTATGTAACAGGTTGTTAAAGTGGATTTCACTGACCTAATTAGTTATTCAGATAGCAGAATTCTCCTGAGAAATGTGCCTGCAAGGAGGGAAGCGCAAACCCTCTGAAAGAGGGGTATCATCTAACTGCAGCATCTGTTTGAGACGATTGGCAGGCGCATACATGTAAGGTTGGAAAATCCACGTGCTCATGGTCGGTCAAGCTTTGCATTCCAGTACATGGCTGGTGCAATCCTGTCTGTATGCATCTCTTCAAAGGCTGGTTCAATCATGTGTAGCTCTATGCATCTCGTCAAGAAAGCTGTTTTGGGACTGTCAGGGTCATCGCGTTCTCTGAGCACGGCAAGAGTCTGGACTTGATTCGATTCTACTAACTGGGAAGGCATGTATCCGGTTCACACACTACTTAGTTGAAGCTTCTGCCTGCCAAAACAACAGGCAGACGCAGCTGAAAACAAAGAGAAATTCTGGCCTACAATGACAACTGGTGAATTGGTTTCCTTGAATTTGATGCAACTGTGGTGCACGTCTCTCTCTCTCCCTCTCTCCCTCTCTCTCTCTCTCTATATATATATATATATGTTTCTTTCGCCTATGTTTACTATTATAGAGAATCTCTTGAACACTCTGTGTACACTTTCTTTTGCCTATGTTTCCTATTACAGAGAATCTCTTGAACATTGTGTGCACGCCCTTGTGCGTGTGAGTTCATGCCTGATATATAGCGTGTGCACAATGTTCAAGAGATTCTCTGTAATAGGAAACATAGGCGAAACAAAGTGTATATATATCAGGCATGCGCTCACACGCACAAGGGCATGCACACAATGTTCAAGAGATTCTCTGTAATAGGAAACATAGGCGAAAGAAAGTGTACACAGAATGATCATTTAAACAAGAAAGGGTTATCTATAATAGGCCTGCCTTTGGAGGAAACACAGGGGGAAGTAAAGGAATAGAAAGTGTTAGGAGATGGTTCTTTTAACTGGTGTAGTGGAAAGGGGGAGCACATTATGAAGTCAGGTTGCTTGGCCTAAGCTCCTCAAGATGGGTATGATCATTACCTAACAAACATTTACAACCCGGCATCAAAAAGTTTGGATGTGGGAACAATCAAGAAAGACCCAAGTGTTGGAGAGGGGTGAGGTTGTGCAAGGAGTCAAAGAAAGCAGCCTTGCAGATAAAACAGAGCCTTGTAACTCGTGATAGGGTTGAATCTGTATAGGTGTGGCCTTGCAGTCATTGCTGATGATATGGTGCCACAAGCTTGTGGCTATGGAGTGTGGACCTTTAGATTGCAAGGTCCCATAATAAGTTTTCTCAAGCAAATAATTTAAAATTTGATTAGCACCATGAGGCCCTGTAAAGGTCTCAAATCACAAGGAGCATTTGATAAATTCTTGGCATGATGTGAGTGGAAATGTTGCATGGTTGAAGTGGAAGCATGAGTAGCACAACGTTGAGAGCTTAAATAACCATGATGGACCTAATTAGTGTGCTATCCAAGAATTGGTGGGTTTCTTTTTGTGGAGGTAGTTTGATCCTAAGATTGCATTGAATGGTCATTACTAGATAGATTTAGGGAGGAGACTAAATAAATTTGTGGAAGGAAAGGAAGTAATGATATCGAGGAAGTTTTGAGTGTGAAGATCAAGCTCCTAAAGGTGGCTAAGACCGCTGCTGAACAAACATAGGCAACTCAGTATTAAAAAGGTTTGGACGTAAGAACAATTTAAGACCAACCAAAGTGTGGATTCAAGTGCTAGAGTTATCATTTGTAAGGGAGGTGTGGTCTTGTATTCTTCACCAATGATATGGGTCCACAATCTTGTGGACTATGGAGATTGGACCTTGAGATTGCACAGTCCGATAATAAGTTACCTCAAGGCTAATAATTTAAAATTTAATTCTCACCATGGGACCTTGTAAGGTCTTAAATCAGAGGAGTATTTTCTTCTTAAGTGGATATAGAATAAAATAATGAAAGGTCAAAGGGATAAAAAGTGAGTGGAAATGGCTTAAGTAGTTATGGAATAAAATAAATAAAGGTCAACTTGGTTTACTATGAAAGCAACAAATTGAAATCTTGTGTAGAATTTTGAATGAGGTTGAGAAAGAGTAATAAATTGTAATCTTGACGTGGTCGTATGAAAGCTTTTGAACAACTTCAGTTAATATAAATAATAATTATTGATCCCAAAAAAATAATAAAATAAATAAAGGGTAAATTCTTGGTAATGGTGCATTGCTTGAACCCTATTCTTATCAAAGAAGAGCCACCCCATGGTGCCAAGTCACCAAGAGAGTTGCACACACTCCCATGGCGTTGCCAAGCATTCTCAAGGCTCAAAGGGATCACCACGATCCCACGACACCCCATGTGCCACATCACAACACCAACTTGTTAGCTAGAATTGGAAGGACAAAGCTCAATCACCATGATCCAACAACACTCCCATGTGCCACATCACATCAACTCGCCAGTTAGAAAAAACTCAATCAAGCACACCAGCAAAACTAATGGTGGTACTGACAAAGCTTTCATCATGGATTGGCAAGGGTTTTTTGCATTTGTTCATCACTCAGTAAGTTGCGTTGAGTAATTTAAAAATAGGATAGAGTCCTAAGATTCTTTTTTAAATGTGCAGTTACTACCAATGAATCAAGACACTTGTGGTGGTGTCTTTCTATATTGGAGAGTAGAAAATTGTTTGAACTCCCTAGGGACGCTTGGTGTCTTCCCATATTTGAGAGTAGAAAACTATTTGAACTCCTTGGGGTACTTTGCAAAAAAGCCTCTCTTGAACTCATTTTGAGGGGATTAGAGTGGTTTATTAAGTTGGGGTTTAGTTGGTAATCATGCTAGATTTCTAGAAGGTTGTTTTGAGAATATTTGGGGTGTTCAAATCTTTGCAAATCATATCAATCATGTTTTTAAATGCATTTAAAAAATGAGGGTTTCTCTCAAGGACGTTTGAGCATAGGAAGAGTTTCTTTTATTTAAAAAAAGGTGTAGGTTGTAGGTCATCTTTTTACATCTTCGTTCTTGTTCTATGAGGATTTGTGAGGGAGTCTTTCTTGAGCCTTAAACATTCTTCAAGCCTCATTTTGGTATCAAAAGGGATCCATTTTTGCGTTAAAGAATACAATGTCGCTTTGTGTCTAAAAGGGACTTCATGTGAAGAGCGTCTCAAACTCCATAACACTTGTGCATTTTAGTGTAAACCTTTTGCATAGCCATAAACCTTTCAAGCCACTCACCAGAACAAAACACTTTTTTGAGTGTCTAGTGCTTGACAGGTTAACAAGAGGAGGCTTGATTGGCCATGGTTCTTGCTTTTTTTCAAGTCTCTTTAGCAAGTGATTTAGAAACATTTTTTGAGGCATGTTCGTGCAACTAGAATCCAATTTTTAAAATTCTTTTAAAGATTCTTAACCACCCAAATATTGAATTTGGTTAATTAATTCGGGAGGAGGGGGTAAGGTTTTCTATTTTTAAAAGGCGGCAGGTTTTTTTATTTATTTTTATTAGCGAGATGCTTCCTTATGAGGTGGCTTCCTGACCGACGATGAAAGAAATCCTCTTGATGGTTCTTCTTGTGTGGCTGAGCAGGCCCATTTGTCTCCTGCATCTCTCTCTCTCTCTCTCTCTCTCCCGAGCCGAGAGAGAGAGAGAGAGGCAGTTAGCCAATGAAAAAGCCTTAGTCTAGCTAAGGTTTTTTCATTAATTAACCAAGCCTGTCGGCTTGGTTAATTAATGAATTAATTAATGAATGAATTAATTAATGAATGGATGTCTAGTGAATATGTCAAGTGAGTAATTGAGTCATCCAAAACACAATGAATATCTTAGAAGGAAAAATGAGATGGAAGTCGCATATCTTTGATGATTGAATTTTGAAGTTTTTAAATATATGTAATATGTGAATGATATATTATACTTGGGATTTTGTAACATGATGACAATGAGAGTAACTATTTGGCTCTCCTAGCTCTTTTCACATGATAGAACTCATGTCAGGACACATGGACAAGTTGATGGACACATAGGAACAGGGTTCCTAAAGTCGGTATTGGAAAAAGCACTAGTGTTGGGGTCAAAAAGCAAAAAAGTCAAACTATGTTGATCAAAAGCTGAAGGTACCATTTGAAAGGGGACATTGAGCCGGACCAAAAGCCAAAAGGTGCTTTCTCACAAAAAAAAAAGTTCAGTAATATTTTATTGATAAAAGTAAAAAAGAAAAATCAAAAGCAAAAAGGGAAAAGCAAAGCTTCGAAAGGCAAAGCAAAAGAAGGCTTTTTGGCAAAAAGCAGGACCTCTTCAAGTAGAGAATCTATACAGGATTAAGGACAACCCCACCTCCCTCCACGTGGGCAAAGGAGGTGGGGTTAATTCAAATTCTCCCTCTACGTGAAGTTCACGCTTGAGTTTTGCGCTTGGGCTCCACCTTCGGTTCATCGGGTCCAGTCACATTTCGCCTGCTGTTCCAGTCGCGTGTGGCGCTTCACCCGCCTGCTGTTCCAGTCGTCATCACCTCAGGGTCGCGTGCGGCACTTCACCTCGCCTGCCATTCCAGTCGTCATCACCTCTCCAGGTCGCCTCGAGCTCTACCTCCACAGTTTGTACTGTTATGTAAACACCAGCAATAGGCCTTAGCACACGCCTGGTGGTGGCCCAATGTTAATTCAAAAGGAGGGTTAATTAGCGCAAAATACGGAGGTGCTTTGTTTTTGAAAATATGCGCTCCAACCAAAAGTGTGATCACACTTGCACTTCACGCATGCGGTCCACCTCCATGTTCACCTGCTCCAGTCCACGTCCACATTCTACAGTCCGTACCCGTATAATGGTGATGCTAATATGAGCGCACAGCCGTCCAGCCACACGTGACACATCATCGGTGTGCGTCTCTCTAAAGGCTGTCCTCTAAAGGTTGTCTGGCATCTCCCGTCGCTCAGCTGTGCAACTGTGTTAATTGACTGAAGGCCTCACCCCCCATCTGCGTTGCAAACCAAGCCCAGAACTGGGATAGCCTCTGTAGAGTGTGCATCGAGAGGTGGCCAGCTTTGAAGGCAAGCATGCAAAAGGAGGTATAATTTGATTGTAGGAGGTAGAAGAAGGTTTTAAAACACACACAAAAATGCACTGCAAACTAGAACTGGTACTGCACTGTTACCTTGAACTCGATGCAGTCATGGATGGGAGAGGAGGCTATTCATGAATGGCTCGATGTCAACGGTGCGGCCAACGGCAGCCCCTTCGCCATGGCCTCTGCAGAGTGTGCATCGAGGTGGCCAGCTTTGAAGGCAAGCATGCAGAAGGAGGTATAATTTGATAAGTAAGCAATGCCATGTTCGGCTTGGTTTTATAATTTGACAGTAGGAGGCATTTTAAAACGCGCACAAAAATGTGCTGCAAACCAGAACTGGTACTGCGTTGTTACCTTGAACTCAATGCATTCATGGATGGGAGAGGAGGCTATTCATGGATGGGAGAGGAGGCTATTCATGAACGGCTCGATGTCAACGGTGCGGCCAACGTAGCCCCTTCGCCATGGCCAGAAGGAAACGATCGATCACTGCCTTGGTTTTTGTTGTGATACCTGAGAAGCCCATGGGACCAAATCCCTTGTGCATTGACGGCTATTGCCTTGCAATTGATCCCGCGACCTGCATGATGATCGGCGTGTATGTTGAAGGCTTCTTGTGTTGGTGACCTAGAGAGCATTGCCCCTCATACCTCTTATGCTCAAATTATTGACATGAACGCCTTCAAGAACAGATTTCTTTATGAAAGTTGATACAATATGTGTCCTCTACATGGGGAACATGCATGTTGTTCAAACAATATGTGTCCTCTACATGGGGAACATGCATGTTGTTGTTGAGACAAAGAGAGTGGTTCTCACGATAAGTGTAAGGGAGTTCACTAAAGGAGTAGTTTAAAACTCTTTGATCTATGAAGCTTGATGTTTTAAATATACCCATTTTGTTAATTAACGTAAAATACGGAGGTGCTTTGTTTTTGAAAATATGCGCTCCAGCCAAAAGTGTGATCACTCTTGCACTTCACGCCTGCGCGGTCCACCTCCATGTTCACTTGCTCCAGTCCACGTCCACATTCTATAGTCCGTACCCGTATAATGGTGATGCTAATATGAGCGCATAGCCGTCCAACCATGTGACACATCATCGGTGTGCGTCTCTCTAAAGGCTATCTGGCATCTCCCGTCGCTCAGCTGTGCAACTGTGTTAATTGACTGAAGGCCTCACCCCCCGTCTGCGTTGCAAACCAAGCCCAGAAGGAACTGGGATAGCCTCTGCAGAGTGTGCATCGAGGTGGCCAGCTTTGAAGGCAAGCATGCAAAAGGAGGTATAATTTGACAGTAGGAGGCAGAAGAAGGTTTTAAAACACACACAAAAATGCACTGCAAACCAGAACTGGTACTGCACTATTACCTTGAACTCGATGCATTCATGGATGGGAGAGGAGGCTATTCATGAATGGCTCGATGTCAACGGTGCGGCCAACAGCGGGGCAGCCCCTTTGCCATGGCCTCTGCAGAGTGTGCATCGAGGTGGCTAGCTTTGAAGGCAAGCATGCAGAAGGAGGTATAATTTGATAAGTAAGCAATGTCGTGTTTGGCTTGGTTTTATAATTTGACAGTAGGAGGCAGAAGAAGGTTTTAAAACGCACACAAAAATGCTCTGCAAACCAGAACTGGTACTGCGCTGTTACCTTGAACTCGATGCATTCATGGATGGGAGAGGAGGCTATCATGAACGGCTCGATGTCAACGGTGCGGCCAACGCGGCCCCTTCGCCATGGCCAGAAGGAAACGATCGATCACTGCCTTGGTTTTTGTTGTGATACCTGAGAAGCCCATGGGACCAAATCCCTTCTGCATTGACGGCTATTGCCTTGCAATTGATCCTGCGACCTGCATGCGTGTATGTTGAAAGGCTTCTTGGTGCTGGTGACCCAGAGAGCATTGCCCATCATACCTCTTATGCTCGAATTATTGACATGAACGCCTTCAAGAACAGATTTCTTTATGAAAGTTGACACAATATGTGTCCTCTACATGGGGAACATGCATGTTGTTCAAACAATATGTGTCCTCTACATGGGGAACATGCATGTTGTTGAGACAAAGAGAGTGGTTCTCATGATAAGTGTAAGGGAGTTCACTAAAGGAGTAGTTTAAAACTCTTTGATCTATGAAGCTTGATGTTTTAAATATACCTATTTTGTTAGCTTCAAGGTAATAAACTACGGTTAAACTTACAACTTTTTTCATTCTTTGTATTTAAAAAATTGAGGATGTATGTAAAACTTTATGTAAGTCGATGAAACTGTAAGCTCCTTTTATTTAACTCACATGATATTTTACATATTCCTAGGTGAATCCCTTGAGCCCGCACTCTCATCCATCTTTTTAAATGAGTTTCCTAAAAGCTAAAATTAGGTGAACCGCCTTCAGACATATATAGATATATATACAAATATATATACATATATATATGTATGTATATATATATACATATACATATACATATACATATACATATACAAATACGTATACATACATATATGTATGTATATGCATATGCATATACATACATATATGTATGTATATGCATATGCATATACATACATACATACATACATACATACATACATACATACATACATACATATATATATATATATATATATATATATATATATATATATATATATATATATATTCATGTGGATACCTTTTTACCATTCATTCACTTGAGCGTAGTTGGGTCTTAATCTATTCTACATACGTGTGATTTAGTTTGTGATTCACTGTTTGGATTATTTTCATAATCCATAATTTCTTCTAGATTAAATAATATTTCATTAATATATTTCTTAATGATGTACAGTATGGATAACGAGGGGGAAATTGTGAGGTGTTCCATGGACGTTGAGGATAGAAGCCATCGTGCAGAGTATTCAAGACCTCAACAATCTGAGGTAAGAGAAGATAATGAGAAGACTCAACGAATAATGCATGCTTTTAAGCAATGCCAGAGGAAACTAAAAACCTCTACTAAGTGGGTGCAACGTAACCATGGTAAGAAGACTCAAAATGGAAAGAAGATAATAAATGTAACATCAGAGAATATACTCCATTTGGTCAACGACACAAACTCCCATGTGTTAAATGTGGAGAGCTTGCTGGTCTTGGTCAGTGCATAAGAAATCATGGAAGTGGGGAGAGTAGTTCAACTCGAGAATCAGTTTCTGCCATTATAAGTGGCAATCACGAGATCAAGGATATTGTCGAAGCTACCTACCTCCGCATAATGGATACATGTGGTGCTTTTGGAGAAGCACACCTTTGTGATATTGGTTGTCGAAAGACAATTGATGCTATAAAAGAGCAACAAGACAAGTTAAGTGCCCATGTTGATAGGCTTGGAATGGAAGTATCAAGCTGCCTTAAAGTAACATTGAATAGGTTTGGGGCTTTACTTACCAAAATGAGTCGTAGATTGCAAACACGTGGAATGTAATTACTCATTTGGTTCACCAATTAGGAGTTGATCTTATGATCCTTTTGTAATGCTTATGACACTATTATCTTTTTGTAACTTTGGGCTCTAAGTACTCTAATGATAATGATGGTCCTTTACTTACCAAAATGAGTTATAGATTGCAAACAAACACGTGGAATGTAATTATTCATTTGGTTCACCGATTAGGAGTTGATGTTATGATCCTTTTGTAATGCTTATGTGACAGTATTATCTTTTTGTAACTTTGGGCTCTAAGTACTCGAATGATAATGATGGTCCTTTTTGTCTCTCAAATATCAGTGCGAGAGAGAGGGAGAGAGAGAGAGAAAGAGAGATTGATTTATATATGTGGATATAATCTCTTAGTATTTATATGGAGACTATAGAGAATGTCTCTTTTAATGGTTTTTTAATAGAAAATTCTCTTTTTATGGCTTTTTGTCTCTTACATGTACATGGGGGGAGAGAGAGAGAGAGAGAGAGAGAGAGAGAGAGAGAGAGAGAGAGAGAGAGAGAGATTTCTAAGCTTGGTTTGGTCATTGGAAGACATTGGATGTTGATTTTATAATGTTTTTGTAATATTTGTGACATTGTTATTATCTTTTTATAAGTATATATGTAATGTTTTAGGATTATAGATTTTGTGTGTTATTTTTATATATGTAAGTTTTAAGGAAAAATGTGAAATGAAGTTAAGGGGATGGAAAGAGCTCTCATCTATTCTACTTTGTGGATCAATGTAGGTACATTAGCTTTTCATAGGGTTGCCATATTGTTGATTTGTCATATAGTTTGGGTCTTCCTTAGTCTTTTGAGGTAAGCTACCAAAACTTTGCTTTATTTTTGTTTTTCTTCTTAATTATATGTTTATTTTTAGAATTTATGATTTTTAAATACAAATAGTTCGATATAGTTTGATATAAGAGCATAAGGATTTCAATGCTCATGAGAAAAGATAAAACTTGGCAAAGATCAAATAAGTTTATGACATTTACTTACCTACATATAAGCACAATCTAGCTTGAGTCAGAGGGATGGATATATATATAGATATATATATGTATATACATGTATGTATATGTATATGTATATGTATATACATATATATATGTATATATATATATATATATATATATATATATACATGTATATATATATATATATATACATATATATATGTATATATATATATATACATATATATATGTACATATATATATATATGTATATATATATATATATATATATATGTATATACGTATATATATATGTGTATGTATACATATATATATGTATATACATATATATATATGTATATATATATATATATGTATATACGTATATATATATGTGTATGTATACATATATATATACATATGTATATATATATATATACATGTATATATATATATATATACATATATGTGTATATATATATATTCATGTATATACATATATATATACATGTATATACATATATATATATATATATATATATTCATGTATATACATGTATATATTCATGTATATACATATATATATATATATACATGTATATATAGATGTATATATACATGTATATACACATGTATATATAGATGTGTGTGTGTGTGTGTGTGTGTGTGTGTGTGTGTGTGTGTGTGTGTGTATATATATATATGTATATATATATATGTGTGTGTATATATATATATATACATGTATATACATGTACATATACATGTGTATATACCCACTTGAGACTAGACCGCTTAACGTCGACTTAGAGGGTTATTTCTACCCAATCGACGGGGAGACTTGAACCCAGGTGGGTAAATGTCATCCCGAGAGAGAGAGAGAGAGAGAGAGAGAGAGAGAGAGAGAGAGAGAGAGCTTTATAATCTTTTAGTATGTATGTGAAAATTGGAGAAAATCTCATGAGGCATTGTATATTATGTGTATACACAAATATTATAGAAAAAATATTGTTATTTCTATTCAATGTTTACTATTTTATAATAAAGAAAATGACTTTATACTCAATGTGCCACTCCTTCTAATTGAATACTTGATGGAATTAGGTTTATAGCAAGAATGGTAGAGACACGTAGTTTGAGGTGTCCTCTTCAGACCATTTCCTTGAATGCTCCAAGGAAAAGAAGAAGAAATGAAAAAATAAAATGTGCACAGGAGTCAAGGGATAGTGAACCTCATTGTTGTGATGCAAGGATGCATAATGCTACCTGTAATACCGGTGATGTATTGATGCAAGAGACTCATAGGATTCTTGCAGAAAACGATACCTTTTGTGCACAAAAACAAGTAGCAAAAGAAACTTTGATGTATTTACCTCAATCTAGCACTAAGAGGTCTCTAATCGCCCTGGGTGGAGATAAAAGGATATCTAACAAGAGTGCTAGAAGTGTTCGCCGTGAAATTGCTAGGAATAGGACTCTTTTGAAAGAAATAACAAGGGAAATGGCAAGTGGAGTTTATTCAGGGATATCACTGGTTCAAAGTTTGAGACTTACAAGAAGGTATCCTCGCTTCATCGCTAGAAATAGGACATCTTATAATGTAACTAGAAGAGTAAATGAGGGTAATACAATTACAATGTCTTCCTTTTTTGCCCATGAAGAGAGAGAAGTGCCATTTGCTAATACAATAAGAAGGGAGAGTATCGAAGAAATTCCCTCATGTATTTGAAAAAAGAAAGGGAGGAATTTTGTCTATCCTCCATGAACTCCCGCCCGTACAAGGTACACATGCAGCTACTTGGCCTTTGGTATATTCGTGCACGTTAAGTCACTCATTAGGAGGGATGACACATGAGTGTCGGTTTTGTGGAGCACAGTTATGGGCAAGTGAAAAGAAGATGAGTTGTGGACAGGTTCTTGGCAAATATTGTTGTAAACATGGGCGTGTGTCTGTTCCTTCACTTGCTGAACCACCTGAGCGATTAAGGTCTCTTTTGATTGGTAGTGACACTACAAGTAAAAAATTTTGAGAAAACATCAGGGCTTATAATAGTGTGTTGGCTTTTTCATCATTGGGTGCACAAATAGATGACTCTCTCTTTCACAATAGTAGTGTCTATACTTTCAAGGTGCATGGGACTGTTTATTATCGGATTGGGTCCTTGGTCCCCAATAATATGTACAATCCTAAGCCACAGTTTGCACAGTTGTATGTGTTTGATACTGAGCACGAATTACAAAATCGACTAGGTGTCATGAATGGATTGGAATCCACAACCCTAGAAGCACTTCAATCCATGATGCACACTTCTAATCCATTTGCACAAGCTTTTAAGTATGTGGGAAGAATGTTGAGTGACAATCCGAGTTTGGATTTGAAAAAGACTATATGTGAGACGAAATCCACATCTAGGCAGTACTCAATGCCAACAGCTTCTGAGATTGCTGGTATCATGATTGGTCAAGGTGATGATCATAATGTTGGTCGTCATGATATTTTATTGCATACTCGAGAAGGCACATGCAAACACCTCTCTAATTTGCATAGGTGCTATATGCCTCTTTTGTACGTCATGTTATTTCCAAGAGGGGAGGACGGATGGCACTTGAGAATCCCTTATGCTGATGCACAAGTGAGTGCATTGAGAAATGGTCATTGTGTGACTCAACGACAATACTATGCTTATCGATTGCAAATTCGCCCAGATACAAATGCATGCTTGCTACGTGGTGGAAGATTGTTGCAACAGTTTATGGTTGATGCCTATTGCAGTGTTGAAGAGTCACGATTATCTTGGCTACGCCATAATCAAGAAAGTTTGCGTTCAGAGGTTTATAGTGGTTTAGCAAACATGCTTCATGTAGAAGGAAGTGGAAGTGGTATTGTAGGAAGGATAGTGGGAAGCAGAATAGTGTTACCTTCCAGTTTTATTGGTGGGCCATGACAAATGTATCAACTTTATCAGGATGCCATGGCAATTGTTCGTTCAAAGGGTAAGCCCAATTTATTCATTACTTTCACCTGTAACCCAAAGTGGCCAGAGGTATTAGATGCTTTACTCCTAGGGTAAAGTGCATGTGACCGGCCTGATTTGACTACTAGAGTATTTCACCAAAAACATTCAGATATGATGAAAAGTATCGTGAAGAAGGAGCTCTTTGGTAAGGTGATTGGATATGTGAGTGTCATTGAGTTCCAAAAAAGAGGATTGCCTCATTCACACACGTTATTGATCTTGGATAGTGCCCATAAACCTAAGACTGTCCAAGACTACGACACATTAGTATGTGCCGAATTGCCTGACAAGCAAATGTTTCCTACTCTGCATAATGTCCTGTTGCATTGCAATATCCATGGGCCCTGTGGGCCATTCAATCCAAGTGCAATTTGTATGGATAAAGGGAAATGTACAAGGAACTATCCACGAGCTTTTGCACAAGAGACTACTATGGATGAGAGTGGTTACCCCGTGTATATGCGTCGAAATGATGGAAGAACTGTGGCATTGAAAAAGTGTAATGTTGATAATAGATGGGTTGTGCCATATAACCCTTATCTTTCAGTCACATATAATGCTCATGTAAATGTGGAAATATGCTCAACAATAGCAGCAGTGAAATATCTTTACAAGTACATATACAAGGGGCATGACAGAGCAACAATAAGATTTAGCACTGTACAAGGTGGGGATGTTAATGCTGCTTGCGTAGTTGATGAGATTCAGAGGTATTTGGATGCACGTTACGTCTCTGCATCAGAGGCATGTTGGAGACTCTTTGAGTATGATTTACACAATGAGAAGCTTGATGTGCAACGGTTGCAGGTACACTTAGATGGGGGTCATAATGTTATCTTCAGAGATGATGATAATATTGCAGATGTTTTTCAGAGGGAAAATGTACTATGACTGAATAGTTTACCTGTAATCAACAACATCCTGAAGAAAACAATACATTGTATAGTGATTTCCCTCAACAATGGGTTTGGAAATCCAGGTTGAAGAAATGGACCAAAAGAAAGATTGGAAACACTATAGGGCCCATGTACTTTGTAGCTCCTTTGGTAGGTGAGACATACTATGTTCGCCTACTTCTTACAATATGTAAAGGATCTAAGTCATTTGAAGATTTGTGTTCGCTCAATGGTCACATCTATCCTTCTTTCAAGGTAGCTTGCATTGCCAGAGGGATACTGGAAGATGATTCTGAATGGGTTGCATGTATGGAGGAAGCATCATCCATGCAAAATGCCTTGCAGTTGAGATGTCTTTTTGGTACTATATTGCTATTTTGTGAGCCTTCCTGTCCAGGAATATTGTGGAAGAGATTTCAAAAAGAAATGATAGAAGATTTTCTATACTAGTTATCAGGAAGCAGGGGTCAGTTTATTGGTATTGAACAATTAGCTGAAACTCATGCACTACTACATTTAGAAGAAATTCTTCGTGCTCAGAGACAAACATTGGCAGATTTTGAAGGAATGCCTGAACTAAACAGAATTGATGTGGAAGTCTTGGGTGAAAATAGATTGCTTTTGGAAGAGAGATCTTTTGATACTGTCGAACAATCTAACCTGTTAAGTGCTATGGAGTCAACATTAACAGATAGCCAGTGTGTTGCTTTCGATGCTGTAATGCATGCAATTGCGAACAGATGCAAGTGACATTTTTTTCCTTTAGTGTTCGGAGGGATTGGGCAAGACCTATTTGTATAATTGCTTGCTTGCACGAGTACGTGGACAAGGGTATGTTGCTTTGGCCACTGCATCGTCAGGTATTGCTTCTCTACTCTTGGCGAATGGACGTACTGCACATTCTAGATTCAAGATTCCTCTGGAGCTAAACAATTCTTCAACTTGCAAAATCCCTGTACATGGACAACTTGCTGAGGTTTTGAGAGTTTGTAAGCTCATTATTTAGGATGAGGCTCCAATGATTCATTGCTCGTTATGCTTTTGAAGCATTGGATAGGATCTTATAAGATGTATTATTCTCAGATAAGCCATTTGGTGGAAAGGTTGTATTAATGGGGGGAGATTTTAGACAAATCTTGCTTGTTATTATGAAGGGAAGACGTGAGGATATTGTTAATGCAGAATTGTGTCGTTCCTTTCTATGGAACTCTATCAAAGTTCTAAAGTTAACTGGAAATATGCGTATTCAATCAAGCAATACTAATGGATGCAATGAGTTTAAAGAGTGGGTCATGAATATTGGGAATGGAGTGGATTGTAGCGATGATAATACGATGGTGACACTACCAAGTAATATGGTCTTGCAAAGACCGACTCTTAAAGACTTGGTACATTGGGTATACTCTGAATTGGCTATCACTACGACATATGCTTCATACTTTAGTGAGCGTGCTATTCTTGCTCCAATAAACAGTCAAGTGGATATTGTGAATAAGACAGCTTTGGATGCAATGCCTGGTGAGCCTAAGCAATATTTCAGTGCAGATTCAATTCTTGAAAATGATTAAAATTCATTCCTATATTCCACAAAATTTTTGAACACAATCGACCTTCGGGGGCGGATATCCACCTCATTGCTTAGTTTTAAAGTTAGAAGCTCCTGTTATTTTGCTTCGTAACTTGGATCCAAGACGTGGACTCTGTAATGGTACACGGATGATATGTAAGGCCTTTCACTGTAAAGTCTTGGAGACTGAAATCATCACTGGTACTAAAGTTGGTGAAAGAGTATTTCTTCCACGGATTACCTTTATATGCAGCGAGGCCCAACTACCATTCACCACCATGAGGCGGAGACAGTTTCCCGTGCGGCTGGCATTTGGCATGTCAATAAACAAATCACAAGGCCAAACCCTAAATGTATTGGGCTTGTATTTGGTGACTCCAGTGTTTACTCATGGTGGGCAATTGTATGTCGCGTTGTCCCTCACGAGCACGGTCTCCTCATGTTGTGAAGGTGTTACTTGAGGATAACGCTAATGTGGAGTGTTCATTTGATGATCTTCAAAGTTATACACCTACAACAAACAATATTGTTTATAAGGAGATCTTGATGACTTCAGAGTGACAAGTCAGGTTTCTTATTTAAGTTTTGCAATTTGATTAATTTTGTTGTGATTTCTTTTTTTATACATATTTGTCCATGGTAAAAGTACCTATTTTTGTTGTTTATGTTTTGACAGACATGTCTAAGATTACCTTTACATTGGACATGCCTTTGTCGAGGATAGTAGGTGAGTTATTCTCTATATTTGCATAACTTTTCTTGATTACAAAGTATGGAACATGACATTCTATACTGATGTCTATCTGTACAAAGCCACCGCTATGGTCAGCTCCTATTACTGCAGGTCACGTAGCAGGGATTATGATTGATGCTTATAGGGATGGGTAAGTATAAGTGTAATTGTTAGGTATTGTATAAATATTTTTTGAACCTATATATAAATAATTGTATAACCTATTTGTTATGCTTTGATTTTAGGATATTGCATGACATTGATACGTTTATGGTAAGAGTTGTCGCGACGAAGGCATCGAGATGTATGGGATCGGTGTTCCTGATGAGGAGTGGGGTGTCTATTTGTTTTGGAGAGAGATGGACAGATGCTTTGCATCATTTGAGGGGTATTCAGTACCCGATGACTGGTTGTTTCTTACATCCTTCAGACCATTGGTATTCGTTATGGGTTTTATACTAGAGCTCCTCATGTACCATCCACTTAATGTTCTATTGTACGAGGTAATTTTGATTATGTTTTTCTATTTTATAAGATTTTTTTGAGATTTTATTTATCGATGTGTCGTTATGTGTAGGTCCTTTTGAGATTTTATTTATCGATATGTCGTTTATGTACAGGTCCTTTTGAGATTTGATTTATCCATGGACAACATAACTTACAGTTTGACGGTGCGAGCAACTCTACGGTGATAGCGTGGAGGTGGAGCTTGGAGGTTTGGAGCGTAACAAGTGAGCTTGGAGGTCTCAAGGGACTCAAGTTCGAAGCATTGGTAAGTGTCTTACAACAGTTGTGATCTATTGCTCATCCTTTAGGAGGTGGATGCATTGAGTTCCCTCTTAGAGGTGTGGTAGCCCATATAACATTTTTGGCGTCGCGCCGGGGAAACACCTTTGTTTCTTCCTTCCTCTTGGAGTTTCAGCTCCCATTGCATAAGATTCATGATTGCCCTTGCATTCTAGTAGTGCATTGTGTAGAAAATGAATGGATAAGATTTGTGTGGAAGTAAGAAATCGTGTGAAATTGGTTGTAGTTGTTGTGTATGTGTGTGGTGGAGTGGTCTTAGAATAGAGCTTCACTGATTTTTCTAGTTAATTTTGATATTTGCATCTTTGGAAGCATCAACGTGAATGAGCAGGTTGGTGTTCTATTTTTTTCTTTTCTAAAAATTCACAAAAATAAAAAAAAAAGGAGCCATTTACTGTGCCTTCAACTTGTATTCCACTCCTTAGACATGGCACAATCATTTTGGGAACCGTTGGATAAGTATTTTGCACCCAAAATGATAATAGTCGACGCGGGAAGTTTCCACGTAAAACTGCACAAAAACGTTCACACCGTGAACTGTTTTCTGCACTTCACACCGCGAATTGCTCCCAACATCAGCATCGCAATTAACGCCGAAAATCACGGGATTGCCTTGCCAAAAATAGGTAACCTTTTCCTGACACCTCTGACGCCATGAGATTTGATAATATTTAGAATCGTGAAAGTTCAAAAATCCGTTCACGCCGTGAACTTTTTCAGAACTCTTTACGGTGTGAACCAATTTGTTCACGACATAAGCCATTTAGAAGACCTTCATGGCGTGAACCCTTTTTTGTTCACGACGTGAACTTTTCCTGCAAGCTCACGGTTTAGTATAATTCAACGCATAGTTAAGCTAAGGCTACAAAGGTCAGTAAAGGAGGGACGCCTACAACAAGGACGAGGGATTCTCACCCTAAGAACAAAATTTTTTGAACACGTGAAAGTACAAAAAAAGTTCATGACGTGAACCATTTTTTGACACTTCACGTCGTGAACTATTCTCTGTAATCTTACGGCCTCAGAAACAGATCGATAGAATCTAATCAAAATTAAATTGGGTTATCAAGGTAGCTTATCAAATCATACATACATGCACTTAAGATCTGGAAAGCTCATCGGAGGACGATCTTACACCTGACACAATAGTGCATCGAATCACCCAGGATCTTCCTATAAAAAAAGTGTGGGTCCAGGTCATTCAGCAAAAGCACTCACCTGAGTGTCTTAAAGGAACCTGACCACTGTTGAAACTAGTAGTGAAGAATCCATGGAAGAAGGGCTGAGGTACTCTGGATTTGGGGAAGAGGAGAAACCACCCTCCCCAACTAGGTCAAGTGGTATCATTGATATCACCCGAGTATTTTTTGGTCTCCAATCCAGTCATGAGTGATGAAGAAGTGCAATTTGCGGGCATGGGTCCGTCAACCAGCGCTGGACTTGGTCCAAGACAAGAAGTGGCCATCCAAACGTCAAATTCAAGGTTGTCGAACACCGGCACCTCACGAATGAGACGGGACATGGAAAGTGCGACCAAGACAGGTCAAGTATTCTTCCCAACCTCAGAGGAAGTAGAGTTAGATCTTAGAAGGAGCGAGGTGGAATGACAGCTACAAAGCTTAAGGAAACAAGAGTTCGATACTCGAAGGACGAGAGATGAGTAAAAGGAAATGGGAAGTTTAAACCTACTCCAATCACGGGGTAAGGAGCTGGAATTGGTCATGGGAAGAAGTGAGAGAGAAATTCCAAACTTAGAGCCCATAAATGAGGAGCCTAGAGCTGAGGAAGGGTTTGTAATCCTAGAAGAAGAGGATAACCTAGCAAGAGTGGTGGGAAAAGTGGAGGACCGTCTGTACACCAAAAAAGATATTGAGTAGATGATCAATCATCCTATGTTCCTACAGGACATGGAACTTTTAATTCTGCAAAGGCGTACAGGGGCAACTAATGATGAGCCATGCTAAGGTACAGAGGCAAGACCATCCCATGGACCGGAGATACCTAGAAGAGCCAATACAGGAAGAGGACAAGGTCTAGGAAGGGGGGGAGCAATTCCTTAAAGACCAAGGATGGATCCAACCATTGACCTCAATGCAGCCACAAGGACAGATTTGCTAAATATGGCGACAGAGATGGCCAAGGAATTGTCAGAGAACTAGGCACTGCTCTGGAATCCCGACCCTCCTAGATGAAGCCACATATCATTTTCAAACTCGTCCAAAAATTCTCTGGGAGACAGAGATCCTATCTAACATGTAGAGGTTTTTGAACCCACATGTGAAACCTGCGGGCCTCTGAGTGATGTGACAATGATTCATGCTTTCTCACTGACCCTGGAAGGGAAAGCGCATAAATGGTTCCGAACTCTCAAGCCCAAGGATAAGGTTAACTTCACACGACTCAAGAATGTGTTTGTGCCCAACTTTGCCAAAAGTGGTGATAGATGGAGCCATGTGGCACAGTTGCATAATATCAAACAAAAGGAAGTTGAGTCAATGAGAGACTATGTGTCTCGACTTAAGCACTTAAATTCAAGGTGCAAACTACGGGTGCAAGATTTCTCCCTCCAGCTTTTGAGGTGTAAAGGTATAAGAACATACCCTTCTATTCTTGTAATCATCCCTCTCTCTAAAATGGAAGAAAGATCTTGTTTTACCCTATTTTGGCCTCCTAGAGAGAGAAAATGTCTCGAGAGAGATAATTCAAAATTAAGATATCTTTGGATACAAAAATCCTCCTAATGTCTAAAATGGAATCTCTTGAATCAGAAGTTCAAAATGAACTTTCCAATGTGCATTAGGAATTATTTGAAAATGGTATAAAGGACCTTAACCTAAGGGTCCAGATTTTCAGAAATTTTTGGATTATGATCCAATTAAGGTTCCAATGGGCCAATAGGATTAATCCAAGTGTTGGGATGAGATAAATCTAAAGAATAAAAGAAAATACACAAAAATGAGTAAATGCTCACATAAGATGAAGAGTTGACGGAGTACAAGGTTTATTAGTTAAAAATTAAGAGATATTAGTAAAAGAATGAGATATTTTAGAGAAATGATGCATTTTTGACACCTTGGTAAGGAGAGGGAGACCTTTGAGGTAGGCATCTTTTTCACATGTGTGGTTGGATTTTTTAATTCAAAAAAATGTGATATTTTTATCTCTCCTCTCTCCTGGAGCAAACTAGCTCAAAAAGGGAACCAAACTTGTCCAAATCTTAACCAAATTGAGTCAAACTAAAGCTGGAAAATTCTAGCACCCAGTTGGACTTGGTTAGTGGCCTCCCTTACCTATAAATAGACCCAGTTGGACTTGGTTATGGCCTCCCTTACCTATAAATAGACCCACATTCCTTTGTATTTTCATATTGGAGCTATACCATGCTAGTATTATCTTAAAATAATCATATTTCTATTATCCCTTAAATTTTTCTCTTTCTTGGAAGCTTGGAGCTTCTCTCTCTCTCTAACAACTCTTGAAGTTAGCTCTTCTCCTCTTGGTGGACCAATTGATTGGTTGGGGGCTTCACTGCTAATTAAGAATCAAGCCAAACTTGGAGGTAAGGTTAATTTTTATGATTTTTTTGAATTATCTCAATGACTTTCTTCTTCTCAATCCCTCTCAAGCTTGAGAAGCTTTCAAAATGATTGTTTTTATTCAAATCAAGCTTTTCCTGAGATTCTTAATGTTTAATTAGTATTAAGTTAATCGTTATGCTTAATTGTAATGCTTTCTTTAAGTAAATCTCTCTCTCTAAAAGAGTAGTCATCTTTATGAATAAATCTATAGCAAAAGAATTCTTCTCAATGATAATCTCTTATTTCAAAACTAAACTCTAGGCTTGATGAGCTAGAGATTAAGAATTGATATTTTCATAATTTTGAGTTAGTAAAAATAATGGTTAATTCCTTTTAGATTGTTTATGAGTGGAAAAGAATTACTTTGACTCATTCTAAGTGAGAAAAGGATTCTCCTAATAATTTGGGGAAAGGAGGAATGTCTAAATTAGCTTAATCTAGTGAAATAATCATAATTATGATTAAAATTATGATATGTATACATAATTTGATTTTAAACTTAAAAGAAGAACTTCTATCATATTTTCATTAAAAGCTTTTATTCTTTAAGGAAAATTGAGAATTATCAGTTAGCACAGTGAAGCTATGATAAATTTTTTAGAAAATATTACATATCTTATTTTTATGCATAATGCTAAAAGAGGACTTCCTACCATATTCTAGGATTAGACATCCTATGCAAAAAGAATGATTTTCATCATACTCATGGAAAATATTTTTTAGTATTTATGCATAATTAATTGATCATGAGAAAAGAGTAATTTTTGATAACTTTATTTTTATGCAAAAAGAGAAATTCCCATGATATTTGAGATCCAAACAATTAAATGTTAAAAGAGGAATTTTTTCCAAAATAGGGGAAACACTTAAGATAGTCCACTAAGTCTTAACTTGGAGAAAATTTCCTACTCATCGACACCTTGACCATGTAGAGATTCAAGGTTACGATTCATAGGTAAGACCTAGTCCTATCCCGCATGGGAAGCGTGGTCTTCTAAAAATCAAATCACCCATAGGGTAATTGATCATAATTTGGGCAACTACTAGTCTTAATTCCTAGAGACAACGCTTTTTTCCTCATCCATGCAGTAAGGCACAGCCGTTGGCCTAGTCTTCTAGAATAGAATTGCCCGAGAACCTATTTATCTAGCGTAGGGCTTTCGCTTAATCTGTTGGAAAGCTACCCGACTAATCGGGTCCACCCATCCGTTAAGATGGTGCCGTCAGGGCATTCCATCCTCCCACTTTCCACCCTACTCACGCGTCAATTTGTTTTCTAATTAATCCTACCACACTATTTGACATAAATAAACATGTTCCTTAATTAAGGCTCTTTTCACAAGGTTTGTTAAAACAGCCTTTTTCCACAGTACAATAATGCCAAGGACAAGATTTATAAAAAAAAGTTTATGCATGAAGCAATTTCATACAAGCCAAATCGGCTCTCTTATTCTTTTCCTTTATACTGCCGATGATCTAGAATTCAGCCTTCCAGCCTCTACATGCTGGGCGCAAAACCCTACGGGATCATACACCTCGTCGTCGGCCCCACTAGCGAGGATTCAAGCCGACCTGTCGCCCTCTTAGGCTTCGTTGCTCGATCCTCTCGCCCCTCCTCACAGAGAGATGTCAATCGGTGAACCTTATTCTCCCAATGGTATGAGGGATACCTTGGGCCAATCCTCTCGGCCTTTGCTAATGACGTCGCCCGCTACACAAGCACGAAACGGAGTTAGCATCGAAGCCACAAAAAACCTGCACTCTTTCTCTTAAAGATAACAATTTCAATACAAATCATTGAATACAGCATCACTTCCAATCGTAGCTTCATATATTTTTTTCAAAGGAAAGGATACACATCTTCTTTCTTCATTTATTGACATTAATATTACAGAAAAACCCTTTTTAAAAGATAACCAAGCTAACATGGCCACCATTTCCTTGAGGAGCTTGCAACGGGAGGGTTGGAGCTGCATTAGGAGCATCTTCTCCAATCTCATTATTGCGTGCTCCTCTCTCGAGGTAATATTTTGGTTATTTTGCGATGGGGCCATCTTAGACGTTACCGTGTACAAACCCTCTCTAAGGTAGAAAACCTCTTGCTTGAGTCCACGCAAATGAGGGGGGGGGATTTGTTAGATGTCCTTAAGGAGAAGGCAAAAATGTTTTGTTGAGGAAAGGAGGGCGCTACTTGAAAAGAGGGGGAAGAGTTAAGGATACTGCCTCCTAACAAGGGTGGGCTTGCTTAAAGTTGGCTTATGCAAAAATTGGTAGATGAGGGGGTGCTGAGAGGGGGCGACAGCAAGGGACGGCTACAGGTATTGTAGCAAGTACACTGTGCAGGGACAGAAGGGCGATACAGACGGCGACACGGCCTTATGCAGAGTATAGGCTACGTAGGAATGCGTACTGGGCCATGGAGCACCCCGAGGGTTTATATAGCTGCGGGGTACGGGTGTGGGTGTTGCACAAAGTATGATCGAAAGGACAGTGTACCGTAAAAGGATGTGGATCAGTGGCCTATATGGGCCTGGGGGAAAGGTACAGTGGCGGGCGGTTAACATGGAAAGGAGTGGCACGCATGTATCTTATTTGGTCAGAGGCAGCATGGGTGTCCACGTAGCGGTGTGTATGGAGCACACAGTTGACCTTTGGTTCTTGCGCAGCCATTGTACGGGCGCCCTGCGAGTGTGTACGATCCTTTTTTGGGACGGGGTCTCCAAATTTTGGATGTCGACCTCGGTTTGCGTGCCAGACCACCCAGGGGGGAGTCAAAAATATTTTTTTTTGTCCGGGATGTTCCCCTGGTCGTTGGGGTGTAGAACGTTTGTCAATCGAACGCCCGGTCGTGCATTTATTAAGGTTTAAAGGTTGTCCTTTTTAAACCAAAAATAACCGAAACTCGCGTATAAAAGCTTGATCCTGTGTCCGTTTGGATACTGTCAGTAAAATCGCACGCAGATTGCAAATTTGGGCTCAAAATTTGAAGATTCTAAGTAGAAATGGCTCATTTAATAAAATCATTGATTTTTATACCATAAAAACTCATAAGTTCATCTATTACATGGACATTTCTTTATTAATGAAGATGGGTATGTTACATGTATAAACAACCTTAGCTTAAGGGTCCATATTTTCAAAAAAAATTGGATTATGGTCCAATTAAGGTTCCAATGGGCCAATAGGATTAATCTAAGTGTTGGGATGATGAGATAAATCCAAAGAATAAAAGAAAATATCCAAAATTAAGTAAATGCTCACATAAGATGAAGAGTTGAGTGAGTACAAGGTTTATTAGTTAAAAATTAAGAGATATTAGTAAAAAAAGGAGATATTTTAGAGAAATGATGCATTTTTGACACCTTGGTAAGGAGAGGGAGACCTTTGAGGTAGGTGCCTTTTTCATATGTGTGGTTGGGTTTTTTAATTCAAGAAAATGTGATATTTTTATCTCTCCTCTCTCCTGGAGTAAACTAGATTAGAAAGGGAGCCAAACTGGTCCAAATCTTGTCCAAATTGAGTCAAACTGAAGCTGGAAAATTCTAGAACCCAGTTGGACTTGGTTAGTGGTCTCCCTTACCTATAAATAGACCCTCATTCCTTTGTATTTTTATATTGGAGCTAAACCATGCCAGTATTATCTTAAAATAATCATATTTCTATTATCCCTTAAATTTTCTTCTCTCTGTCTCCAACAACTCTTGAAGTTTGCTCTTCTCCTCTTGGTGGACCAATTGATTGGTTGGGGGCTTCATTGCTAATTAAGAATCAAGCCAAACTTGGAGATAAGGTTAATTTTTATGGTTTTTTTCAATTATCTTTCTTCTTCTCAATCCCTCTCAAACTTGAGAAGCTTTCAAAATGATTGTTTTTATTCAAATCAAGCTTTTCCTAAGATTCTTAATGTTTAATTAGTATTAAGTTAATCTTTATGCTTAATTGTAATGCTTTCTTTAAGTAAATCTCTCTCTCTCTCTCTAAAAAATTAGTCATCTTTATAGCTAAATCTTTAGCAAAAGAATGCTTCTCAATGATAATCTCTTATTTCAAAACTAAACTCTAGGTGTAGAAAAGAATTACTTTGACTCATTCTAAGTGAGAAAAGGATTCTCCTAATAATTTGGGAAAGGAGGAATGTCTAAATTAGCTTAATCTAGTGGAATAATCATAATTATGCTTATAATTATGGTTAAAATTATGATATATATACATAGTTTGATTTTAAGCTTAAAAGAAGAACTTCTATCATATTTTCATTTTACAAGCTTTTATTCTTTTAGGAAAATTGAGAATTATCAGTTGTAGCAGCGAAGCTATGGTAATTTTTTTTAAAAATAATACATATCTTATTTTTATACATAAAACCATCCTACGGACGGGTGGACCTGATTAGTTGGGTAGCTTTCCAACAGATTAAGTGAAAGCCCTTCGCTAGATAAATAGGTTCTCGGGCAATTCTATTCTAGAAGACTAGGCCAGCGGCTGTGCCTTGCATGGATGAGGAAAAAAGCGTTGTCTCTAGGAATCAAGACTAGTAGTTGTCCACATTATGATCAATTACCCTATGGGTGATTTGATTTTCAGAAGATCACACTCCCCCTATGGGATAGGACTAGGTCTTACCTATGAATCGTATCCTTGAATCTCTGCATGGTCAAGGTGTCGATGAATAGGAAATTTTCTTGAGCAAGGATTCGTACACCCCAGTAGCTCTCCTTGGGGGGCACCTGTTCTTTTCCAAAAAAAGAAGGACGGAACTCTCCGCCTCTGCATAGATTATCGAGGGCTAAATCAAGTCACTGTCAAGAATAAGTATCCTATCCCTCGCATCGACGAACTTCTTGACAGTCTTCATGAGGCCAAAGTTTTCTCAAAAATAGATTTGAGGTATGGTTACTATCAGATGAGAGTCAAGGAAGCAGATATACCCAAGACAGCCTTCAATACCCATTATGGCCACTATGAGTTTACTGTAATGTCATTCGGGTTAACCGATGCTCCTTCAACCTTCAACCGCCTAATGCAAAATATATTCCGTCCTTACTTGGATGAATTTGTGCTTGTTTTTTTTATGACATCTTAATCTACTCCAAATCAATGGAAGAGCATGAGGAGCATGTGCGTAGAGTTCTGCAATTGCTGCGCAGACACAAACTCTATGCCAAGAAGAGCAAATGTACTTTCTTTACTCATCAAATTGAGTATCTTGGGTTCATTGTCTCCAAAGATGGCATTTCAGTAGACCCCGCCAAGGTCAAAGATATTCTGGAGTGGCCACCCCCTAAATCCGTCGTGGGTTTTTGGGAATCACGGGATGGTATAAGATTTTTATCAAAGATTATGCCTTGGTAGCTGCATCTTTGACGGATCTTCTTAAGAAGGATTGCAAAATAGTGTGGCTGCCAATCCATCAAAACAGTTTTGATCAGCTCAAGGTTATTATTACTCTTGTAGAACATGTAGTACAGTGGAAAGATTACCCTGAAGAGGATGCAACTTGGAAAGATGAAGCTACACTCTTAAAGGATTATCGCCAATTCATGATGAGATGAGGACATCTCCATTTTTTTTAAAAAGGGGAGAAGGATGTAACATACCCATCTTCACTAATAAAGAAATGTCCATGTAATAGATGAATTTATGAGTTTTTATGGTATGAAAACCAATGATTTTATTAAATGAGCCATTTCTACTTAGAATCTTCAAATTCCGAGCCCAAATTTGGAATCTGCGTGCGATTTTACCCTAATATAGGATTTTACAGCATCCAAAACGGACACCGGATCAAGCTTATACATAAATTTTGGTTTTTTTTTTATTAAAAAGCGACGACCTTTAAACCTTAATAAATGCACGATCGGGCGTCCAATTGACAAACGATCTGCACCCCAATGACTAAGAGAACATCTTGGACAAAAAATTGTTTTGCTCCCCCTGGGCGGATCCGGCCCGCAAATCGAGACCGACGTCCCAAATTTGGAGACCCCACCCCAAAAAAAGGAACCCTACACACTCACCAGGGTGCCTGTACAATGGTCACATAAGAACCAAAGGTCGGCCACCCACTATGTGGTCCACACACATCGCTACGTGGACACCCATGCTGCCTCTGACCAGATAAGGTACATGCGTAGTACCACTCCTTTCGTGTTAACCGTCGCCACCGTACCTTTCCCCCAGAGCCATGCAGGCCACTGATCCACAGCCTTTGCCGGCACACCGTCCTTTCGACCGTGCTTTACGCAGTGTCCACACCTATATCTCACAACTATATAACCCCCTGGGGTGCTCCATGGGCAACACGCATTTCTGTGTAGCCTATACGCTATCGTGTTGCCGTCTCTGTACCGCCCTCTGTCCCTGCGCAGTGTACTTGCTGTAGTGCAGCCGCCCCATGCTGCTGCCGCCCCTCTCAACACCCCCTCATCTGCCACTTTTCAAATAAGGCAACTTTCCTCTACTCCCCAGTGTCCTTAGCTCTTCTCCCCCCCGTGCCCCCCCAGTAGGATCATAGATTCTAGGGAAAGGCAACTCCGAACTAGAACTCTTGCATAACATCTAGTACAGCGAAAAGATTACCCTGAAGAGGATGCAACTTGGGAAGATGAAGCTACACTCTTAAAGGATTATTGCCAATTCATGACGAGATGAGGACATCTCGATTTCTTTAAGGGGGCAAGGATGTAACATACCCATCTTCACTAATAAAGAAATGTTCATGTAATAGATGAATTTATGAGTTTTTATGGTATAAAAATCAATGATTTTATTAAATGAGCCATTTCTACTTAGAATCTTCAAATTCCGAGCCCAAATTTGGAATCTGTGTGCGATTTTACTCTAATATATAGGATTTTACAGCATCCAAAACAGACATCGGATCAAGCTTATACGCAAATTTTGGTTATTTTTAGTTAAAAAATGACGACCTTTAAACCTTAATAAATGCATGACCGGGCGTCCAATTGTTGACAAACGGTCTGCACCCCAACGAGAACAACCTGGACAAAAAAATGTTTTGCCCCCCGGGCGGCGGTCCGGCACACAAGTCAAGGCCGACGCCCCAAATTTGGAGACCCCACCCCAAAAAAGGAACCCTACACACTCACCAGGGTGCCCGTACAATGGCCGCATAAGAACCAAAGGTCGGCCACCCACTGTGTGGTCCACACGCATCGCTACGTGGACACCCATGCTGCCTCTGACCAGATAAGGTACATGCGTACCACTCCTTTCCCTATTAACCGCGCCACCTTAACCGCCAATGTACCTTTCCCCCAGAGCCATGCAGGCCACTGATCCACAGCCTTTGCCGGCACACCATCCTTTCAACCGTGCTTTGCGCACTGCCCCCACCCGTATCCCACAGCTATATAACCCCCTGGGGTGCTCCATAGGCAGCACGCATTTTTGTGTAGCCTATACGCTGCCGTGTCGCTGTCTGTACCGCCCTCTGTCCCTGCATAGTGTACTTGCTGCACTGCTGCCGCCCCTCTCAACACCCCCTCATCTGCCACTTTTCAAATAAGGCAACTTTCCTCTACAGTAACTTCCCCCTTGTTAGAAGGCAGTGTCCTTAGCCCCCCCCCTCCCCCCCGCGGTGTAAAGAGACTTACAGCAGCACCCTTCTCTCCTTCAGCAAAACGTTTTTGTTAAGGACATCTCACAAATCCCCCATCCCCCCCATTTGCGTGGACTAAGGTTTTGGCCTTAGAGAGGGTTCATGCGCTGTGGTCTTTTGCTCATACGGTGAGCAAACGATCTCGGAATTGAGATATGGCTGGAGCATTTCGATCGCGACAGCGTGCCCTACAAGGCGACATCCAAGATGGCTCCATCCTGGAAACACCAGAATATTACCTCGGGGGAGGAGCGCGCACAATGAGATTAGAGAAGATGCTTCTAATGCGACCCCAACCCTCCCGTTACAAGCTCCTCAAGGAAATGGTGGCCAGGTTAGCTTGGTTATCTTTTAAAGAAGAGTTTTTTTTTCTTTAATATTAATGTTAATAAATGTGTATCTTTTCCTTTTAAAATAATAAAATAAAATTGTATGAAGCTACGATTTGAAGTGATGTTGTATTCAATGAATTGTATTGAAATTGTCATCTTTAAGAGAAAGAGTGCAAGTTTTTCCTGGCTTCAACGCTAACTCCGTTCCGTGCTTGTGTAGCTGGGCGACGTCATTAGCAAAGCTCGAGAATGGTCCAAGGTGTCCCTCATACCATTAGGAGAATAAGGTTCGCCGATTGAGGCGAGAGATTATGATGCTATCTAGTTCTGAGGGCCCAGGCTAGTGTGGTGAATAAGCCCACCCTAGTACGCAGACATCTCTCTGAGGCGCAGAAGGATTGAGCGATGGAGCCTGAGAGGGCGACAGGCCGGTTTGAGTCCTCGCCACCAGCGGTCGCGAGACGATGAGGTGTATGGTCCCGTAGGGTTTTCCCCCACAGCATGTAGAGGCTGGAAGGCCGAATTCTAGATCATCGGCAGTATAAAGGAAAAGAATAAGAGAGCCGGTTTGGCTTGTATGGAATTGATTCATGTATAAACTTTTTTTATAAATCTTATCTTTGGCATTATTGTACCATGGAAAAAGGTTGTTTTAACAAACCTTGTGAAAAGAGCCTTAATTGTATGAAGCTACGATTTGAAGTGATGTTGTATTCAATGAATTGTATTGAAATTATCATCTTTAAGAGAAAGAGTGCAAGTTTTTCTTGGCTTCAATGCTAACTCCGTTCCGTGCTTGTGTAGCTGGGCGGCATCATTAGCAAAGCCTGAGAATGGTCCAAGGTGTCCCTCATACCATTAGGAGAATAAGGTTCGCCGATTGAGGCAAGAGATTATGATGCTATCTAGTTCTGAGGGCCCAGGCTAGTGCGGTGAATAAGCCCACCCTAGTGCGCAGACATCTCTTTGAGGGGCAGAAGGATTGAGCGATGGAGCCTGAGAGGGCGACAGGCCGGTTTGAGTCCTCGTCACCAGCGGTCGCACAATGAGCTATATGGTCCGGTAGGGTTTTTCCCCAGCATGTAGAGGCTGGAAGGCCGAATTCTAGATCATCGGCAATATAAAGGAAAAGAATAAGAGAGCCGATTTGGCTTGTATGGAATTGATTCATGTATAAACTTTTTTTATAAATCTTATCTTTGGCATTATTGTACCATGGAAAAAGGTTGTTTTAACAAACCTTGTGAAAAGGGCCTTAATTGTATGAAGCTACGATTTGAAGTGATGTTGTATTCAATGAATTGTATTGAAATTGTCATCTTTAAGAGAAAGAGTGCAAGTTTTTCCTGGCTTCAATGCTAACTCCGTTCCGTGCTTGTGTAGCTGGGTGGCGTCATTAGCAAAGCCCGAGAATGGTCCAAGGTGTCCCTCATATACCATTAGGAGAATAAGGTTCGCCGATTGAGGCAAGAGATTATGATGCTATCTAGTTCTGAGGGCCCAAGCTAGTGCGGTGAATAAGCCCACCCTAGTGCGCAGACATCTCTCTGAGGGGCAGAAGGATTGAGCGATGGAGCCTGAGAGGGCGACAGGCCGGTTTGAGTCCTCGCTACCACCAGCGATCGCACAATGAGGTGTATGGTCCCGTAGGGTTTTGCCCCAGCATGTAGAGGCTGGAAGGCCGAATTCTAGATCATCGGCAGTATAAACGAAAAGAATAAGAGAGCCGGTTTGGCTTGTATTCATGTATAAACTTTTTTTATAAATCTTATCTTTGGCATTATTGTACCATGGAAAAAGGTCATGGAAAAAGGTTGTTTTAACAAACTTGTGAAAAGGGCCTTAATTAAGGAACATATTTATTTATGTCAAACAGTGTGGTAGAATTAATTAGAAAACAAAATTGACTCGTGAGTAGGGTGGAAAGTGGGAGGATGGAATGCCCCGATGGCACCATCCTACGGACGGGTGGACCTGATTAGTCGGGTAGCTTTCCAACAGATTAAGTGAAAGCCCTACACTAGATAAATAGGTTCTCGGGCAATTCTATTCTAGAAGACTAGGCCAGGGGCTGTGCCTTGCATGGATGAGGAAAAAAGCGTTGTCTCTAGGAATCAAGATTAGAAGTTGCCCAAATTATGATCAATTACCCTATGGGTGATTTGATTTTTAGAAGATCACGCTCCCCTGCGGGATAGGACTAGGTCTTACCTATGAATGGTAACCTTGAATCTCTACATGGTCAAGGTGTCGATAAATAGGAAATTTTCTCCAAGTTAAGACTTAGTGGACTATCTTAAGTGTTTTTCCTATTTTTTAAGGGGGGGAACTTTACATTTAACCCTTAGAATCAAGGAAAGCTTCACACACATGGGTACCCTACCTAGTTGTGGCCAAAAGGAGAGTTGAAAATCTTGGAAAATGTATATCACAAACACAAAAAAATTGTGTCACCTTGAAATACCAGGCAAATATCAACTTCACTTTGGGAAAAAAGCAGTGGTTTATTTTTGGCTCCGGTTTTCTACCCGGCCCAAATGTAATTTATAATTGGATTATCACCCATGTATGAGAAGGGTAATTATACCCGAGCCTACGTGCTCAAAACGAGATATGTATTTTTTGTTCTCACCCATTGGTATGAGGGTTTCCCTACTCGAGCTCACTGAGAAGCTCAAAATGGTTGTCATGATGTGTGCATGAGCAATGCACATGTGAGGTGCATGTGCATGGGTTGGCTCCCACCCGAACTTCTGCGTTCAAATTGGACTCAGTGGCTCCGCTGTGAGCGAGCTGGCTCAAAATGGACTAGGTGTCTAAGATGGTAGACATGCACACACATGTTTGGTTGATGGAAACTCCAATGTATCATTGAGGGGGAGTGTTGAGAGGTAGTGATTGCGGTTTTACAATGCTACATTGATATGGGTGATGGGTGAGTTGTAGAACACCTCGATTAAGAGGGGGTGTTGAGAGATGTAATCGCGGGGTTGTGTGTATGTGGGAAAGCACCCTAGAGGTGCAAGATATTGTGGCAAGATGATAAGAATGCCACATATAATATTGAATGGTGTATGAGTGTTGACCAAAAGAGTGGAAAAGGAGTTGCCACATGGATGATGACATGTAAAGTGGGATAAGGCTAGAAGGCCTATATCATTGTATGGTTCATTTGTAATATGTAATAGAGCTTGTGTCTTGAGTGTGAAATCTCTCTCTCTCTCTCTCTCTCTCTCTCTCTCTTATGGAGTTCTAAGTGCAGTTTAATCCACCTTAATTATGTTGCTTAATCTATGTCTATCACCATGATCAATCCCATTTTAGGATTGTTTAACAAGATGCGCTGGGTGAGTCCATTCATTTCTTTCCTATGGATGAATGTGAGACACACACCTAGGGGGAGCCGTCAATCTCCAAAGTACCCAGAGACATAGGAAGTATCACGACTGTACTATCCATGCTTGTACAAAGGCCATTGGGCAACTATTACGCAATTCACCAACCCTATGGACATATATAAAAGAATGGGTAGAAGGCGGACTAAAACTAGTCGATACTATAGAGGAGGTTCTACCACCTTTGGTGGCAGAAAGAACCTTAAGACACATAAGGAAAACCCGGGTCATGAAGATACCAGTTAATCAACTGGGAAATGCTACAATCCCGATTCATCATAGTGGGTACTAGGAACTGGCTATCCTGGATGGTGGGGTGGGGGTTAGCATCATCACAAAACGTTGCTGGGAGAACTGGGAAAAACCCAATCAAAAAATAACAGATCTAATCATTAAATGGTTGACGAAACATCTTCAAGGCCCATTGGACTTCTAGATAATGTGAAACTCAAACTCTTTACATTTCACTACCATCATACATTTGTGGTCATAGAATTCCTGTGCCAACCAGACTCATATGACATAATATTGGGGAGACCGTTCATGAGGGAATCCAAATTGGTGCATGATTGGGCATTAGATCACGTGTATGTGCGTAAGGATTCACAAATTTTAAAGATAGATCTGAGAACATGGAAAGCGCACCCCATGGAAGGGTCACAACGAACGGACCACATCTGTACAAATATGCCAGTCCTCGGTGAAAAAGTCCAAGGAAGAAGAGGGAACAGAAATGTTGTGTCACTTCCTCTTACAGACTTCAGTGAAAACTGGATGCATGTGTTAGCTACCATAGATGTGATGCAACCCATGGGGACCCAGTATGTTGAATCTGGAACTGTCCCCATGACCTCTGTCTATATGGTTAATTGGCAGACCATTGATGAAGCATCAGAAGAGGAGACCCCTAGTATAGAAGGGACCATAACACAAGACCGTACCAATGCTCAACGCCTCAGAAGGTGGCGAAAATAGAAACGATATATTGCCCGACAAAATGCCCTATTACGAAGAAAACCCACGGATGCCCAGTGGCTGAGATACCTTGAGGCCACTAAGGTACATGATGAGTTTTCTAAGGATTGGGGTGAGGAGTTGAGGAAGATATCACTAGAAGGAAGAAACAAGGAGAGAGTCACCCTTCAAGAGAGCTAGAAACACCTAAGCTTACAAAAGCTGGGCGTCGAAAATGCAATAAAGCCTTGGCAAAAGCGGAACGTGAGGCTAGAAAGATCATGACTAAAACAAAAAGTGAAAATGAGGACCAAACCGGACAGTACCTAACCTCTTTAAAACCTATACTGTTGTGACGAGCGAAAAGTGGTCCGCCGACTGACGGGGCAACAAGGGTTAAGGATGATGGGATGTCTACATCATACGATGGCTCGATGGAAGTCAAGGAAATTGATACTGTGAGACCAAGGGAGGAAGCCAGATCCGTATACATTGCTAAGGACTTGACTTTGGCTGAAGAAGATGAGCTCGTTGCTCTCCTTAAGGAATTTAAGGATTGCTTCGACTGGAATTACAAGGAGATGAAGGGCATACCACTTGAGGTAGTGCAGCATATGATTCCAATCATGGAAGGTTCAAGGCCCAGAAACCATACCAGATGAATCCTAAGTATGTGACAATTGTAAAGGAGGAAATAGACAAGCTCATTGCTGCGGATTTCATGTATGAAATCGAACATACGGATTGGTTGTCACCAATCATAATAGTGCCAAAAAAGAATGGAAAACTTAGGGTATGTGTTGATCTTAAAAAGGTCAACGCAGCTAATAGGAAAGACCATTATCCACTACCCTATACGGAACATGTTTTGGAGAGAGTGGCTAGTGAAGAAGCTTATAGCTTCCTGGATGGATTCTCCGGCTACAATCAGGTGTCCATAGCACCAAAGGACTAGCATAAGACAACTTTCAATACAATGTGGGGGACATTTGCATACAAGGTTATGCCCTTCGGTCTCACCAATGCCCTAGCAACATTTAAAAGAATTGATGTGCATAGCCTTCAAAGACTACTTACAAAAGTGGTTGGAGGTATTTATTGAGATGATCTGTGTGCACTCTCGATGGTGGGCGGACCATATGGCTTGCTTAAGGAAAGTGTTCGAGTGATGTCGATTATATTGTATATCCTTGAAATCTTTAAAGTGTGAGTTTTGGGTCAAACATGGTGTAATATTGGGACACATTGTCTCAAAGAACGGTATATCCACGGATGATGGCAAGGTCAAGTTGATATTGGAGCTGCCACCGCCTACTAATTACAAAGATGTGCAAAGATTTATGGGCCACGTGGGGTATTACCGCTACTTCATAATTTTCTATGCTGAAATTGCCAGGCCATTGTACAAGCTACTCATTGTCTTTGAATGGACTGAGGAATGCCAAGAAGCATATGACTAAAGCAGGCATTGGCTAGCGCGCCAATTCTATGACCCCCCAATTGGGATCTCATATTTTATGTGCATATTGACGCATCAAACTTTGCTATTGGATGCGTACTAGCCCATACTCGTGAGTTCAAATTGGACTATCCAATCTGCTTTGGTAGTCGTCAGTTAAATGATGAAGAGGTAAACTACACCACCACATAGAGGGAAGGATTGGCCATGGTTTACGCTGTTAAGAAGTATCGACATTGCCTATTGGCCATGGGGAGTAGATTTTGTTGGACCTATTAGTCCAACGGCACATCCATCCCAAGCACGATATGTGATTGTGGGCCATGGACTATTTCACAAAATGGGCAGAAGCTAGAGCCTCGAAGCGAGTTGATGCATGAACAACATCAAAATTCTTATATGAGCAAATTATCTCGAGGTTCGGCTACCATTAGAATTAGTTAGTGATCGCGGCTCACATTTTATTAATGAGGTGATTGATCATTTACTTGCACGATTCTTAGTGGTTCATCGAAAATCATCACCTTATTATCCACAGGCTAATGGTCAAGCAGAGAGGTCAAGCAGAGGGTACAAACAAAATTTTATGTACTATCTTGACAAAAACCTTGGAAGCAAGTCAAACAAACTGGGAACATAACCTGACAGCAGCTCTATGGGTGTATCGAACATCATATAAGGTAGTGACGAGATACAATCCCTTCCATCTAGCTTATGGTGTTGAGGCAGTAATGCCTATGGAATACCTAGTCCTGAGCTTAAGGATTGCAGTGCAAGAATGTCTGACAAAATTTTATGTACTATCTTGACAAAAACCTTGGAAGCAAGTCAAACAAACTGGGAACATAACCTGACAGCAGCTCTATGGGTGTATCGAACATCATATAAGGTAGTGACGAGATACAATCCCTTCCATCTAGCTTATGGTGTTGAGGCAGTAATGCCTATGGAATACCTAGTCCTGAGCTTAAGGATTGCAGTGCAAGAATGTCTGACGAAGAATGCATTAGCTAAAAGGCTAATTGACTTAGAGAAGCTTGATGAGACCAGGCTAATGGCATCGCATGGACTCATGGTCGAGAAACTATGCAAGAAGCATTGGTTCGACAAAAATCCTAAACAAAAAGAACTAGAAATGGGGGACCTTGTCCTCATGTATGGTGTAGGAAGCACCAGGAAAAAGAAGATCACACCTCAGGGGTCAATTCGAATTGAGACGATTGACGGCATACAGATGGAGGGTTACGTCAATGGAAGAAAACTCAAAAAATATTTTGGACCACTGACCCAAGAGATGCTCTTGCAAGAAAATCTCTTCAAACAACAAAAATAGCTCGCAAAAAAAATATCCAGCAAGCTTAAGAAGAGGCTAAGGTAAGGGAGGGCAAAGCTAAACAATTACTCCAGAAGAGACTGTTACATGTCAACATGGCTTCCTTGACTCTCTTGGATGAAGAGGAACTGAACATTGAGCCAACACGACTCAAGGTGGGACTTACTACAGCTAAAGGCCATGCAACGAGCATTGCACTAAAAGATATGGGATTAAGTCATAACTTGATCTCGTATAAACCCTAGGTAGCATTAGATAGACCATGCCTTGAACCCATTGATGGGTAAGTACGCAATGTGCACTTAATAACTACAAGAGATGAGGGATTTTTAAGTGTTAACATTTCCATCACAAAAAAATTCCTTGGTTGGGAAGGTGTTTGTCATGCTTGCAGGTTCCATGGAGGAGGAAATGATTTTAGGACGATCCTGGATCTACACCAGCAAATGCAATATCCAATGGAAAGAGAGGACAACGTTGTTAAACAAGGGCGACAAGGTCATGTCCATACCCTTATGGAGCCTGACAAACAGAGGGAAACAGATCATGATTGATGAAAAAACGACACCGAATACAGTAACATCAACTCATAAAACAGAACAAGCATCAGTCCCACAAAACTCACACAAACAATACCCAAAATCTCAAGGTACACAGAAGTGGGTGCCCAAGGTTCAACTTAAAAACCAACCCCACGAGAAGGAGAAGATGAATAATATGGGGACAATAAGAAAAATCCACAAAGAAATCAAAAGACATACCTGGCTTACACAAACAGATTGGCAGGACTCCAAGCATACCAATAGCCCACAAGGTTTTATAAGCAATGGTTCCGAAAAGACTTACTGCGAGCACAAGGATACTACCAAGGCAATATGGCAATATGGGTACCCAAACCCCACTCAGTGGGGGCCAACACCACAAGCAGTTCATGTAACAAAGGAAAGAGTAGTAAAAGCATACAGCATCAACTCCCAACCCATGCGGGAATCTCGCCAACCTTGGTGTGGAGAAAAAAGACAACTCAACAAAATGGGTTAGGAATTGCCAAAGCAATGACAGTAGCCACTTTGGTCACAGAACTGAACAGGGAACCTAAAGGTAGAAACAAAGAAGTTCAACAAAGGGACACAGATAAAAGCCCTCAACTCACGATCCAGTAACAACATTGTTCAGTTGGGTGGAAGGAAGAATTAAAAACTCCCACATACAACTAAAATGACTGCATCAACAAATACCTAGAAGTACCCAGATGTCACCTTGGTTTTCGTGGCATAAAAAATGAAGGTATCCAATGATTGCACAATGGGTACAAGGTAAGCAGGGTATCATTCACTCATTATGTGCATGTTTGAATACTTGAGCATGAAGAAAAAATAAAAGGTATCAATCTTATGCATTCATAAGAAAAAATAAAAGGTATCATTCATAATCCAAAAATGTTCACGCCATGAACTGGTTCAAAAAGAGTTCACACCGTGAACTGGTTCACAAAGGTTCACGCCGTGAGCCAATCCAAAAGAGTTCACGCCGTGAACTGGTTCACAAAGGTTCACGCTGTGAAACGGTCATTTCTCACGAGCCAATCGAACGACGCCACGTGGTTTTCTTCATTAAGGCAATCGCCCTATCTGACGGCAACTGCATTATAAAATCAAATTTCTTTCCTTTCTCATCATTTTTCATTGTGTGACCATTGCTTCTCGCTTGCGCTCCCACTGTCTGCTAATCGTTGTGCATCGTCCGTCCTGAATTTTCATACTATATTCGACTGTTATCTATCGAGGTGGGAGCTTGGTCCATTCTATTTTCGTATTCTTTTTCCTTTTTTATTTTTTGATCTTCATGTTATGATCAATATCTTCTCGACAATACTTGTTGTACATAAATAATAACCGAATCATAGTTATTCTAAAAATTTCTTCACGGTATGATCACTTGCATGAAGCATAGTCTTTAACAAAATGGCAAAAAATGGAAAACCAATACAATAACAATCTACACCTTCACTAAAGTTTCACGGGATTATCACCATGTAGTTTCACGAAACCTCACGTCACGTAACCCTAACTTCACGAAACCTCACCGTTTCACGGAACCTCACAGGTTCATGAAACCTCACTTCACGTAACCCTAACTTCATGGAACCTCACTGTTTCACGAAACCTCACTTCACGTATCTCTAACTTCATGGAACCTCACCATTTCACGGAACCTCATAGGTTCACGTAACCCTAACTTCACGGAACCTCACTCATTCTCATCAATCTACTTTAAGTGTTATGCTTTTCTCTCTCTCTCTCCTTGCTTCTGCATTTGTATGTGTGTTGCTATCTTTGCCTCCACCCCAATAATTGATATCAAAGCAGGTTCACCCCCTTGTCATCTTCTCCTCAAGCTACTCTTTTGATTGTCTAGGATTAAGCTATCATCTTAGGTGGAGAATGTATAACCTTGTAGTGTGTTGTTAACTAAGTAACTAAGTTAATAAAGTTTTTTTGTGTTTTGGGGCATTTTCGGATGCGTTTCAGGGCATTTTCGGATGCGTTTCAAGGCTCATTCACATGTAAGGTTTTTGCAGATATCTCGGAGGCATATTAATTCAAGCTATTTTTATTGGAGTTTGGGTTTTCTGCATTGCAGCAACATTTGGTGTGCAGACAAGGCCGTGGTCGTCATCGATATCGCATCTTCAAGCTCATCGTCAACATATTCGATAGCATCGTCATCATTGGCATCAATTTTTACATTTTTTTGCAAGTAACATTTTTACACTCTACATGCTGCCATTTTTCATACACTTTGCAGGTTTCCTTTGTCATTAGTGAGCTACATTCAGCCATCTCGGTTGCATTCAATAGGCATTGACAGTACTTGCAAGTAGTTGAGATATTTGCATTTTGTGTCAAAGATTCGTTATTTGCAAGCTGAAATGGTATGCAATGATGTATTTGGGATGTTTTGTGCTAAGGATAAGCTTGACGGAACCAACTACCTGTTGTGGTCGAATATGATGCGTCATGTATTGGGGGCCATAGAAATTTGGAATGTCATTATTGGCATTGAGACATGCTCTATCTCACGAGCACAAGATAATACAAGTACTTTGGATGGTGACACTAGTTAAGATGTAATTGTGGCATCGGCCTCCGCACCTTTCACAACAGAACAAGCTACGTGGAATGAGAGGGATACACAAGCACATGCATTGGTGCCACTTTCCTAAAAAGGAGCATTATTTCTTATATTCACTCATGTAAAACTACCAAGCAAGCTTGGGATGCGCTTTGCCACATGCGTAACGAGGTACGAGTAGCCTACTTCCGCAAGCAGTTCGAGAACTAAGCATATGAATGAAGCCAAGGCAGAATCAACCCAGTCTGTTGGCAAGGATACCGAGAAGTGATAAGCCTAAGAAGAAAGGCAAATGCAACTACTGTCAAAAGCCAGGCTATTATATCAATGAATGCAGAAAAAGGCTGGAGAAGGAGAAGAAGAAAGAGTCAGGCATGGCTATGTTTAAAGATTGATGTATCAACACTAAGTGCTTGAAAGAAGAAGGCAATGAACTATGCACAGGATGATTGGGCATTCATTGTGGCGCTGTAGTTATGACCCTTATGTCCATGATGTATGCATATCAGTGGATCAGCATGTCTGGTATTATGATAGTGGTGCTAGCAAGCACGTTACTTCTTAGCGTGATTTGTTTTCATCCCTTGAGTCTCCTGGGACAATCACTCTCTCTATTACCAAGGAGTATTTGTCAGAGCCCACACACATGTAAAAGGCTAGATTATCCAGAATGCCAAGCACAGAGTCCCAAGCGATAGGTCAAGTCTATGGATTTCTATGAACCTTAGGGAATCAATAAAACACCTGAAGGTGGCCTTTTTTGGAAAAGGGTTTATCTGGCTTAGAGTGTTCCTTCAGTCTACAGCTAAGAGGACGGCCTCATGCTCTGTGGCATCCCGTCTTCTCTTCGTCAAGTCACTTCCGTGGTTTGATGGCCTCAGATTATCTCATTGAGGGTGTTGTCCAATTGCATATGAACCTGTTGCATCCATAACTCATGCTCAAGTTGTACTCGCATCGTTGCTAAAGCAATGACTTGCTTTGGAAAAAGTGCAAGAGGTTGGGTAGGTGATGGAGAAGTGGGTTGTGGGAAATTTGGGGTTGTACAGAACCGGGCGATGGGGGATGAAAACATTCCATCATGGCTACTGTGCACATACTCTGAGAGTGAGAGAGAGAGAGAGAGAGAGAGGCACTAGAGAGAGAATATGGTGCACGACTCAATTATTTGTTTTTTGATTGATTGATAATCTTACATCAAGTACATGCTTTTATAGGCTAACAGGCTTATCTTTATCACATCACATAAAAGGGGGAAATGACATAAGGCTAGGCCAATGATGACATTGCTTATCACATACACACACAAACAGCTATAAGAGGTAGTTCACATACACTTACTCACATAAGTGAGTACTCATTCACACACAGACTTAAGCGGGTACACAAACAAGGGTACACGATTACGATGGATACACACACAAAGACTCTGAAATACCCAACAAACTCCCCTTCGAAGCGAAGATGGAGATGTCTCAAGATAGTCCTTCAATAGCCACTGTGATTTAGGCTCAATACTGCACTCTAATGCTCCATCTAAGACATGTTCCCTACTACAGACTTAGAGGCTAGTAAGTGTCACACGTGCATCCCGCACTTGAATGCCACGTGGACATATCTAAACAAGAAGGTGCAGGACCTCGAGTGGGAACACGGTAGAATAGGGGCCAACCCATAGGGCTACCCTAGAGCCAAGCCTAAGGCTCATGTAATGGGCATGGGGAGGTTTAGAACCACCCCAAGGGGCCAGGAGAACTCCATGCTGTGCCTAATTGCCCTAGCTTTGGGCTGGGCAGGCTGTCGGCCAGCCCAAGGGGCCTGCTGGCCAGGCAGCCGACAAGGCCTAATGGCCAGCCCAGCTATGCGGCCAGGCCAAAGGGCTACCCAGCAGCCAGTCAGCCAGTACCTAGGGGCTGCCCAGCAGCCTGCGCAGGCATGGACAGCAACCCACAGGGTGGCCAGACCAGATCAGAAGGGCCATCCAGTGTATAGTGTGAAATCGCTGCATAAATTAGCCTTCATATGCAAAAAGACTAGGTCATGGAGAGAAATAAGAACAAGCCGACCAGCCTAAATAAAGGGTATAAATACCCAGACCAGAAATCAGTCATTCTATCTGATTATTCACCAAGTGCTGAAGCTTCTCAAGGGGCCAGGACAGCCAAGGAGGAGTTAACACAAGGGTGAATTCTGAAGGGCAAGGGCAAAGGATTTTCCTCAGCCAAGAAGGTCAAGTTTTCAGTCTTTTATTTTCTGATTTGCATCATTCTAATAGAAACAAATACACCATTCGTTGTGGGGGTCCTAGAGAGGGTATTCGGGACCCAATACTGTGTCCTCTTCCCCCCCCCCCCTCTCTCTCTCTCTCTCTCTATTTTCTGCACATCTACTTTTAGTTTTGTGCGTTATTCTCGTCATGAACGATTGTTGATTTTTTTAGCATTGAAGTTACCAATCTACCCCAAAGCTTTCGCATGTTACAATGGTATCAGATCCTACTTCAAGTGTAAAGATTCAACAAGAAACCAGAATTTTTTTCTCACTCGCGTGGTTGGTTTTCAGACTCCGGTGGACCACCCCTTTCGCAGTGACTCTTGTCCCTCGAAGGACGGTTGGTTTCAGCCTTCGGAAGCCTCTCCCACACACATAGTGGATGGTCAGATTGCGCTCTGGAAAGGTAGTGCATTTTCTTGCTATGGTGAGCTACCGACGACGAGAGAGAACAAGAAACTTGGGACCGAAGTGCACTAGGCATTCCATCTAGGGCATCAGGCATGAGTGTACAAGAGATGTTCCAAAAGATGGTGCAAGCAATCGTAGAACAGAGTACCAAATTGGAAGAGCAGAAGGCACAGATATTGGCTCTGGAAGAGCGCACCCGTTCTCCAGTCCTGCATTTTCTGTCTCCTCCTCTCTCCCCTTCCGTTTCCCAGATTCTATATCCTCTACAAAGGGACCCTTTTGAAGGGTCACGACCACAGCCAAGTTCGATGCTTGAGTTGCAGGTGCATGCAATGGAGATTCGACAACGTGAAGACGACGCCATGCGACGCGTGGAACATGAGCGATACCTTGCGGCGTTGGACGCAAGACTGGACGCAAGACTGGACGCCAACAACTCCCTCAAATCATTTTCCCGAGAAAATGAATTTCAATTAAGTATAATGGTAAACTCGACCCCACAACTCTTTATTCATGGTTGCATCAATTTGAAGCTTACTTTGCCGCAGCTCAAAAAAGTGATACTGATAGAGTGATCTAAGCTAGTTGGTACTTGGAAGGTGAGGCCATTCCTTGGTGAACCCAGTGGGCTCATGCCCACACCAAATGAGTGTCAAAATGTGCAGCGGAAGACTAATGCACGTAGGAGACGCATCACCATCGAGCTCCACGAACACCCCCAACAACGGGCACTGCAGCATCCCTCCACCGGGCTCCCATCTCCCAGTGAGCTGCCTCCCAAAACATCGGCCGGAGGAGATAACTATGACAAGGTGCCACTCTAGCCTATATATGGCTCTTCAACTTCCCATGCTTTCACTTATGGGATAATCCAAGGCACCTTCTAGCCATAGATCACAAGCTCGAAATCGCCAACCTTCCAACACCCTCCCTCGATTCAAGCTCCGCAAGCCACCGAGGCACGAGGGGGTCGCCCAGGACCACACACGCCCGGGCTCTGATACCATGTCAGAATACGCAGCGGAGATGATGACTAGATCTGGGAACACGAGCAAAACGCACTGCAGAAAATAATAGCACAAGAGAGAGAGGTAGAGGCGTGTAACTCTGCTCTATATACACAAGAAGAATCCTGGAATGATACAATGTGGCAAGGGGGCTGGGGGCCATTTTATATGGCCCCCCTACAGTCCGCCTATTGTAGGGCAGCCGACAGGACCATAAACCCCACGACCTACTGAAATGTACAATCGGCCAGCAGGGGGGTCGGCCAGCATCATCAAGGTACACGACTTGTGCAAAACAGTCGGCCACCTCCAGTGTATCCACAGATGCAGTCGACCAAGTTCAAGGTCCTCCTGCACTACAAGACTGCCTCCCCTACCACAGAAAAATAGGAAAAATGGGAAAAAAATACGGAGAGTGAGGAAAAATGAGAAAACACCTACAAGGGCACACCCACAACAAAGGCCCTGTTGTCTACAGAAAGACAGGAGATGACTTCTAACAATTAGGTATGGCAGCTTATGTTTGGGACGAGTTTGTCCGCGACCTTAAGCAGCGGTTTCTACCGCCCCATTACCTTGAGCGACTCGAAGACGAGCTTAGGGGAGTGCGTCAGAACGCGCAACCAGTCCTTCGGTTTGCCAATAAAATTTCAAACTTGTGTTTGCAGTTGGGCTTATTTGATACGGACAAGTAAGGGTAATTCCTTTATGGCCTTGACACGCAAATCTAGTAGGAGGTGTGTATGTTTAGGCTAGCCACCTTCGAAGATGCACTCTCGCTTGCGCAGAGTGCTGAAATGAAGCATAATGGTGGAAAGCCCAAGACTTCCCAGCCGGCTACTCCCTGTTAGACATCATCCCCTTCCTGCTGTCTTCCTGTTTGGTGTCCTATTTTAGCCTCTAGGGCTGACCATGTTAGTCTAAGGGGCTGGTCACCCCTCACATATATTTTACCCATATTTATTCCCCATTTATGGTCTTGGGTATTTTTCCCAGTCGTGGAGGTTCTTTTCCTCCAGTCGCCTGCCTACATGTAGTAGTATATATAGCCGGCATGCCTCCCTCATATTTCACTGTTTAGCATTGCTTGTCTAGCTTGTCTAGCTGCATTCCCTCATTTACGAGGTTCTCCCCTCTTGCTTGGGACATGTATTCCTTTTGGTGATTATATTGAGAGCAGGTTCTCACCTATGTTTCCTCTCCATCTCTCTCTCCTGTGTTTCCACTTTCCCTTCTTGCGTTGCACATTCTATCATGGTATCAAAGCGTCGGTGATTGCTCAGCGTTGGATGCTCCATCCTCTACCACTTCACTTCTGCGTTTTTTCTCTTGTTGAAGCTTGCATTTCAGATTTTCAAGGACTGGATCATCCCTCTTTCAGTGGGCTGCAGTTCTTCCTCTTCAGGGCGTCAGTCTTCAACCTTTAGGCAGCCTTACAAGGGCATTTTTTTTGGGACAGCATACCTGTCCTTCTTGGTGGCACCTTCCAGGGTTCTCAGGCGTTTTTTTTCAGGTCTGGACAGCAACATAGTTGTCCCAAATAGGCTGCGTTTTTGGCCTGTTTGGGCTTGCTTTCCCTAACCCTGATCTTGGAGCTCTCTAGGCTCCCTTTTTTTGTCCCTTCTGGTTATCTTGTGCCATCCCCCCCCCGCCCCCCCCTCCCCCCCCCCCCCCCCCCCCCCCCCCCGCGATTGTTCTCTGCAGCAGTTCTTGATCTGAGGCTTCAATGTTTCCATATTCAGCCTGTTCGACAACCCCTTATACCTCTGCGTTTTCAGATTTGCAGCCATGGTTGCTGCGTTTTTCTACCTTCACTTGGGCTTCTTCTGTTGGACCCGAAGGTACCTTCTCTTCAGCGTTTTTCCTCATAGAAGGTGTGGACACTGGTTGACCTGAATTTTCAGGTTTGTAGCCCTTGTTTGGCTGCGTTTTCTTCTCCAGTGGACACAGATCACTCGCAGAGGGGGTTTCTTGTTTGGATTGTGGCTTTGGAGGCAGTTTGGTACTTGAGGAGGATTCTGAATTTCAGATTTCAGTCAGCGTTTTGCTGATTTTGGAGCATCTATACCTGTGTTTTGTTCCTGGCCTGCACCGTTTCCCGGTTTCTACATGTTCCTTGCCTTCTGTTGGCGGTGGAGTGCTATTTTTTGCTGGATAGCAGTGTTTTGGCTGCGTTTTGCTTCCCACATGAGTTTTCTACACTCAAAGGGGACCTTTCTCTAGCTACTCCACTTGAGGATCAGTTTCGGGAGCTGTTTTGTTTCTGTGGTTTACAGTTTTTTGGAGGAGAGCAGTGATCTTTTCAGAAATCCTGAGCAGAGTTTATTTCGTCCGAGCTTGTGTTCTTTGCAGTATTTGCAGACAAGGAGGGTGTTTTGCCCTTGTGGTGTGATCCTTTCACATGGATCCTTTCTTTGTTGCTGATTCTTGGGATCTGATTCTACTTTTGGAATAGTCTTCTGCTATCTGTGATGCTTTTGAGGACTTTGTTACCATTGCAGCTTATATTCCTGCTTCCCTTCCTCGTTGTGAGGAGTCTATCTCTGCATCATCCCCTTCATGTTCCTATTTGGTGTCCTATTTTAGTCTCTAGGGCTGACCATGTTAGTCTGAGGGGCTGGTCACCCCTCACATATATTTTACCCATATTTATTCTCCATTTATGGTCCTGGGTATTTTTCCCAGTCGTGGAGGTTCTTTTGCTCCAGTCAGCTGCCTACATGTAGTAGTATATATAGCCGGCATGCCTTCCTCATATTTCACTGCTTAGCATTGCTTGTCTAGCTTGTCTAGCTTCAATCCCTCAGTTACGAGGTTCTCCCCTCTTGCTCGGGACATGTATTCCTTTTGGTGATTATATTGAGAGCAGGTTCTCACCTGTGTTTCCTCTCCATCTCTCTCTCTCACTCTCTCTCCTGTGTTTCCACTTTCCCTTCTTCCGCTGTACATTCTATCACTCCCAAGGCTAACACCTCGAGGAGGAAAGGCTAGAACCAGACATGGTCTTCCCCAAGACAGAGCACGGGAGCCTTTGGCTCCAAGAACTTGACCAATGCGACCAAGCTTACTCCAGACCAGAAAGCTAAGGTAGGCAAGACCGGTGGAGTGCTGAGGAGATCGCTCAATACAAGAATGAGAGTAGGTGTTTCTTTTGTCATACAAAAGGATACACTTCTCGGGAGTGTCCTAAGAAGACTACTACTCCAAAAACCGCCACCCCAGCCTCCACGGCTTCAGTGGTGAGCCCAACTTCCACACAAACCCTAGTGGTTGTCCCTAGTTCTTCGAATCCCAATGCTTCAGTTGGAGCAATCATTAGCTGGGAGCTCAAAGATAAGCAGAAGGGCGCCCATGACCAGGAGTATGAGCGCAACGAATTGCTCAAGACCTTTGGCTACATAGGTGGCCAGAGAGTAGTCGTCTTATTTGACAGCAGCAGCACGGAGGATGTAATCATCGAACGGGCAGCTCGGCGTGCCCGTTTCGTCCTAACTTCGATGGACAAGCAAGTTGAGGGTTTTAGCACAGGCATGACAACGAGCGTCAAGTTTGAAGCTCTAGGTGCTAAATTAGTCATTCAGGACATAGAGTTTGTGCATGATTTTATGGTTGTCCCTCTTGCAGGAACATACATAATCTTGGGCATTCAGTGGTTTCACAAGTTCCTTCCTGATGTCAAGTGGGACAAGCACACTTTTTAGATTAGTCAGAATGTGTCCAACGCCCTAGTGACCATTAAGTGTGAGCCAGGAATCCTGAACTTTTCGCTCATAAGCCACTTTACAGGCTAAACGAGCAATCAGAAAAGGCACACATTGTGCGATGATTTATATCCAGACTACCCAAACGGTGGCCAGTGCTTCCGAGAAGTATTTGGCTCTCCGTGAAAAGTTCCAGAAGATTTTTCTTACGGACAATCTCCCTCCCCAGCTCCCCCCTGTCAGAATACGCAGCGGAGATGATGACCAGATCTGGGAACACGAGCAAAAAAATGCAAGCAGAAAAAACAGCACAAGAGAGAGAGAGAGAGATGTAGGCGTGTAACTCTGCTTTGATATACACAAGAAGATCCCGGAATGATACAAATAGTGGTATGGGGCTGGGGCCTATATATATGCCCCTAGGAGAGCAGTCAGCCAGCATAGGAAGTGCTCACAACTGCTGAAAAATGTCCACGACTGCATAAATGCAGTCGGCCAGCAGAAAAGTGCCCACGACTGAGAAACTGCAGTCGGCCAGCAATCCAGTAGCCCACGACTCATGTGTATGTAGTCGGCCAGCACTGGAGTGCTCCTGGCATCCTCTGGCAACCCTCCCAACCACTGGAAAAATGGGAAAAAATAGGGGAAAAATACGGGGAGTGAGGAAAAATGATAAAACACCTGATAAGGGCGGGCACACCCACAACAAAGGCCCTGGTGTATAAATCTAGACAGAAGATGACTTCTAACACCCCCTCTCAGCTCCTGGCTGTGAAACCAACCACAGGGAGCTGGGGTGCCGCCCCAGCAAGTCCTGAGAGAGCGACTTCGTGAAGAGGTCCACCGTACTGTCCTCCGTCGAACAGAACTCTAGCAAGATGTCATCAGCAACGATCTGTTCACGAAAAAAGTGCCTCTGGATGACCATGGGTTCCTCCAGTGGAAGCCCAAACCTGCAATGTAACCTCCTTCTGCTGCTCCGTGAAACTGCTCCTGGGCCTAAAGTAGATCCCCTCGTGTCCGGATCTCCTCCCCAAACTGAGTCACTCCAACCGTGGAGTCGGACTCCATCAAACAATCCCCCTCCTGTGTACAAGAGTCCCTGATCCTTCACATGCCGCAGAAACCACAGGAAACGCAATCCTGCCTCCCAAAGAGACATCCGCAACCATGAGCTCAACCGCCTCATCAGGAAGCTCCCGTCCAATCTGGTGTCCATCAACCAGATCAATGAACCATACAGCTTCTGAGTCACAGAGACATCACATTGCTCACAAGGATCAGCACCTGTTACGGTGCACAAACAAGTCCTGGAAACCTGATGAAACCTGTCAACCACCCCCTCTGAATCCGGAACCACAAAGCCTGGAGAAACCACCTCCTTCTGCAAGTAAGCACCTGCCACCTGCCTGGCTTTCCGAAAGGTCCCCGTGGAAAGAACATCCTCATCTACTGGAGGTTCTATGTCCCGAACACGACGAGACATCAGAGCATTAGTGACCTGTTTAGCTTCCTCTGACTGACGAACACAAGAACTACCAACATCAGTACTGGAAAGTTCCTGCCAAAACTGCTGCCATCTGCTGGCAAGCTATCCACCACCTGGTCTCGGAAAGCCCGCACCTGCAACGTATCCACACGTAAGTGGCCATCACCAGACTGCCACTCATCACAATCCTGAGGACCTGGGAGAGAGAGTGTTGAAAGCCTGTAAACTCCATTCTCCACTCCACCTTCCCAAACCACTTGGCCTGTTACTTTGTCCCGGAGAGCAACAAAATGCTCATCAAACTCCACCCGTACGCCAGTCTTGCACACCTGATGCACTGACAACAGATGAAAACCAAGTGCCGGAACATGGGAGGAATGCTTCCCCCCTCTGCCATCGGGAACTATCTCCATCCTGCCCTCACTGTGAACTGGGATAGTGGACGTATCCCCAGTAAGAATATGACCAGAAAGCCTGCAGAGATCCTGTAAACCGGAACGGGAAGGAGTCATGTGCCTAGAAGCACCACTATCTAGAATCCACTCCCGAGTATCCGTTGCGGAGAGTCCTCCAATCTCCTCCCTGCCTGAAGAAAATGAAACATCGGTGTCCATCACCTCTAGGTGCACAAAAGCCGGAGTCTTCATGATTGCTGCTGAGGAATCTTCACCCTTCTCGGTCTTCCGCTTGGGACACTGCCTCCAATAGTGGCCTTTCTCGCCACAATCATTACAGGTCCTCTCTGCCTTCAGTTTCTCGCGGTCAGCGTCGGACTTCTTCTCAGAAGACTTCTCCGATGAAGCCTTCCCTTTGCCCGAGTTACGGCCTTTCGACCGTTGGCCAGTAAAGGCCTCCGAACCTCCACCCTGAGGAGGGTTCGTGAATCGTTCCTCCTGGTCCAGGACCATGGGCACAAGCTCCTCCCACGTGATGGTGCTGAGCCACTGGTAATCAAAGAGGAGTAAAATGCTGAGTACGAAGAGGGCAAATGCGACAGCAACGTTATGGCCATGTCCTCTGACGATATCTCCTTCCCAGCCTGAAGAACTTCCTGCTGAAGAGCCTGCAGCTTGTTAATATGCTCCCGCATCGTCGACGACTTTGCAGGGCTCATAACCCGCATCTGTACTTCCAAGGAAATCCTCTTCATGGGCGATACCCTGTTGTAAAGTGAGGCCAAATGCTGCCATATACCTCTGGCCAGCATCATATGCTTTACATGATTGATTACCTGTGGTGTGCAGTTGAGAAAGATAAACGAACGGACCCTGGCGTTGACACGATCCCACATCTGTGTCTGGGCCTCCCGGTCCTTTCGGATCGACGGTAACTCCCCTTCCTCTACTTCCGGCCGTGGAACACCAACAACGACGAAATCGGCGAGGTCGTAGGACTCCAGAACAGATTCCATCATCACCTTCCATATGTCGTAGTTGCTCCCGTCCAACTGACAGTCCACCGGGAACGTGGGGAGTGTCGGGATCTTCACGTGTCTCTCGGCCATCTCAAACAGATCTGCCATTGCGGAGATGTACTCTGAAAAGGGTGGGTGGGTGCGAACAAAGAAGAACTAAAACCTGCAAGTGGCTGTCCAGCAAATCAGCCCGCCTTCCTCTTGCTTCTCTTCCCGAACAGTCCAAAACAGTCCACCAATCAGCCACAAAACAGTCCCCCTCTTGCTCACACAAATCCCAAGAACTATCTAGAGCCTAGGGATCTGATACCATGTCAGAATACGCAGCGCAGATGATGACCAGATCTGGGAACACGAGCAAAAAACGCAGGCAGAAAAAACAGCACAAGAGAGAGAGAGAGATGTAGGCGTGTAACTCTGCTCTGATATACACAAGAAGATCCCGGAATGATACAAATAGTGGTATGGGGCTGGGGCCTATATATATGCCCTTGGGAGAGCAGTCGGCCAGCATAGGAAGTGCTCACGACTGCTAAAAAATGTCCACGACTGCATAAATGCAGTCGGCCAGCAGAAAAGTGCCCACGACTGAGAAACTGCAGTCGGCCAGCAGTCCAGTAGCCCACGACTCATGTGTATGCAATCGGCCAGCACTGGAGTGCTCCTGGCATCCTCTGGCAACCCTCCCAACCACTGGAAAAAATGGGAAAAAATAGGGGAAAAATACGGGGAGTGAGGAAAAATGATAAAACACCTGATAAGGGCGGGCACACCCACAACAAAGGCCCTGGTGTATAAATCTAGACAGGAGATGACTTCTAACACCCCCATCCAGATCGGAGGACCACAAGATCTACCTCCTCCTAGGCTCGGAATCCCCGAGCAAGTTTCCATATTGCCTTTCCAAGGCAATGGAATCGAAGTTAGACCACCAACTCCAAGAATTGTTGCAATCTGGCTTCATCCGTCCCAGTGTGTTGCCATTTGCAGCACCGATCCTGTTTGTCAAGAAGAAAGATGGGTCCTCTCGATTGTGTGTCAATTATCGTACACTCAATAAGCTGACTATCAAAAGTAGATTCTCCATGCCTCGAATAGACTATATTCTCGAGAGGCTGAATAGGACTAAGGTGTTCTCAAAACTCGACTTGAAGAGTGGGTACCACCAGGTGAGGATTGTTGAGGGGGACATCCCCAAGATAATCTTCCATACGAAACGGGCCCACTATGAATTTGTGGTCATGCCTTTTGGCTTGACAAATGCCCCAGCCACATTCGACCACATGATGATGCGGGTGTTCCAGGAATTGATTGGAAAGTGTGTTTTCATATTTCTAGACGACACTTTCCAGGTTAGCAGCATGACATTGATGTGGAGAAAGTCCTGAAGTTGCTAGAAAGCAACGAGCTCTATGTCAATGAGAAGAAGTCGGAATTCTATTTGTTGGAGGTTCATTACCTTGGATATATAATTAGTGCAGAAGGCATTCGACTTAATCCGGCCAAGGTGGCCAAGATTGTCGATTGGGAAGTACCACAGACTGCTTATGACATCAGATCCTTTGTGGGTATATGCCAGGCATACTCCACCCACATAGACAAGTTTTCTGACCTCTAGGCGGATCTCACCGATATGCTAAGAGTTGTCAAGACTAAAAGACAGCGGATTCGAATGACTCCACGAGCGTTGGAGGCATTCAAGAACCTCAAGGTGGCTTTGTCAGAAGCGCCTTGTCTAGCGCTTGCCTCGTGGGATGAGCCGTTCCAAGTGATCACCGATGCGAGTAACATCGCAATTGTAGGTGTATTACAACAGAATGGTCATCCAGTAGCTTACATGTCTCGTAAGTTATTGCCCGCGAAAAAGAATTACTCGGTCTACGATCAGGAACTCCTCGTAGTTATTCAGGCCTTGAAACATTGGAAACATTTCCTTTATGGCCGTGACTTCAAGGTTCGCACTGACCATCAGGCATTACACTGGATTCAAACAATGCCAAGTGCGCAGTGGTGTGATCGACAGCACCGCTGAAGCCAGATATTCCAGGACCTGGAGTGGAAAATTGGTCCCATGTGAGCCCAATCCGAGACAAGTCAGCCAGGGTTCTACTCCATGCGTCCGAGGGTAGGTGTGCATTGTCCTACACATGCGTCCAAGGTCAGGTGTGCATTGTCTTGCACATGAAGCAGGGCTAGTCCGCGCTGAGTCTCCCTCTGGAATGATGTTAGTTGCTCGGTGTGTGTGGTCTGCGACCAGATGTCAAACAACCGACATAGCCTATGGGCTAGCCCAGCCAGGTGGCCAGGCCAAAGGGCTGCCCAGTAGCCAGTCAGCCAGTACCCAGGGGCTGCCCAGCAGCCTGCGTAGGCCTGGACAGCAACCCACAGGGCGGCCAGACCAGATCAAAAGGGCCATCTAGTGTATAGTGTGAGAGAGCGCTGCATAAATTAGCCTTTATATACAAAAAGACCAGGTCGTGGGGAGAAATAAGAACAAGCCGACCAGCCTAAATAAAGGGTATAAATACCCAGACCAGAAATCAGTCATTCTATCTGATTATTCACCAAGTGCTGAAGCTTCTCAAGGGGTTAGGACAGCCAAGGAGGAGTTAACACAAGGGTGAATTCTGAAGGTCAAGGGCAAAGGATTTTCCTCAGCCAAGAAGGTCAAGTTTTCAGTCTTTTATTTTCTGATTTGCATCATTCTAATAGAAACAAATACACCATTCGTTGTGGGGGCCCTACAGAATTCGGGACCCAATACTGTGTCCTCTTCTACAGAATAGTGGCCACTTTGGCATGCCACACAACAAGTGGCTCTCAACTTTTCTGGGCTCGATCAGGCCTACTGATGAATTAACTTGGAAACCCCTTACAGTCTCATCATTCAGTTAATGATGTCAGGTTACTGGTACTCGGCTTCTAGATGCGACTCTCAACTGATTGCCTGAAGTCACAACCTTGTTAAGGGTTAAACATGATCCCTTATACTGGTATCATTCATAAAGATCAATAAAGGTTGGTAGATATTAAAGATTACTGAAAAAGCGAGGAAGCAAAATATCAACATTAGAGCAGGGTAGAAAACATCATCCAGAAACCCCAGCTTGTGGGTTATTTGTATGGAATCCAGGAAACCGTACAAGGAGAGAGAACATCATCCAGAAACCCCAGCTTGTGGGTTATTTGTATGGAATCCAGGAAACCGTACAAGGAGAGGTTAACCTCTAATGACAAGGCTGGCTATACTTTGACGAAAACATGCTTGGAAAGTGCAAGACATCCTCTCTACCAGGTCTGATTCTTGATTTCTTGTTTGTTGGTTGTCTGGGTCTGTCTGTGAGAATTTGTGTAAGCACAATCATCAATGTTCATTTCTTGCATGGTTGTTGCAAAGTAATAAAGATACTCCTATGCCTGGGAGAAGGCTGCTTAAGAAAGGCCACAATTGCAATAAATACCACATCACTTAAGGCTTGGCCTTGATAAAGTAATACCCTGCTCAACTGACACTTGAAGAGGTGGCAGTCTTTAGCCTGCATCCATGACATGACATGGCCACCTGTCGTGGCTTCAACCAACCTGTCATTGGCCTACAAACTTGCATGCTCATTTACTTGGTCCTACTCATGCTTCTGCCCCTGGTAATGACAACTGTTGAAGCCATGGCCATTGTAGTGGCTTCAACCAGCCTCCTATGCTCATTTCCTTGGTCCTACACACGCTTGTGCCCCAACGGTTGGAAGGTAATGACCATTGACATGGCATGACATTGTGGTGTTTTGATCTGTTTCATCTTCATTTTTGCTGTTTACATTACGTTTGGAGGTGACTGTAAAGTCAAATGCTGAATTATTTGTCTCAGTTGAATTTTAAATGACCATGATCCATTATTAATATTATAAGATGATTGTATTCAATTATTTTTTTAATAGGTTGTTTGCATCTGTTTATTGATACATCAGGACTCATGTTTCTCCAACTATGCTATGACAGATTTACTTGGTTCTGAAAATGAGGGGCTGTGAGGGAGCTGAATCAGCTGTTTGCCTTAGCTAATGGGTATGACTTTTCTGAGTGGTTGCGCTCTGATGCATCAGTTGTCAGAGGGCTTGCCTACTACTACACAGGCAGTGTTTCAAGTAATGTCTTCATCTTATCACTGTGTCTTTTTGGTGGTGAAGCAAAATGCTTGCTTTTGATACCTTGATGAGATCGTGTATTGGTACAACATGAAAAATTCTTGTCTTGTGCTTGAGAGCAAACGGATGAAATGGTGGGGAAAGCAATACCTATGTCGTGATAATCTTTTTTAGATTATTGTTGAGAGTCTTTCCACTAGCTTGAAACAAAAAGCTCTTAAAACGTGGTATTTCTGGGATACCATGCTCTTGGAGAGAAGTTTCAAAAGAAGCAAAGGTTGGGGAGCTGCTTTTTGCTGGTGGCATTAGTAATACAAAAGCTAGCTTTTTTTTTTGAAGCAATGTTGTAAGTGCTGCATTGGTTTCTTTTTCTCCAAACAGTTAAGAGAAAGGCTCAAATGTTGAATACTTCTTGCTCTGCATGTCACATATGTTACTCGGGGCTAGCCGCATGGCTTTCATCGACAGAAATTTTGAAACCTTGCAGTACACGGGCATGTTGTCATCCGAAAACTGTAAATCCAATCAGCATGCCTAGATTGGCAGAAAAAAAGGAGCTACATACAAAGCTGGAGGATGTATTTAAGAAGAATGTACTAGCAACATTGTTCTCAGAACCCATTAGCCCCGTGGCACAATTGATACTTTTAAAAGAGGCTGTTTTCCTGCATGCTGGAAAGTGGGAATCCAAGTTCTCTAAAGAAAATAATGAGTGATCCAAATGACACGTTTACTTGTGGTGCAGTCTTGTGTGATCCTCAAGTTTTGAAAAATATACATGGTTTACATGTAGTGCAAATTGGCAGTTGGAGCTTTAACAGGTTCAAGTGCTTGGAGTGCTGCATTGCGTGGGGGGCAAGCTTGGTGGGCCAAATAGATGTAGCAAGTCAAATCTGAGACCATGCATCATGCAAATACCTAAAAACATGATCAATCTTAGTGCCTGTAGGTCTTGAAAGATGTGTACACCCAAATAGATTTGGTCAATGATCCATCCCCTGGAACAAACCTTCTTTCAATACATGAAGAATGAATGGTTCCTACATATCAGTGGTCACAAAGACCATCATGAAGAATATAAGATGCCAATACATGCGCAACTTAGCTTGGTGCAACGCTAGCAAAATGTAACTTGAACGATGTGCATGACAGAATCATACTCGCCTCAAGATAATTAGAATCCAATACAGAGTATGGCAATGGATGTATTTTACACAAAACATTGAGAGGGGAACATTCGTCCTGAGTGAATGGAGCTAGCTACTTCTCCTGTAAAGAAGCATACTCATATCCCAAATTTTCATGTCCACGATGATACTTTCTGTGTAGCTAGAAAAACGTCCATTTTGGTGCCATGGGCATTCTTTGATGGCATATATTACAAGGGAAAATGGCCATTCTTTCTGTGTAGCTAGAAAAACGTCCATTTTGGTGCCATGGGCATTCTTTGATGGCATATATTACAAGGGAAAATGGCCAATTAAAACATCCCTTTACAACCCTATCTTCATTGAGATATGCAGGGTTTGTGCCCTGTCGCATTTCACATGTCCAAAATCAAACGAGTCAAACCTACAATTATGAGTTGCAGATACTTGGGGCAAGTCCTTGCAAGTATTATCACAGGTGTAATCTTAAGGTTGAGGTGGCAAAGCAAAAATATGGCTTGTTTTAAAATCAAATGTTTTGCACTTGAAATGCAAGAAATTTTTGCCGATTCCACTATTATTAGCTATATGCCAATCACACTAAGCTCAAAGACTGTACTTCTCAAACCTATCAAACTATATCTTCCCTCTAAAGAACTCAATCGATGGTAGCACGTACTCCACTTGAGACGATCTTCTCAGAAATTTAAACATACAATGTTAAGCATTATTTTAAGTACAGTAGCAAGAAAAGTCTCCCTCGAACTATACCGAGTTGGGTTTTTTTACTGGTCTAGCTCGTCAATCACAGCTTTCAATCCAGATTTGTAGCTAGGGTATAGCAACTCCACCTTTAAGTCCTCCTTCAGGCGTGTGTTCAGAACCCTCTTCTCCGGATAGTGTTGCAATCTCCTGACTTCCTCTTGTACATCTGTAGCTTCAAGATTTTCAGTTTCCATCTTAGAAGGCCATTTTTCGCATATTAGATTCCTTGCATAAGAAAAGACTTCTGTCCTTGAAGCAGGCTCATCGTCCACGACATTGTATATCCTTCTGATGACAAATAGACCAGGTGGGACAGCATATATGCAATCAATGAAAAAAAAACTATAAATGTCCTACATCAAAAGGAAGTACGCAACCATATGAACAAAGATGGAAATTAAAAGTTCACTGCCACCAAATAGAAGTATTTGCTTTCTTACCCAGGAAAAGGTGATTGAATACTCGCCATTATTACTTGACAAATATCCATGACGTGAATACGAGATGTGTACTGCCGTCCTTCTCTTCCACGTTGTTTTAAAGACAAAGTGTCCGAATGAAGTAGAGTATTAATTGCACTACAACCATTAAAAGGCATGCACACCTCATGACAACAGTCAAAATATAAAATTGAAACTAAATTGCAGCATTTTTGTGCCATGTCAGACCCCCAGTGTGCGAGTCGAAGGCTTGCATGGGGTGGCCCCTGGTGCCACCACAAGTCCCTCTCCATCAAAAACTAAATGGACTTCACGTTAGGCAAGGCTACTTGCTAAGTTTAAGCATATTACTAAGTGAAGGAAAAGAACCTAACAAGGATTTCCCTAGTAGTGTGGTCACCTTCTTCTGGGTCCATAAATCCCTCCAAGACGGAACACTTGGACGCAAACACCTAAGTCGACTCCTAGTTGCAGCCACGCTTTCTCTGCTTCCAGCCTTGCAATTGCCCGTTTGTCAACGGGCTTAGGTTGTGAACTATTCAACACAAAAAGTGAACAGTTTTTTAGAATTCCACCATCAAATTTGTGAAAAACAAATCCTTTGCAAATCTGAAGGGGTTCAGAGGATTCATCATAGACTCACTTCTCATCAACCCACTCACCTTGATAATCACCATAAACACCTGCAATTATTGGTACAGCTTGACTGAGACTTTGTATATGTCTACAAAGAAAGCACAACTGGAGACTAGACTGTGAGAAAAGAGGGCTAGCAAACACGTGGCTACCAGTAGAGGAAAGATAGCCTATCCAATGCAGATCCATGCACGTAACTATATGGGCAAGCTGCTGTCTGTACACAGATAACACCTGCATCAACAAAAGAATAAAGTTCAAATACACTGGTATTGCAAGAAAAAAGCTAGCTTTGACAATCCTTGGCACCATAAGGAGAGTAGGATATAGTTAGCTCTCACAAACCGGGTCTTTGTCAAAATCAGCCACAGGAGGAATGGTGGTAACCATATGAGTTGCTCTACTCATTGCATGCATGCCTTCCTCTCTAGAAAAAATCCACCAAAACCCTTTCAAAACCGCATGCTTAAAAACCTCTCTCTCTCTCTCTCTCTCTCTCTCACACACACACACAAACACACTTTTTATATTTTATCCATGACATGCAAGAGACGAAGGCATGAAACTGTTCACTTTTTCTTATTTCATCTTATGTACACATCATTTTGGTCTCATAGACCCTTTGGGTCTTTTGAAGACGTTAAAAAAAAACTTTCTTTCTTTCTTTCTTTCTTTCTCCCCACAAGGGCCCTGCAGGCTCTCTGGAGAATCTCCACACTAGACCATATCTTCACACTCTACCCAAATATTGGCTTTATATGCAGATGATGTTGCAATTAATGTCACACACAGCAGAGCGGTTGCAAAAGCATCTACAACAAAAAATTATGTAGACACTTTTCTACAACCTTAGTCCCTAGTTTACACCTGTAACATGACTGCAGAAGCTATAAGATTAACACTAAGCAAAACAGATATATTATCACTAATCAACTATGCATACCCCATAGAGAAGAGAGATGAGACCCTAAACTACTGTACATCTCCAAAACATGAGTATATACACAATGAATCACAGATCTAAAACTGAGATCTGTCTATACAATGATGAGATGCCTTTGTTGCTGTCTGAGTCTCTCGCCTGCAAACCCTCATTTGTTGACTCCCTTTTTTCAGTGCTTAGTGCTGATGCATCAGCCATAGCTATGCTTGACTCTTTTTCCTTCTCCTTCTCCATTCTTTTTCTACATTCATTGACACAATGGCTTGGCTTTTGTAATTGTTGCGCTTGCCTTTCTTCTTAGTCACTGTACACGCTGTACCAGCATTTGTACTTCTTGTACTTGCTATACCAACGACCGTACCGGCTGTACCAGCCACCATACCTGCTGTACCAGCCATTGTACCTGCTGTACCGGCTGAATGGAGAGTTGTACCTACTGTACCAGCCACTATACCGGTTGTACCAACCATTGTACCTACTGTACCGACTGAATGGAGAGTTGTACTTGCTGTACCAGCTCTATTGCATGAAGACCCGTGGTTTTTTTGGGGAAGAATCAGTACCCACACGGAGGTATATGGATTATGTTGTTGGCTCGGCATTTCTACAGCCTATGTTCCGGCTTAGCTGCCTCGTGTTGGGCTGTGTTATGGCATTTGTATATGGATAATCCGGCATCTCCCGTGGGGAGAGTAAGGCCCTCAAAGCTTGTACATGATATTTTCTCCTTGGGTAATAAAATACTCCAAGGGGGGGGGTCGGCCCATTCCGGCCTCTATGTGGTGTCACATGTGCAAGATCCATTTTCAGCATTTGTGGATGTTTTGTCCAGCTTTTATGTTTTATGCAAAGTGATGATGGATATGTGTTAAGGTTGTGGCCATGTTTAAGTGTTTTGATATGCTTTGATGGTATCAACGAGTGTGTCAAAGGCCCTACTCACCGCCGCGAGTTACAACCGGCATGGTGGGAGATGCGTGATTCGACCAGCGAACCCACTCGATACATCCAATGCAAAGTGTTGGATGAGTCCTTTTGGTTTGATATTGAGGGCTTAGCAAAGCTCCTCAAACCCATGTATATCTTCATCCGATTCAGTGACATGGAGGGCTCTACATTGGGGCTCCTCTATCATCATTTTCATCGGATGAGAGAGATGGTGTCATTAGTCACCTCGTCGACTATCACTCCTACTAGGTATATCTAATATCTATTATGTAATATGATTTATGGTACGTGCTGTAATTTTGGTTATATGATGTACTTACTATTGGATATCTAATTTGAAATTTGGAATGTCAGACGTGGCGAGGTGATGGCCATTGTTGACTCACGATGGACTTTCATGCGTCGTCCCATTCATGGGATTGCAGCATTACTCCATCCGATGTTCAACAAGGTCGAGCTCCAAACAGACACGCAACTCAATTTGCTCAAGGATGCTTGTGTGTCTCAAGTGCTTAGCTACGATGACATGGTGACCTTCGATGAGGAGTTGGTCGTCTACCGCAATCGGGTGGGAGTTGCCCTTGGCAAGTTGAGTGCCTCAGTAGTTCAAGGGCAGGCGAAACCACTTACGTGGTGGGACATCCATGGATACCAAGCCAAAACTGTCCAGAAAGTGGCCTTTAGACTGCTATCTCAGGTTTGTAACTTTAAAGTTCTTAGTTTGTATAATGCAGCCAATGTGTAATCTTGTCTTTTGACATTTGCCAGTGCTATGTGGCATGTGCAGAGTTGCTCTGCTGGTGCATACAAACGGAATCGGAGTGCATACTCTCTTGTGCACACCAAGATCCGTAATCGCTTGAGTACTCAGCAGTTAGAGAGGTTGGTGTTTTGTCGATCCAACCTCCGTCTTTTGCGCCACACTCAAGACAGCCACTGGTGTGAAGGAGGTAAATTACTTGCCAACTCAAAATGTTTATTATTAAATAATAAACTTCATGTGTAACCTCATGAGTATTGACTCTTGATACGTGTTATGTGCCATGTCACATGTGGCAGGTGGATCCCTTTATCTTCGATAGGCTCCTTGCTTTGTATGACATATGTCTACAATCTTATGATTTCAGATTTATCATTTATCCATGATCCATCTCACTTTCATTTATGTTCATTGTTTAATTATTTTATTTGATTATTGATATTTGCATTTGCCATTGTCACTTGTGACTTGTAAGTTACTAAGTTGTAAGTTGTGCAAAATTGAAATTAAAGGTTGTATAGTATTAGTAAGTGCTTTAATGTTCATTGATGAATCTTCAAACTTCGTATTTCAAAAGTTTATAAGTATATATATCGAGGGGCAATGTTCACTACGTTTGGAATCTTTTCAGCATGTTTTCCAAACGTACTATACCAATCGTTCACTACGTTTGGAACCACCTTGGGTGTGTTGTCTTTTCACGAGTTGTTGTGGCATGTGAACAGGTGGTAAGTATTGCCCTTTTTAGCCTTTTCAAACGTAAAATCCATGAGGTAATGTAAACCTTGAAGTTTATAAGGTTGGATGTTCACACACATTTAAAATATTGACCAAACACTTTCTAGTGTGGGTGTCCAAGATTTAACCTTTGAGTAAGATTTAATAATATTTAAAGCATGTATTGCATGGGAAACTTTTCTTTCCCCACACGTGGAAGGTAAGTGGGGGGGGGGGTTGATGAAAGGGAGGCGACTACAGTATTGAGAAAACGAAGTCGATTTGGCCTGTTGTCCTTGTACCTACCTGCTATCCTTGTACCCGACTGTAGCACTTGTACCCGACTGCCAGCAGCTGTACCTGGCTGCAACAACTGTACCCACCTGGCAACAACTGTACCTGGCTGCAGTAACTGTACTTGGTTGTAGCACCTGTACCCGCCTACCAACATTGTACCCAGCTGCAGCAATTGTACCTAGCTACAACATCTATACCCGCCTGCAGATTACATGTTTACAGCCCTACAACACATGACTATTACTATCTGCATTTGCAACACGACTGTACCTGTTGATTGTCACATTTGTACCGGTCAAGGTCACCGCGAAACGTTTCACTATCGAAACGAAACCATGCTGAAACGATTTATTTTGGAACAAAACGTTTCAACACCAGGTAGGTGGACAATGAAACGCTGGACCGAAACAATCATATACATAAAATGTGAAGGTATTGGCCAATAGTTATAAGATGATATTAGCATATTTATCATCAGTAAACAAAGAAGACATACAAAAGAGAAGAGAAAAGAACAAATAGGATGAAAGAAGGAAAGAGAAAGAATTATAAAAGCTAAAAAGCACACAAAATCACCACCTTTTTCTCCATATGAAACGATATGGTTTCAATGTGTACGTGAAACGTTTCAACACTAAAACGTGAAACGAGTTTCAAAGCCACCAAAACGAGTTTCATGGTGACCATGGTACCGGTTGCCTGCCTTGTTTGTACCTATTGTTTGCACCCATTAAGAGTACAACAAAAGGGAATGATCTTCTCTGCTTAGATCTGAATAAAAAACTTTGCCAGATACTTGTTTCTATATTTTTTTTCAAATTCAGATAAAATTAAAGTTAAATGTTGTTTTTACAAGCTTTGTGTAGGCAAGCATCACCCCCAGTTGCCTCACCATGGAAGACCACCGGGATAGTGATTTTTCCCATGATTGCTCTGACCGCGCCCTCACTTTTAGAGGAGCCAATGAAGGTCATGCGGGTATGAGGAAAAACTGGGAGCAAAGCTGACTTGGGAGCACCAGGTATTTCTCCCTCCGCGGTGCTTCACCTTGCCAGGCATTAGTACGGGCGTGCCTGTTGGTCCCGAAAGACCAATGAGGTCAAGTGTTCACCTAGTGAAGGTGGGAGACTGCCTGTGATTTGGTCTTGGTCATTTTTCAGTTTTAATGTTGCTAATAATTGTTGGTATTAGTTAAGAGATCTAAAAATGTGTATTTTGTCTTCCGATTTGCCAGGCCTCCTATAGGGAGCGGTTACACCAAAACTTGCCGGAAAACACCCATAAATGAGGTAGATCCATCGAAGAAGAGGCCGGCACAAAACGCATCCTTTTGCTGCATATGTAGCAAAAACACAAGCCTTCTTCTGCTCCCAAAACGCTGAACTTCTTGCAGAAAGTAAACTCGCCACCGCCGCCTTGAAGTGCTGGTCACCTAAGCAACTTATACCATGATATAGTTGCACAATGCGGAAGCAAAACATAGGAGAGAGGGAGAGCAAAGGAGAGAGAGAGACATCAGACAATGAACATCATGTTATGTAGCAAGAGGCTTTTACAATGGCAATATCAGCTAGCAAATGGTGTAGAACATGTGCCTGTCAAATAGGTTAGATGGATGATCAAGTGAATATGGGAGGGTCCCTTTTATAGTGATGTAAGGGAGCACGTGTAACTCGCGGCGGTGAGTGCCCGGGGGACTGGGGCCTTTGACACACTTGTTGATACCATCAATGCATATTAAAACATTTAAACATGGCCACAGCCTTAACATATATATCCATCATCATCACTTTGCATGAAACATAAAAACTGGACAAAACATCCACTAATGCTGATAGTGGAGCTTGCACATGTGACACCGCATAGAGGCTGGAATGGGCCGACCCCCCCCTCCCCTTGGAGTATTTTATTACCCAAGGAGAATAATATCATGTACAAGCTTTGAGGGCCTTACTCTCCCCACGGGAGATGCCGGATTATCCATATACAAATGCCATAACACAACCCAACACGAGGCTACCAAGCCCGAACATAGGCTATAGAAATGCCGAGCCAACAACATAATCCATATACCTCCGTGTGGGTACTGATTCTTCCCCAAAAACCACAGGTCTTCATGCAATAGAGCTGGTACAACAAGTACAACTCTCCATTCAATCGATACAGCAGGTACAATCGCTGGTACAACCGGTATAATACCAATATCAAAATCATGTCCCAAAATAAATGGATGAGAATTCCATGGAAGATATGCTAGACACAGGCACAAGAGCCAATTGTGTCTCAATCACCAATATCAATGAAATAATCATATGCCAATGAAAATCACCAACCAAGTGCTAAGACACTTAAATAAGTGCCATGCACAAGAAACTAGTGCCTCGCACAGAAACATGTGCTATGCACACAAACTAGTGCCATTCAAGAGTACAAACCATGGTGACAGAAAAGCTGGTTTTCCGGTTCTGGTAATCCTTTCTCCCAATCCCAATAGTTCCCATGTTCTCCCATACAATCCCAACTCTAATCAACAAGCATGGTGTGGAAACAATGAAACACTCACTCCACAATCGCAACACGAATCCACATGTATGGTGGAGTGTTCATTGAATTGCCCTCTCACAATCCCAACATGAATCCACATGCATGGTGAGATGAACAATGAACCTCTTGGCCTCTGTATGGGGAGGTAGTGATTCTAATATGGCTTAAAAATAAATAAATCCATGTCCCAAATAAATGGGCGAGACAAAATAATCCCATAAGTCCAAATATCATAATCCATGTCCCAAGTAAATGGGCGAGACAAATCAGTCTCCTTCCAACAAGGCATCGGTCCACATGACCCTTGGCATAGACATAAGTCCCGTGCCAACCAGGCGTCATGTCCACTTTACCACTTGCACTCCGTGTTGATACTTTGACCACACACCTTGGATGACAGGTGGGCTCAAGTAACAAGATAAAACAATCACTCGCAGGCATAGATAACCTGGTGTTCCATAAGCATTTCTGCTACACATAGTTTATAGACATTTCGGCCACCAACTCACACGACCCTCGTAAGTGCCCATGTTCCCTTCCATCTGCTCTCTATTGTTCCACCCATACAAGGTAGAAACAATCTTCAAGAGAGCACATAGAACAAGAGAACACTACACAGGGTATGTTGTGCTTGACACTACCCTCTAAAGTGCCCATGTTCCCTTCCATCTGCTCTCTATTGTTCCACCCACACATGGTAGAAACAATCTTTAAGAGAGCACGTAGGACAAGAGAACACTACACAAGGTATGTAAACCACAGTCACAAGGGACGGGGGACGGTGACGGGGGACGGGGACGGGACGGGGGACGGCCATAAGTAGGGAACAGGGACGGGGGAGGACTCCAGCACATTAGAGCAAAAGGTGGACACCTTAATGGACACAACAACTGAGCTCCCCATTTTGGATTTCCCCCCACAAACCCCATACTAGCTGGTCAACGGCAACATCCGGCTCAACCTTTTGCAACATAACCTCTATGCGTTGATGAGCCACTCTCCCACCAACAATAGACCTACGCCCTCACCAAACTCCCTATCGACACTCTTACCCTTATCCCACACTTTTTCTTCCAGTGCCTCCTTTCATTCCAACACCCACATGACTTTTTTGAGCTCCCCATGCATCCTCTCCAAGCCATCCTGACAGGTTGGAGCCTCCTCCTCCATTATGGCTTTCCCTCCAACATCGACCAACCCACCAACCTACTCGATTTAGCTATCCCCGATGGTGTCTGCCCTTACCCATAACCCTCTCAGATTTCCCAAGGGGAACTAGAGTACTTATGCACCATTGGATGGCATAAGGTCAATGATGCTTACATTTCTCTTCAGCATGATCCTCTACCACAATACTCCGCGGATGGATTGCTCATCTTGTATCACAAATGCTTCATGCAGATTAATGTTATGGTAGCCACTGGCATTTGCCAATTTGGCGATACGCACATAGCCTTTCCCTAGGAGTACACTAAAGTTGAGGTTGCCGCTGTTGTCCATTTTTTCCATGATCACGGCCCTCTGGCTGCTATTGAAGCTAGCCCTACCCTGGATGACAATGACGACGACAATGATGGGTAGGGCAGCTTGCCACCCCCACCCTCACCACCCCCCTCAGGCACATCGACCCTCCCTCTTTTTCATGCACACTCCTCTTCAACCCCCCCCTTCATTTTCCCACTCCACCCCTGTCACCCCCACCCCCGTCACCCCCTTTATTATCCCTTCGCTTAGGAATGCACACCGTATTCCAGGATATACCCTCCACCTCTGCCAAACCACCACCACGCGGCACTCAAAAAATACTCTCTAAATTTCTGCCGCCGTAGCGGGGGAGTTCGGGGGCAGCGCCCCCGAAGCTTGAAACGAACTCAAAATCGTCTCTCTTACTGCTGTCTCCAACAGCCATAAACGGCTAGAAGAGCCAAGGCCCAACAGCCATAAACGGCTAGAAACGGGCAGGCAAGCGCAACGGCCAAAAACGGCAGGCGCAACGGCTCTCTGCCGTCCCCGCACAGCACTGTCCCCGACCGCCGTCCCCGTCCCTGCGCCGTCCCTGTCGCCGTCCCCTGTGAGAAACGTCCCGTGGGGGACGTCCGTCTGTCCCCGTCCGTCCCCGTCCCTACGCCGTCCCGATTCGCCGTCTCGGCGTTCCAAGCCTTCGTCCCCTCCGTCCCCTGTGACTATGATGTGAACCATGAGTTTCATTAGTCCAATGCATCCCAAATAAAGAGAGCCATAAAGAATAATCCATCCCAGTAAAAGAGAGTCATAAACATAATCCATAAACCTGAGGATGGATCCAAATCCCTAGAAAAGAAGACCAGGAATCCATAGACCTATATATCATAATTCTTGTATACCATACTCCGTGCTAACCACACACCTTGGAGTAGAGGTAGACTTTTATTCATAAAAGCATTATATCCATGAGATATCCAAATATTTCTTCTCTATAAACTCAGACAAATTCGTCCATAGAAATTGCTTGTGAAGCCCAATATCTATATAAATCTCGTCCAAGAAAGAAATCTCCATAGATATAATCCATGCCAATAAAGGGAATCATAAACAATGTTTTCTTGAAACCATCTCAAGGCAAACAATAAAACCTTTCTCCTTGCATGGCTGTACAAGGGTTAGTGAACATAAAAAATACTTCATAGTAAATAGCAAAAGCACCAACTTTGCAAACTTAAAGTATACTTAGCTTTTCTCTGCCAGGTTGGTCATGAAGCCAAAAGAAATATCTCGTCACCATATCCTTTAGATATCCTGAGATATATCTCCATATAGGTTGCTTGTAAGCTTGGTAATATAATCCACAATATCCATATGAAAAGAGTGCTAAACGTGTGCTCATAAAGCCAACTCCATACTTCCAAGATAAATTCTGTGAATTCATAAATCCTTAGACCAACAAGCTGTCTACTGCTCATGCTCTTGCTTCATAAGCTATGAAGCGGCTGGCCATGCTTAACAGCAATGATGGTAAGTGTGGTCCCCACTTGAGATCTTTTCTCTTCCTTATTGATAAAAGGAAGTCTCCGCTTCCAAGAAAGCCTTTGCTCGGATACCAATGTAACTCGCGGCGGTGAGTGCCCGAGGGACTAGGGCCTTTGACACACTTGTTGATACCATCAATGCATATTAAAACATTTAAACATGGCCACAGCCTTAACATATATATCCATCATCATCACTTTGCATGAAACATAAAAACTGGACAAAACATCCACTAATGCTGAAAGTGAAGCTTGCACGTGTGACACCGCATAGAGGCCGGAATGGGCCCACCCCCCCCTTGGAGTATTTTATTACCGAAGAAGAATAATATCATGTACAAGCTTTGAGGGCCTTACTCTCCCCACCACGGGAGATGCCGGATTATCCATATACAAATGCCATAACACAACCCAACATGAGGCTACCAAGCCGGAACATAGGCTGTAGAAATGCCGAGCCAACAACATAATCCATATACCTCCGTGTGGGTACTGATTCTTCCCCAAAAACCACGGGTCTTTATGCAATAGAGCTCGTACAGCAAGTACAACTCTCCATTCAGCCGGTACAATAGGTACAGTGGGTAGTACAGCAGATACAATGGCTGGTACAGTCGGTACGGTGACTGTTACAACAGGTACAACAAGTACAAATGTTGGTACATGTACAATGGCTAGTACAACAAGTACAGTGGTTGGTACATCAAGTACAGAAGCTGGTAAAGTTGGTACAATGGGTGGTACAATAGGTACAAAGGTTGGTACAACAAGTATAATGGCTCGAAATCATAATAAATGATTAAATACCCTTGCCTTCAGTATTTCTTCGCGAGCAAGAGAAGGCTACAATGACAAGTGGGTGGAGAGCCACACAATAGCTGAAGTGACAAGTGTGAGGCCACTTGTCTCACTTTGATCCACTTTCTAACAAGTGTCAGGCCACTTGTCTCACTTTGGTTCACTTTCTTGCCACATGTCCCAATCTAAGAGATGGGTCCTTCCATAAACTTTATCTCTAAAAATATCCCAACTGGTAGACATTCTGTCATAGGCACTTTGCAAACTCTTGGTATCTGCTCAATTCCAGATGTAATGACGCGAACAGAATTTCCATCGGAGTCGGGCCAAAAATAGCAACTCTTCTAAATTTTAGGAGTGTGGTCCTTTGTATTCTAGGATAATCCCCCATTCCCAAGGCTTGTACTTTCCAAATATTTAGACATCCTGGAGTCCACCAGACCCCTTTCATACTGGGAAATGTCCAGGCTAGTGACAGCACGCCGACTGTCCATGACCAATTAAAAAAGAGAGAAATGGATAAAACCTCATAAATAGGCAATACCCCAAATACACTTGAGATGCACAATTTCTCACAGTGTGCATAAGTTAGAAGACTCAAGAACACACTGAAACTGCTTTGTTTCACTACGAAAAGTATGCAAGAATGAGATGATTTATGGAGGGGACACAAGGGCTACGTATATATACACCCCTACCGCAAGTTGGTTTGTTCATATATTGTCGGTCTATTTATAATGCCCACAAAATGACATTTATGCACGCACCTTTCACACATGTGAATTGTGGGCTTTCGGACTGGTTTCTTCTAGGCTCGCCGATGGCCTATGGGCTGGGCCAATTTTGCCAAGGGCTCATGGTTGGTCCCTTTGTGGCTTTTGGGCACCCCATGTGGGAGCCCACTAATGGCTGGCCCTAAGGCTAAGCCCTTAATGCCTATGATACCTACATGCTTGCTACAATGCTTGTTAGCACTAGGATGACCTAAGTGCTCTGTTCTCTAAGTGGGCCTAAGTGCTCTGTTCTCTAAGTGGGTTAAGTGACACATACAGACACCTAAGGTTTGGCTCACAATGGGGTCATGATATACCATCTAAAAAGGTTCTCCTCGAGTACAAATGTATCATTGATGATGAGCCAATGTGTTACATAGCACCTCAGTGCATGGGTGCATGTGACAATTGATGGTTGCAGTATCTATTTTCTCTTCGGTCTTGACCACCTTCTTAAAATTAGGCTCCACTCGGTTAAGTAGCATAAGGCTTTTGAGGCTACTAGCGGCACTACTGATCAACAACTTGGATGGCTGGACAAACCCTTGGCTGTTTGCAACTACCACAATAGGTGTCCCATAACCACAGTTGTCAATACATCCCAACACAACGCAAACTACAACCCCCCAAGAGTTTTGAATAGGAAATGAAAACAGAAATAAATCCCCAATGCCTTGTTATAGGGTTCGTTGTATTCCATAGACCGGCTTACATGCATGTGCAAGATTACAACACAAGAAAAAAAATATTCGAAGGTGCACCACAATGGCAATGACAAAACTGCACTTGGGATGACACTTACAATCTTTCCATTGACAACTAGGTAAGACATTATTTTCATAAGTAATTTTAATAATGTAGCCTTTCCAACCAATGCTTCCAATGTTGCTATCAATGGGGTTGGAAAAGGTTGGCTGTCAAGTTGGGATGCAAACTTCTCAATGGGATTGGCACCAGCTTCTCCAAGGCAAAAACATGACATCGGGGTTGGGACCTTGCCAAAGCCAAATTTTGACAACTATGCCCATAATAATGATATTATGCCCCAAAAGCTATTGGAAAGTTGGACATGAAGGGGCATTGATGACACTTAATTGGTCATGGTTTGCAAGAGCGGGGGCGCAATCCCCAACATCCCCCTTAAACAACCTCCACTAAATCTCACTATCCTTCACCAGCATGCCCTCACATGCTGGTGGATAAAAGGGCATCAATGATGACACTCCATTGGTCCTCTGATCATGGTCTGCAAGCAAGATGTGCGAACACAAAGCCCACACATCCCATTGATCAACTATGACATCCCACTGAACCCAGCTATGAGCTTCACGTAGACCACATCCCAAAACCTAAAAGGGTGTGAAGCCCACCCATCCCACTGGACAGTATACCTCCAAGTAGGTATCAACCACACACATCCCATTGGATACTACCATCTAATCATGCATCTGCTCAATCAAAGCTCCTCAGTTAACTTTTAAAAAGGTGAAATTTATTAACCTGGAAAATGATTAAAGGAAGATTGCAAGGAAGCCATTAAAGCTACTCACACAAGCTCTTCACCGTCATTGTCAGAATTGAAATGGAAGGCGCGAAAGCCGCCACCTTCAAGAGCTTCTCTTCTCTCTTCATGTGAGCAAGTGCCTGAGACATCCCTGACACATGCCAAAAGGGTTGAGGGCAAGGTGGGTGATGACGAACAGGTGAATGAGAAATAGGCATGGATAAGGGTGAGTTTAATGTTTACCATGCCTGCCCTTGAAGATGGCGTGCCAGGGCAAGACCAACATACCCCATGCCGAAGACGAACATTCTCTTCTGTTTATGGGGGCCATCTTGATGGTGATGACAAGCAAATGCCTTCGCTTGGGCACTCCACGATGATTTTAGTCCACATACTCGTTTACTGGGCTTGGAGATGGGTCTCTGCGACAAGCAATCCGAAGAAAACCATGCTGCTAAGGGTCTCTCATCCAGTCGAGAGCAAACGTATCGCTCCATAGAAAACATCCTAACGAATGCTCACAATTCACGTTCTAAAGAATGGTCAAAATAAGCACCTAAAACGTTTTTTTAATCGTTATTCATTAAATAAACTTTTGAATCCTTAGAATAATTATTTTAAACTTGTAAATTATAAAGTTCAAAAATAGTATGTTTAGAAATTTAAATAGTATGTTTTATTTTAGTATATTAGGTAATTATAGTATGTTTTTAAGTTTGGTATCTTTTCTTTTTTGGAAATATACTAAATTTAAAACATACTATAATTACCTAGCTCTTGGTGCTTATAAATTCAAGGGCAGAGGGGCGATCTTCGATGCTGGGTAGGTGAGAAAGAAGAGGGAATTTGTATCTATGTGGTGTCCTTTAAGCAAAACTCTCCAAATATGCACCCACAACATTTTTTGGTGGGATATTAATTTTATTTTCACTTCAATGGTGGGCGCATGCATTAAGGTTATTTTAAACACGTGTCGCTTTCGTAGTTTTATCATCTACAACGGGCGTTGCTCGCATGGTGCTTGTTATGGGCTACCACACTTCCAAGAGGGAACTCAATGCATTCACCTAAGGGAAGATCAATACAACATAACTGTCATAGGGCACTTACCAATGCTTCGAACTTGTGTCCCTTGAGGCCTCCAAGCTCACTTGAGAAGCTCCAATCCTCCAAGCTCCACCTCCACGCTGTCACCATAGAGTCGCTCGTACCATCATATAAGGCAATCACTCTCTCTCACTCTTCAACACAAGCATGCAACATACAAGTATACAAGAGGCACAAGTGCTAGAATACTCTCTCTCAATCTCTCTCACAAGACACAAACAAGAGCTCTCAATAGCACAAAGGGGGATTGTGTCCATTCATTATAAGAAAATGCCTTATATACAATTGGCCCTTATTCACACTTGGGCGTCCAAAACTTACTTAACTAAGGCCTTGGGTGGCCAATATCTCATAATGTGCAACTTTCATAGTGCCTTTGCATGACACTTATTAATGTCCTCAAATGGATCATATTTGTTAATCCAAAATGGGATTAACATCCCTCCCTACCTGATGTAGGTTCTGTCCTTAGTACTTATTATTGAGGTCAAAGACCTGGTCACCAAACTCATGACGATAGAAGTTACGACGTGATTGAAGCTTTTTTAGGGTTCTTCGGAATGCCGATTGTGATCTCCAAAACCCGATGTCGACCATGTCTTCGAATGTGACATGCATATAGGCAGGAAGACACCTTAGGCGATGATAATAAAACATCATGCCTCCCTCGGTCAGAGGGTCCTTGATTCATGTCAAACTGCAGCTGCTCAACATTATACCCATCATAGCGTTCCTTGGGTTGATCGATCAGGACCACGAGCAATTTTTAGAATGGAACACTGGCCACTATCGTCGGGTCCGGGATACGGCACCATGCCTGTATCCAATTTAGCATCTGCTTCCTTTATTCTCTTATGTCTGTAAATGTGGCTAGCATGAAGATGGGGAAGTTATAACAATCATGTTTGTGTTTTTTTCTATTCAATGGATGAATCAACGTTGCGGGGGAATTTCGTGAGTTTAATGCTATTTTTTCCTATTTTTTATGGTTTAAAGTAAGCATTAATGGAAATTTTTACAAAAATTTTGCATATTTTATTGCGAATATTTTTGGTAGAATTAATTCTCTTAATTTTTATAAATTTTAATAAAATTTTCTAATTTTAAAAAAAAAATTAGAGCATTTTTAAGAAAAAATGTATTTTTTATGCATATTGGCGGGTTTTCCGTGGAGATGCTATCGTTTTTTTGCCAATTTTTTGCTAAAATGCAGTGTGGGGCAGTCAATTGATGCATGGAATGCTCTCCCGTGTGCGTGGGATCCTCTTCGTCTCTCAAATCGAAATTTTCTCTTTTATTTTCCTCTCTCGTGTATGAATGCCTCTTATTAGGCACAAATTGATTAAATTTTAATCATAGTTAAACTTTAATTATGATTAAGGTAAATTTAATTAATGGTTAATCCTCCTCTCTGTTAACAGAGAAGGAGGGAGTGGAGAGAAAGTAAATTTGGGGAAAAAGGGGAGGAGAGTGAAGAGAAGGAGTCTCCCTCCTCTTATTATCTTCACAACACGCTACCGGGGGGGTTACTGCAGGGTGAAAATCACCCCCTTCCCAAAAAAAATCATTTTTTTAAAAGGTTTTTCAAAACCTTAGTTACAAAAGCTTTATTTTTTAGCTTTTAAAATGCCCAGCAGGTATAGGACTAGCAAGTATAGGAGCTCAAGCACACTTCCCTAACCAAGGAAGAAGAGCTACAAGGCCAGATCTTTAACTCTGAAGGAAGCAAAAAGCAGAGTGACTCACTTGCAACAAGAAAGAGAACAAAACAACAAAGTCAATGCGGAGAAGATTAGAGCGCTTAATGACACCATCAGCACCAATCAGTTAGAGATGCAAAGAATGATGATTGCGTACTAAGAAGTAATGGCGCAAGTCACCCAACAGCTACAAGACAATCAAAAATTGGCTGTAGAAAGACTTCAAAGATTCACTGAGGCTTAGGGAAGAGAGGCTGTTGTGAGACGAGCGCAAGAAGAAGCAACGAGGCGCTTCGAGGAGCTAGATGCTGCCAGGATGGTCGGAGAAATAGCTACATCAAACCTCCTCAGCACCAAGGACTCCCGTATCCAAGAATGGGAACATCAACTAGCCATCCAAGAATGAATTCAACAACAATAATCCATAGATGAAATGTGTCTACTCCTTGAGCGAGCCTCGGAGATAGGTCAATTGTTTGCTAGTAACTCCTCCTCAAACTCTTATTCTCTTTTTGTCTACACTAACCCTCTCATTGCTTCAATATGATATAAATTTGTCTGAGGACCTAAGCCTATGAGAACTAACACTCATTAAGCAAAATACCGAACGTTTAGCACAATTGGGTGCAAGGGATATTTACTTTTATCCCTTGCACCCAATTGTGCTAAACTTTTGTAGTTGGTGTCGGGTGCTCTAGAACTCTGAAATCCTGGACAACAGCATTGCTAAGAAAAAAGGGGATCTCACCTGTTATATACAAACTATATATTTTCAAACCATGTTGGAAATACACAAATGAGAGAAGGAGGAAGAGAGTTACATCATATATGCTCCCAAAAGACTACTTCATATTGAGTTTGTATACATAGGTGCGATCTAGGTCGTTAGGGTGTGATATATATAGCTCCAACACCCTATGCTTGTCTTTCCCTACTCTTGCCCTAGGATTGCTTTTTGCTTATGCTTGCCCTAGTATTTCCTTGTTTATGCTTGCCCTAGTATTTCCTTGTTTATGCTTGCTTGCGTTGTATAAGAGTCTCCCACAAGCTTTCCATTGTTTTGTAACAATGCTCACTCCTGCTCCACCATCCAAGATTTCTATAACTTGGTGGCCATTGAAGGTTAGCAAGGCTGCATTGAGTTCATCACCTTCGAAGTACTGCCCAAGCTTATTCACTCGAACCGTAGTAGGGGTCCTAGTTACCTTATGGGGTATACAAAATTCTTCTTCCTTAGATTCAGTAGAGCTGTTAGGCTTTATGGTTTCGTACAAGAAAGCCCTAAGGCATCCTTCCATCCAATCCTTCATATCATTCCATAAGCTTGGGCTACTTTGGAGCAAAGTGCCGATAGGGATTTGGACCTGAGAAGAGAGGATGGAAGAGAGACCTACAATGTCTCTTGGAACGGGGGCTATTTCGCGCGAGGAAGGTTGGTTTGGCTTAGTCGTAAGCTCTTTTGTGTGTAAGGGAAAGGAACGGGGATTTCGGTGCTCATTCCCTTAAGATGGTCATCTCCCAGGTTTCTAAGATATTCGGCTACCCTGTTTCCCTAGTGGGGGGTAGTTGCTGTAGTGGAAGCTAGTGCTTTCGTTAACCTTTGTGGGAGTGGTTGGTCTGGAAGCTCTTTAGGATATACTTGAGCATCATCAGCAGGTCTCAGGTTAGAGACCGATGGACATGGTTCAAGGTAGGTAGTGGGAGGATCGTCTTCTAATTGCACTTGGCATTCCCTAACCAACTACTCTTGGGCTGCTAGGAGTCTCTCCTTTTCCTAAATGGGGTTACGATACTCGGTGCACTTTTTTGGTAGTTGGTACATGTCGATAAGTTCTCTGGCTCGGGTAGCAATGCATAGCAAATCTTCCTCTTCAGATGAAGAAGTCAATGCATGAGTTGTAGTGCCGTCTTTCGAACCGCTCTTGATAACCACTCGGCTTTCTCCTTTACCAATATTGGTGACTTTCTTTCATAAGTGCCGAGTCACTCGTGCTTGTTTAGGGGCTCTTGCTTAACCCTGGTTTTGCGATGTGGAAGCATCTGCCGTAGCATGTGCTATGGCCCTCTATAAGTTTTGCAGTTTTGTGATAGAATTAAGTGGTAGTGCTCGGATGAAGTCATCTCTAACACTTTAGTAGGTTGGATTAAATTTGTGAACCCTCCCCCGTCATTCCTCCCGGTCTTAGCAGACAATCCTTATACAGATGATTAATACCACACCCTACACACAATGGGGTCATGGCAGGAGCACCAGTAGAGGTACTCTATTCCCTTCCTGTTGGGACACTCAGCCACTCAGTGACATCCCACACAATCATAGCATTGTATGGGTGGTTGTTTTGTCATCTGATTCATGGTTCTGGCCCGCAGTGCTAGGGATGCTAAGTACACAGGGTACATTTGATCTCCCTCCATAACATAATGACTGAAGGTTTGTGAGGATGGGCTTGTAGGCTCTTGGGCCTTGTTCCCATCTTTAAAGATTTCCGCCGTCAAGATTAGCTGACAAACTGGTGTAACTCTTGGCAACGAGGGGGCTGAGGTGGAAGAATCGGGGGTGGTAAGGGCATTTTAGGTACCCTTAGAAGTCCTATATGGGCCACTTCTTGGCCAGGTTGAGGTGCATTATGATGCGCAGGTGCTGCTAAGGCCAACGGTTTCCTGGGGTTAGCGGGCAGTGCTTGAGGTAGAGCTCTAGCTAAGGCAACTTTCTAATGGTAGTAGTTGGAGGCCTCATGATTGCCCCATTTGACACAATATGTATAGTAGAGGCTTGGATGGGTCTCAGGTGTGGACACTCTATTCCGGTATGGTTGGCTTGATAGGTTGGGCACCATACAAGTTCTCTCCTAGGACAAAGATGAGTTCTCCATTGCTAGGTCAGTTGGCTGCATTAAAGCAGTGGCCGATTGCTCAATATTTTGTCCTAACGTGGAAAGCCATCAGGCTTTGTGCTGGTAGTCTTAAAGGAATCTTCTAATGTGCCTTCGTGGAGTTCTTGGGAACGTGTTTCCTTGAAATTGTCCTCGAAATCCATAGCGCTACTGTAGCATTTCTCAAAGGAGGTACGGCCCAAGGCATACGATGAGTTGTGTAAGGGAATGTCATCAAGACCCTTTAGAAATCTCCCTATTAACCTTTCATTAGAGAACTTGTATTTGCAACTGTAGCATGAGTGGAGATATCTAACTCTGTTGATGTAGTCTCTGATGGTTTCTCCTTCCTTCTGCCTTACATTATGTAGCTGCTCAACGGGCTCCACCTGGTACCTTGGCGAGAATACCTAGACTTAAAAGCCTCTTTTAAAGCTTCAAAGGTGGCCTTGTCCGTTTTGAGATGTTTGCGGGATTATTCCACTCTAACCTTGGTGCAGGTGCATGTGCAGGTGCAGGTTGCACTAGTGCTGGAGGTGTGATACCAGCAGAGCCAATCCCCTCCCTATTTCCATGGCCAATCTCAGCATTTCTCGCGTTAGTCCTACCATGGCTAGTATAGGAGTGGTTTGAGGAAGGGTTGGTTGAGGAACGGGACAAGGAGGATAATATACCATGGGAGTCCCTTGTCTGATTGGTGGGTTTAGGTGTATTCCTTGTGGTCCCATGTGGTACCAAGGGTAGACTCCTTGCTATGGGTATTGCTGATATACATGCGCGGACTGGGCTGATGTGAAGGGCCTAGGTAGACCCTTTCGCCTTGATGCAACGTTCCTAGTCCCTGAGATGATGGTCCTGGCCGTGGACTTTGTGCCGGTCCTTGGGCTCTAAACTGATTGGCTATACCTAAAACAAGCACAGCTCTCTAGACTGATGGTTCAGTCTATTTCTGTTGGCTCTTGCTTTTTCCTACTTCCACTCTAGGATCTAGAGATAAAGTCGACTCACTCTCTTGGGGTTGGTCCATGCCTCTCACTCTAGGTTGTGGTTCTTTTGACTGTGTATTTCCCAGGATAAAATCATGGAGCCTCAAAGCAAGGCTTCTCTGTGAATGTGTGGGAGAGGTAGGAGCTTGCTCTTAGACAGATGGCCTATCCATACACTGAAATTTTGGCTCTCCTGTTTCGAGGTCTGGGGTTCCTCGTCTCGTGCTTGGGTGGTCTTCACTTTCACTAGTATTGTCAAAGACAAGCACCGTTTGACTCCACGCAGTATTCACCGATGGGTCTAATCTTACAAGCGAAGGAACATCCTGAGAGCTTGCTTCGTTGAAGAGAGGGTTATTTCGCACCAATTTACCCGATCTTAGGTTCATGGGAATATGGAGCTGTTGTGCAGATCCCCTTTAAGAAAAAAAGATGTGTTTTTTTTAAGGAAATGGAATAGTCGTACGCTTTGGAGTAAACGGGCATACACTTCAAAATGTGGAACGAACGGGGGTACACTTCTCAGGCAAAGAAGGAACAGATGTTCGCTTTTGGGTTGGCATGGGCGTTCGCTTTAAGTTTGAAGGATGGAATGGTCGTTCGCTCTTCAGAGCGAAGGGAACGGGCATTCGAATTCGGGTTAGAATGGAATAGGCATGGTAAAGAAACCACGGACGTTTGCTTCAAAAAATTGAATAGGACATATGTTTGCTTCTTTTGGATGAAGAGGGAATGGGCGTTCGCTTGTAAAATCAAGAATCAGAGGAAAAGACGCAAGCATGGCAGTTGTAATTAAGATCATGTACAGTCATTTGCTTCAGATGAGAAGGGAATGGATGTGGCACTTCCGAAACGGACGTGGCACTGCCAGAACTAGGAATTTTCAAAATTGATTGGGGCTCAATGGTTGCAGGTCTGATAGCCTCCCTAAATATTCTCTATCAGTACAGTTACACCCCCAAGATTGAATGCACTTCAATGCAATTCATGCTCAATTAAATGCATTTATTCTATTTTTAATGCCTTTGCCACTTTTAGGCTGAAGATCGGGAAGGAACGGACGTGGCAGATGTGCCACGACCATGGCCTGATAAGCAAACGGGTGTTCGCTTCTCAAGCAGCCAGACAAAGAGGTCTACATAGAATTTTCCTCAAACACCTCTATTGATTCAGGTGTTTCCCCAATGTTTTTTTTGTGTTTTTGTTTCAATGGGGAGCTAGAGCTAGTCTTTAGCTACCTATTGGTGCCTATAATGCATGATTTAAACTAACAAATTGAGATTAATTTGAAGATTAAGCAAGAATGCAAACGGGTACTACCTGTTGGCAAGATTTGGTTACAAGGTTGTTACAAAAAAGTAGTTGCTCAATGGATACACAAGGCGGAAAGGCTAGGCTCCGATCGGTGTGGTGGATGACCCCCAACATTAATCTCACACATTGACGATGATCTCACTTGGTCTCAGCCAAAGTTTATCGTTCTCATAGGACATTCACAAGTAAAGGCACATACTCATGAAGATATCGGCACACTTTTCCATGTTTAGTGCTCAAAGAAAAGAAGACCGTCCTTCTCTGAACTCACAATGTGAGGACTAGGAGAAACTCAATGGATGCACAAATGAAGTGATGTTTCCTCATGGTATTAAAGAAAAACACTTTGCACAGTTTAATCATAGTCTCAAATCCAGATAAAGCGATGTTTTTTCTCATGGGATTAAAGAAAAACAATTTGCATAATTTAATCATAGTCTCAAATCAATATTGTTTTTATTAATGTTGCCAAGAAAGCAATCAATTTAGATGACAACATAATGGAAGATACCATTAATATGAACTCTCCCTTGTTTTTGAACTAATGAAAGAAAGGACCAAAAAGACATTAATCTCTGAGATGTCCATAGAATAATTCTATAATACCTTTCTTGAAAGCTTAGAAAGTCACTACAAGAAGAAAGTGGATGAGCTAAATTATCAGCAAACCCCTTTTTGATGTAGAACTAATGTGTAGTGCACATTGCGGGCACCATCATCTTAGTTAATATTACATGTATCCTAAGCTAATATTTCTATGTTACAGTGATTTGCAAGGCTTTTGGTCATGACATCTCACAATGTATGTATTCACATACACCAAGTGCATAGTAATCACAAAATAAACCAAGTGTATAATAATCACAAAATAAACCAAGTGTATAATAATCACATACAAACCAAGGAGCCCCATGCATACATTTAGTTTCCTTGAGTCAAACAGAAATAAAACTAGGGATATAAACTACTAAAATAAGTAGTTAGACAAATAGTGCAATGCTTATATTATCATGAACCACACAAGGTTGCAGACTACCGAGGGTAGAATGCACCTATAGTTCTTGATGCCACATAACCCATGTGTAAACAATGTGTTGCCCATCAATCACATGTTCATAGACTTCCCAAGGAGAGATGCTTTATTGAAAGATGCCTTGCAATACCCAACACTCAATATCTTAAGTGTGTAGAATGGAAACTTGTTCACAATTTCACTTAATGTGTTCATAAAGTTATAAGCCAAGGTGCAAGCCAAAGCCAAAAATCCTACAAAAGAACACTATAGACAAGGGGTAGAGGAGAATATCTATAAAAAAAACCCAAAAAATATTCACAACCACCTAAACCCAAGAAAAATGAAGTTACACAAATTGAAGAGGTTATGACTAACCCTTAAGGGAAGGGAAAGAAGCCTAAAGAAATCATAAACCCAAGGAAGGTAAAAGCAACACAATTCACAAGCATTGAGACTAAGGACCTAATGTATGTAAATATTGGGTCCTACAAGTGCTCAAAGAAAATTTTCTGGTGTCGCATGGGAAATGATAATGAGAAAAGCACTAAGATCCAACCCACTACCCCAAGATGAGAATAAGACTCTTGATAAGAGCCTTAGAAATAACACTCTTAAGAGACCATGCTTAAATTGGTCAAGGTGTTGACTAGGTCACCAACAATTGACATTGAACTACATCTTGATAAACCCAAAAGTATTCCCCAAAACTAATAAGAAGAGAAGTACAAATTTCTTTTTCAAGAGAAAGAGACGCTATCTACTAAAACCAATCGCATTGAACCATGATGAGCATAAACTAGAAGAGGAATCTTCAGATGATAGTGTAAGATATTATTTAACTGGCAATGAGATTGAAAGATCTAGAGAGTCTGTGATGAAGGAGGTTGCTCACATCATTTTAGATTTGCACTGGTGGGAGACGTAACTTCATCCTATGATGATGTAATTTCCATCTGTACATCCCTACCATGACTTGTACTAGATCTAAAAGCTTACATATAGAAGGGTATTCCAATGCCATACCTGAACCTCCAAGGGTTTTACAAGCTTTTAAACAAGTCTTAGTAAACACACCAAGGGGACCTACAATGCCATTCTTCACATTGAGCACCGCATTGGGTACTCTTGAAAATGTTGCGAGCCAAAATGAGGAAAACTATGCTATAAACAAACTCTTTGGGAATACATATGGGAAGGAAGATTCAAGGCCTTTATCTCAAAGTGAATGGAAAACTAAAACTGATAGTGAATCTAAGGCGGTCAAGTTTAGCATCACAAGATGTCATCACCCCCCTGGGTGCATAAATTACTACTCTTAGGTGGTCAGGTGTGATAAGAAAACACAATAAAAAGGACTAGTTCTACTTGTTGGTGACCTTTTACAATCATGGGCTAAGGTGGTGAGGCTTGTCTATGTAGCTTTAGTTTAGAAGAGATGCTTGTTGAAGATCTTCTCTTTGCTTGATAAAGCCTCAACGTAGTTGGCCTCTTGGTTCTTCAATCTACATTCTTCTTTCTTGTGCTCGAGTTTGTTTTGCAATGTCCACATTTGGGCTTGTGTTTGAGCTTGCATTTTCTTTTGAAGTGCCCTTTTCTTCTGCAGTGGTAGCAATATTTTATGCCCTTGTTGGTGTAGAATGCTTGTTTCCTTGATGTAGTTTGTGTTTCATTCTTTAGCCGCTTCTCTTCTTCAAGTAATGATGAAATACAACCCTCAAATGTTGGCTCTGGTAAATTCTTTAGAGTGGTCTAGTGCACCATATTCCTCTAGTATGCTTTTTATAAGTATGGCAGGTGCATCCTTTTCACCTATCTTTGCATCAATGCCATCTAACTAGGTCATGATACTTTTCATTTTGCTTACGAATTGTGCTAGTGACTCATGAAATTCCATCTTTAAGCCATACAAGTGTTGGCTCTGGTAAATTCTTTAGAGTGGTCTAGTGCACCATATTCCTCTAGTATATGCTTTTTATAAGTATGGCAGGTGCATCCTTTTCACCTATCTTTGCATCAATGCCATCTAACTAGGTCATGATACTTTTCATTTTGCTTATGAATTGTGCTAGTGACTCCTGAAATTTCATCTTCCTGATTTTTGGCCTTGGAATCAAATATTAAATTTAATTCATCCCATGCTTGTTTTTTCGTGGTTTTAGAATCAATGTGATGAATAAGGCTCGTACCCAAGTGCAATCCAATTAATGATAGTGCATGTTCATCTTTTTCAGTCCAATCCTCAGTTGGATTAGCGGGTGCATAGCTTCTTGTGCACGAGAAGATACTTCATTTGTGTGACCCATTTTGTGTGACCCATGTATGAAACCCTTCCCCAATAAACTTCTCAACTGACGAAATGTTTGTGGATGCCATTTGCAAAGGTCTTACCAATTGAGATTTTGAGCTTCAATATGGCAATGTCTAGTTGGATACGATTTAGCAGCCCAGTCAAAATGTGGTGAAACGTAATCAACTACTTCCAACCTATAATCCAAATGCCAAATGATAGATTTTGATGCTCATGCAAGGTTAATATGACGTGAAGTATTCAATGTTAACCTTCAATTGAACTAATTTTTACTAATGCCTCCTTAATGATGGTGTTTAAGGTTGAGAATAGAGATTAGCAACCGCAAAGCTTGGTGGATCAAATTGAACATGTGTGAGAAGGCCTTGAAGGGAAATTTTGCATAAGATTATTTTCCTTGATGAGAACCAATATCCCAAGTGGGAGAACCAGCTCAAAACCTCAAAAAATTGATAGATTTGCGTCATTTGCGACGTCTAAATTCATTCATCTCTTGGCATCATGTGGTCCATTAAATGCCTTAAGACTTGGGCTATGTAGTCCTTGCACAAGGTGCTAACCAGCACTAGAAGGGCACGAGTTAATGTGGACCACAAACGACAAATTGAGCGAAAGAATAGTCAGCAAAATCAAGTGATTGCTATGAAATTGAATAAAATGCATGGAGTTGTGGCTTAGCAATGAGGTCAGCAAGATGTATCTGAGAGGGATTTGACAATGGTGAAGAGGGTGTGGAGAATCAGGCTAAGAAATTTTTGGCCACAAGTGGGAGCTATGGATAAGATGCTAAAAATTGAGATTAGTAATAATACACATGAGATTAGTGGTGAGAAAAGATTAATGTGGACTAAGGCTAAGCTAATGGAGAAGCTCATGGAGAGAGGGGTGGCTCTGATACCATGTCGAAAGATGGACCCTTTTTATATGAGGAGGGTAAACCTCTTACAAATGTGCTCATGTGGGATACTTTCCAAGTGATGTGGTTGCATTCTCCTGATTCTAGTCCTCTACTCATACTTTGCAAACAATGGCACCACAAATTTCAACATTAACTTCACCTTTTACAAATAACCATACAAATTAACCTTTAAGTTAAGATCCTTAGTCTTTCTTCCTTTATAATGTGTATGTTATCCCATTACTCTACTCATATTGTACTCTCACATGTTGTATATGCAAGCACAATGTTCTCTAGGGTAGAGTGAAACAACAAAATTAAAAGGAAATCCCAGACTAATATACAAGTTAACAAATTTAGACACTATTTGTTGGGGCATAATTTTATGTTCCATGTTGGGGCATAAATTTATGTTCCATGTGGATCACCAAGCATTTATTATTACTATACCTTATCATAGCAATTCAAATTTCATGGTTTAAATTTGTGTTCCATTTGGATCATTGAGCATTTAGTATTACTAAACCTTATCACAATAATTCAAATTTGATGGGGTAATTTTTCTAGGTGGATGTTACTCCTTCAAGAGTTTGATGTTAGATGGATGCTACCTTGTCAATAATTCAAATTTGATGGGGGTAATTTAGCTCAGTGGATGCCACTCCTTCAAGAGTTTAATTTCACATTAGAGCACACCCACCTCAAGAAGTGAGCATGTAGTGGTAGACTTTTTGTCTAAATTGAATATAGAGAACCCTATAGAATCTAGAGTATCAAATCATCACAAATACAAAACTATGGTCCAGTAGGGGGAAAATCTTCTTGCAATCTTTTTATCACGAGCTTTTCTGGCAAAAAAATTACAATTGTGAGCTTTTCCGGAGCCCTTCTTAAACCACACATAATACTAACAAAAAATTTGAATGAATGATACCTTTTTCTTTGTGGGTAAATACCTACCAACTCCAATTAGTCATCTTAAACCATAAACTATCAACAATTTGAATGAACAATATGAAAACAATCATAGTCTAAATTCTTGCCAAAATTTTCCAAACGAACATGCCCATACAAAAACTTCTTCAAAGACATTACAAAAGTTTCCATCCATAAACGTTTGTGTTCATTCTAGGACGACAGCCTACTTGTGTTGCCTACTTGTGTTCTAGAAAGAGTTGTCTGGTGGATAAACATCCTCATTCTTATTTAAGCCTAAAACACGGAGGAAGATGAAATATATATGTTTACAAGCTAGGTAAGGTTTTCTAGAAAGCTCCCTCTTTTGGAAATTGGGACAAGTGCACATGGGCTTAGTTTTTATGTGCACATCATAGATTTGGACACTCTCACTTGCTAATTGAAACACACAATGATGTCCAGACTCAATTGTTCTTTCCCCAACCAAAATTGCATGCATAGTCTATGCACTTTGTATTCTCTTCTTGGCCTCCTTTGATATTCGATGCCTCCATTTGGTTGATCTTCTAGACATTGTTGATGTTGATTGTGGTGTATTTTCCTTAAAACCGTGATCATCATCTCTAGGAGCAGTAACTAGGATGTTCTTAGTTAAATGAAGGCCCATGAACTATGAGTGCATGTAGCTTATAACCACCTTTTAATAATTTACTCATCTCAAAAGATGTGATATTTGTCCCCACCTCCACCTTAATGGATTCATGAAAGTATATAATGTTTGGATCTGGGTGTCAACAATGTGTATTTTGGTCTGGGCAAAACTACATCATTTGTGGCTTTGGACCACTTGGCCCAGTATGTCACCTCTTAGAGAAGAAACAAGGAGCCACCACCCCTCTTGAAGAATTTGGAATATCACGCACTTAATTTTTTTAATCTATCCACCTTTGAGTTTATTGGAGTTCTTCTTATAGCCCACATAGAACGATTCAACGGAAAAAAATGGGTCCCCATACTCGACTATCAGTGATTTGTCTATGTGTGACCTTTGCCGAACCTTAGATGAAGGTGGAAATTTTGCTCTCCCTTGTTCTTGAGTTGTGTTTTCATTGCTTATTAGAGCTCTAGCTTCAAACCTGATTTTGTGTGGTCTCCCATGCTGCTTACGTTCCCTTGTCTCCCTCACATGCCTTGGCTTGTGAGAGTTATCCTTGACATAAGTTCCTGGTGCTTGTCTTATTTTCCTTTGCACTATCTCCTTATCACCATGTAAAGTCCCAGGCTCTTCAAACATTGGTGTTCCTGCCACAACTTCATGCACCACATGTGCTACTTATGGTGGTGTGGGTGTGTGTCTACATTGAGCCCTCTCTACCAAATCTTCTAGGCTAGGTCCATCTCCAACATGCCTACCTACCATGTATGCATGTTGCTTCGCACTCTGTAGCAATGCATTTCCCATGTCAGAGACACAAGAATCATACAATGTAATCTTTTTCTTGTACCCCTCTCCAGACAACCAGCTGTCATGCATGCTCACCGCAAGGTTTTTTCTTAGTGTATGTGCCTCTTCCATAGGACTCTTCATTACCTGGGTCAAAAACAACATAATGGAAAATTTCCCAAACATGTGAAGTGAATATTTCACAAGTCAAGTCAATACATTTTCATATTGGGAGAAAGTCGATTACCGTTGTCATTAGATTACCCCAGTGTGCTATGCGTACTTCCCACCAACTCAACCATATGTCCATCGAAGGAATTCCTCCCTTATGAACATGGCCATTATGCCACCATTTTCGTATGGCCTTGCTTTGGGTTGTAGCGTCTTGCTTTGTGCTACACAATCTCCATTTTTCACACATGTCAAGATGTTCTTTCGTGAACCCTCTAGCACAAACTTTCTTGTGTGCCTGTGCAAACTTTTCTCCCAGTGAAATAGGAAAGTACATTCACAATGCACCATTATCTTATCAGGACCTCCATTGAACACAATCCGCACTGCAAGCCAATTTTCTCCTGCCTCATCTACCATGAAACCATGGAAATCTGCTAGTGGGTACTTGCATTGCTTCATTGTTGCATTCAACATCTCCCAAAATAGAACCTAGCTTTGAGTGTCTTCCTCCTTTATTTTGCATGTAGCGATCATCATGAGTTCCTGCACACTGAAGAGACAAGGATAATGATTTCAGATAATGATTTTATGGACGTGAATGGTCATAACCCAGAGGTCATTGTCATACCTTGGATCATATACGTGACATGCCATTGTGTTCCTATCAATGAATTGATGTGTATGATCAAAGTGCACCCATGACTGACACAAATCTCCAATGCCTCCTCACCTCATGTGATTCACAAGATCCACTCCTGATGTAGGACCCTTTGTCGACATTTTGAATACAAAGCACTTCTCATAGCCCTCCCCAATATGCATCCTTGCCTTTTTTTTCTTGTGCGACAATTTGACGAAACCTACGTACGTACAATATTGCACTCAAGTAGTATTCATGAAAACCATTGCTTTAGAAAGAGTCTATTTATCACAAATGTGCATACCTTTGGTTCTCGACTAGTGGCACAAGCTCCTCCAAGAAGTGATTTAATTATGCATCTCCAACAGTGTTATCATCAGCAGAAAGACGTGAGCATTTCCTTGGCCACATTCATTTGTGCTTTGTGTGAGGACCGGCATTTTTATCCACTTTTACAATGTTCGCAAGCTATTTTGTTTTTTCTATCATAATCTTAGATGTTCTAGGTTGTACCGAATGAAGATGATCACCAACGTGAACCATTATCCTTGTCATGGTTACATCGTGCGCGGCATGACATAATAAACTATACAAGGAAAGATGTCTACACAATAGGCAACCCTACGATAATAGTGGCATATTATTTTGTTGTTTCCTTCTTCAGCTTGAAGGCCAAGTGCAATTTTCCTTTGCAAACTTCCTCTAAAAAGAAGGATGTGTTGTATTTCTTATTATTAATATAACAAGGACAATTCACCTTGTGACACTCCAATGCTCCTACACAATAGCTGAGTCTGACAGCGCTCTCAATAGTCATATTAGTTGTTGAAGGCCTCGTCCATACATGCCCATCGTATTTTTGCTCAAGGCCATCCATTCCATTAGTTTTTCCAAAGGTTGGAGGAAATTCCAAAATAAGATTTCCATTGTACTCCCTTGGTATCTCTTTCACATGGATCCTCTTTTTTATGTTCATAATCTTAGTTTTCAAGATATTATTTTTCTTGCTCTCCATGAGCCATGGCAAAATATTTTGGCCGCATGACTGACAATCCTCATTATCTTTTAAGGGTTTTGTATCACTATCTCCACTGTCTCCAATTGTTACATGCACTGTCTTTTCCCTCACAACAGTTGATGGACCTACTGTGGTGACGCTCCAAAGTTGTGAGGTCTTGCTTGGTGAAGCTCCAAATGTATCGTCAAGGTTGACATAGCAAGATTTTGAGCCTTCACATCTGATAGTAGCTGAACCCTCATCTTCATTTTTGCACCCTATACCTTTCTCAATGCACTCCACCTCATCCTCACTTTCGACAATAATAGTTGTTTGTTTGACACAATCCCTATCTACATCAACACCCCACTCTTTGTCACGTATAACATTAGCACTAGAACCCCCTATAACATTAGCACTAGAACCCCCTATTGAAGGCCATGTCTATTCTAGAGCATCCAATGAATCATGAAGAAGTACAAACCTCTTCGACAATGTGGAATCAAGAAGATAATTCTCATTGCCTTCTAAATCCCAATGTGAGAATACCGTCACCTCCATTGGTGGGACTCCTTCTATAATTGCTTTGAGGCTCCCAAACTGATGCCCAGGAGGAAGAAGAGTTTTTAGGAAATGTGAACTTACAATTACGCTCTCACCTCTCAACGGGATAGAGCGGCTCAACTTAACACCATTGACAATCCATTCTATTGTGGCCTCCTCTTCAGAAACCATCATGCATTTGAGGAGAGCCGAGATGAGCAAAGTGAGGCTATTGAGAAAAGGCTAGTGAGCAAGCAATAAGATGGTGGAAAATAAGAGCACTGTAGAAACAATGCTATTAGAGGTTATTGAGCCAGAAAAAGTTTTGTAAGGTGATTGTGAAAGAGAGATTGTGGCCATATTTACCATCTGCATTTATTACATGTAAAAGTTCTGCAAGGTGGTTGTGAAAGAGAGGTCGTGGCCATATTCAAATAATCATCCCATGAGGTCATGGACATATTCACATAATCATGCCATGAGGTCATGGCCAATTTTTCTGCTAAAGCTGATAGCTCCTATTAAATGCAAGCCGCCCTTAATATTTGATATCATTATTATTGATAATTCCTATTTAAAGATCTTAGAACTAATATATATTACTAATATTACCATTATATTAATATATTAGTAATATTACTAATAGTACTATAGTACTATATTAATATTAATATTACTTATAGTACTATTAGTAATATTAATATTAATATTTTTAATGGTACTATATTAATATATACCCTAATATTATCATCTCTATCCTCTAATCAGGACGCTTCTCTATTGCTTCCTGGCTTCTCTCGAACCAGCATCTCCATTGCTGCTCGCTCTTGTGCGCCTCTATGTTTGCGCAGATCAGCAGCGAATACAAGGTACGGAGCTTCTATTCTCTGCAATTTTTCCATCACTTTGCTTTAGAAAGAGGGAGAGAAGGAGCAGGAGCCCCTGACATAGACGACGTAGAGGAGGCTGCTGGCTTCTGCTGCCTTGACTTGGATGATGGAAGCGGCGGCAAGTAGGCCATGGGGGGCTCCCCAGCCCCCCATGTTTAGCGTTGACGCGGGTGATACCCTTCTGTTTTGTTTTTTGTTTTTTGTTTTTTTGTTTTTTTTTTCTTGTTTTGGATATAGTGTGTCTACATTAACGCAGACCACGGGGGCTGGGGAGCGCCCCCCCCCCCCCCCGCCTTTTTTTTTTCTTGTTTTGGATATATTGTTAATATAGTGTGTTAATATAGTGTGTAGTATTGTATGTAAACTTGTTAGTATATAGTTAGCGTTATATTGTTAGTAATAGTTGGTATATAGTTAATTATATAGTATTAGTATTAGTATGTATAGTATTATTAGTATAATATGATATAAGTTAGTATGTAGTATTATATTGTTAGTATAGTTTGTATGTAGTACATTTAATTATACTATATAATATTATATATTGCACTAACCAATACTATAGTATTAGTTAGTACTACAATGTTAGTATATATAGCATTATTAGTATAATATGATATAAGTATTATAGTTTGCAGCTATAAGTTATAGTATATAGTATTATATTGTTAGTATAGTGTTATAGTTATTAGTATTAATATTAGTTAGTATAGTATTAGTATTAATATGTATAGTATTACTAATATAATATGATATAAGTTTTATAGTTTGTAGTTATAAGTTATAGTATATAGTATTATATAGTTTATATAGCTAGTATAGTATTATAGTTATTATTAGTATGTATAGTATATTGTATTATATAGTTTATATAGCTAGTATAGTATTATAGTTATTATTAGTATGTATAGTAGTAGTATTAGCATAGTGTGTGGGGATAGTGGGTTTTGTGCGATAGGTGGATGCGCACGAGGGGGAAATGTGAGAGGGCTATAGATTAGTGGGATAGAGGGATTGATGTGTTTGAGTTGTTTTAGCAATTTAAATTGTAAATTGAATGCAACATGTGTTTGAGTTGTTTTAATAATTTAAATTGTAAATTGAATGCAACATGTGTTTGAGTTGTTTTAGCAATTTAAATTGTAAATTTTCTTTACTGTATAGGTGATTTTAAAATGACTCACCAACCAACAAAGCCGAATACTTGTCACTCACATGTTGCATCCACAAATTTCCTCTCAAAATTTGTTTCCCTATTTTAGGTTCACGAACCTACCAACTTCGCTCTGGAGCTACTATTGGAACCACAAGTGAGGAGGCTACCTCAAGAATAACTTCTCATGCAGCTATCATTATAGAAGTTAGTGAGGCCCCCTAACCACAGGATGAAGGTCAAGGTAAAAGTGAGACTATTGTGACCCAACCACAAGAGGTGCCAGGGACCTCTGCACAAACACTGGTGCATGGGAGAGGAGATCAACCATTGGGCCAGGACATTGAATTGGAGTTGCTTCAAGATGCCATGAAGAGATGCGAGTTTCAAAACCACCGCTCATTCCTCTTTGTAGATTGGTGCCACATGAGGCTATTCGCACTGCGAGAGATACAATAGAGGAGTTCCGTGATATGTTTGATAGGCATGGGTATGCAATCATTGGTAATCCCTTCATAGTGTCATTGAGGAAGCAAGGAGGTCAAGAGTATTTACAGGTCATGGATATTGATAGAGCAGAGTGGGGTCCTACTTGGTGTGAGAAAAGTGATGAGTTTGAACATGAGCTCACAGATGAATGGCAAGATCTGGCGGAAAGAAAATTTCTTGTACGGGATGGAAACCATTGACTTAAGGCATGGTATTCTTGCATTTAAGAAGGTAAACAACAATGAGCATTACATATTCTACAAGCTTTTCCAGTGCTCTAGAAAGATATGAGTGGTGCAAAGGAGATGGAGAAACATCCTCAAATTGAGGAGTCTTCAAAGTGCATGGCGTATATGTATATTTCAAAGCTTCTTATTATTTGATAATCTCTTCAGTAGTAGCTAGTAGCTAAAAGCATCTTATTATGTACTAATCTGTTGCATTAACATATGTAATCTAAATGGTGTATTTGCAGATGGAAGAGGTCTTTATGTAAGGAAGGTTCTTTGGAGGAGATAACCTTCCCAGTGTGCGATCATGGACTTGGAAAGTGAAGATTCCATTTACCCCAAGGGATGGAAGAAAGACAAAGAAATTAGTCAATGGGAATTGACTAATTGCCCATGGTGGCTTGACTGCTCGGTCAGTCAAGTTCATGAAAGTGAGCATAGCCTATGGACAGGTACAATTTCTAGCCCATATAATTTGTTTATGGAATGGGTTTCATTGGTAACCCGAATTTTCATAGCACTCATTTTGTTATCAGTATGTTCAAGTGAAGATTTTGAGAAGTCTCAAGAAAAGCAGGATGAAGCACAAGGAGATAATGTGCCACCACAAAATCCTACTAACGTAATATAGAAAATGGCATATCCTCGTGAACAAGCCTCGACACATCAAAGCAAAGAAGACAAACGGAAACGACAAGAACATCTCGAGAGATAAGAAGCAAAAGGGGCCTAGACTTTCGGCGCCATGATACTTCTTTGAGGAATAAATAGAAATGGTATGACTGACTACTCTACATGGAGTGTAAATCATACATATATAGTGGCTAATGGTATTGTTCAAGTGCATGACTAGTCATTGCATATGTATGGAGTATATACAAATTATGGCTAATGTGTTGTGCATATGCATGACTAGTCATTGCATATGTATGGAGTGTACATATGGAATATATGTAAATAGTGGCCAATGGTATTCTGCATATGTATGAAGTATATATATGGAGTATATGTAAACGGTGGCTAATGGTGTTTGCATATGCATGACTAGTCATTGCATATATGTGAAGTGTATATATGGAATATATGTAAATAGTGGCTAATGGAATTCTGCATATGTATGAAGTGTATATATGGAGTATATGTAAATGGTGGCTAATGGTATTGTGCATTGCTCACAATATAGATTACTTTGTTCAAATAACCATCATACCTACTTGTATTGGGACAATACTACATAACCAAAGATTGTGAGTGTTTTTTGTACTAATTCTTTTGCATCAAATTCATAGTGAGTGGAGTCTCTTCTTTGACATTGTGACATGCCTTGTGTCTATTTGTGTGAAGGGTGGATGCGTTCTTGGAAAACGTGGATGCCAGCCTGCTTTCATATGATGGAACTCCATGTGCCACAATAGCTCGCTTAGTATGGGCCAACTTTCCAACAGGTTTGTTAGTGGAGATGGTGCCAGGTGATGGGTGCTCGGACTGGAATCAATACTCAAAGGATTTGTCTTGGGAAGCGGCCCAACTTGCCAACCTTTATGTGGCCGATGAGGGGTGATATGTGACATGCGGGGTAGCTGAGTAGCTTGCAAGCATCCAAATGAAGGCAAACAAACTAGGATTCTAATTGTATCATGTGCTTACCCTTCATGTTGGCTATAGATATATGTATGATAATGGAGATCAGGTACATGAACATGAACGTTTCTTGTCGAGTTTCTTCTTTTGTAAAGTAATATCTAACATGTGGTAAATTTCTTGATAGATCAAGACATTACAAATTTCTTTGTTTTGGCGGGGAAAGTACGATGTCCCGAAGATAGATAGAGAGGTAGGACAAACAATATCCCCTATACTCTTTGATGCAAAAAGCACAATGATACCCTTTTGAGAGAACAAAGGTGGGCAGTGTCTACATTTGTGGAGGTGCAGAGTGGTCACTCCATTTGTATAAGTAAGTTGCCAGTACTCCATAAGATTCTCTATGTGGCTATCCCTTGCTCTGAAGGAATTATACAAGTTATAATGTTCTTGCAGGTGGTTGCTGAGTACTTTCACTGATGAGAGTGATGTTGTGATTGATGTTTTTGCTGGATGTGGGGAGCTAGGGCATCAAAGTAATGAGATGTTTTGACACTATGTAGGCATCGAGAGTGACACCTCTCTTATTGACACGGTCCTCTCAGACATTCCACATATTGATATTCCTTCTTAGTGTCATGCAATCTGCGTGCTTTGACATGAACTTTAGCTTTTGGACAAACTCTTTTTGACATAAACCTTTGTCATATTTATGTCTTTAGAGGTCATGGTCTAACTTTAGCTTTATCTTATTATTGTTTTTTAATCTACATGATAAGCATAACATGTTTCATGGACTCACATGTATGATTTTGATATAGGAAAGTATGTAATGGATTTGAACTTTTTGCTTGTGATATATGAAAGGATGATATGGATATACCATTTGTGAAAGTATTCAATCTATTTCATTGAGAAATTGGTTTGACAATTTAGTGGTATATCTTGATCCAAGAAAAGGGGATGCCTTGTATTTATTGATTAGTGTTGAGTTTGAAAGTGACATCACATATTGTTAGGATATATGATGCAGTAGCCATATGCCAAGATTCAAGTTTTTTGGAGTTGTATTGGTGTGTTTTTTTCGTCAAGGAGGTCTTCAAGCTTCATGGTCTTCCGAAGAGGATAGTCAATGATCGGGATTCTAATTTCACTTCAAAGTTCTGGCAGTCCTTATTTCAGGCCTTAGGAACTCAGCTTTGCTTTAGCATAGCTTATCATCCAGAGACCGATGGCAAGACTGAGAGAGTCAACCAAGTAATTGAAGACATTCTTAGGGCATATTGTGGACGAGAACCAAGAAGATGGATTCAATACGTTTCTCTGGTAGAAATCGCTTATAATACATCAGAGCATAGGAATGTCACCATTCAAAGCACTCTATGGGCAAGAATGTTTATCTCCTCTAAATTTCTCTGATCCAACCATAAGAGTTGAGGCATCCAGAAAAATGCTCGAAGAGATGGAGGAACAAACCAAGGTGATCCAAAAAGATATTAAAGTTGCTCAAGATCATTAAAAGCATTATGCTGACACAAGGAGGTCTAAAAGGATCTTCAAGGAAGGAGACAAAGTTCTTCTACGAGTATGACCCAAGCGTAGTTCTCTGTCACTTGAGAAATATAAGAAACTCAGCCCAAGACCCTATACAGTTATCAAGTGTTTAGGTAAAAGTGCCTATAAGCTCTAGCTCCCAACCCATATCAAGGTCCATAATGTATATCATGTAAGTTTGTTGAAGCCTTATGTACCTAGTCTCAATCATATTCTTAATGTGATGAACAAGTTGTAATCCCAACTCAGGGAGTACTTGAGTTGCAGCCTAGTAGGATCATAGATTCTAGAGAAACGCAACTTTGTAATAGAACTCTTGTAGAACATCTAGTACAGTGGAAAGATTACCCTAAAGAAGATGTGACTTGGGAAGATAAAACGACACTCTTAAAGGATTACCCCGAATTCATGACAAGATGAGGACATCTTGATTTCTTTAAGGAGGGAAGGATGTAACATACCCATCTTCAATAATAATACATGCCCATGAATTTATGGTCTTTTGTGATGTAAAAATCAACAACTTTAATAAATGATATGTTTCCACTTAGAATCTTAAAATTTTGAGTCCAAATTCGAAATCTACACACGATTTTACCCTAATATAGGATTTTACAGCATCCAAAACGGACACTGGATCAAGCCTATACGTAAATTTTTAGTTACTTTCAGTTAAAATACGGTAAACTTAAACCTTAATAAATGCATGACCGGGTGTCCCATTGACAAACGGTCAGCACTCCTATGACCAGGGAGACACCTCGAACATTTTTGCCGAGATTATTTTCGCACTGCTGGGCACTCCGACACGCATATCGAGATCGACATCCCAAATTAGGGTTCCTCGTCCCAAAAAGATGTCGTACACACACTCCGACGCTTGTTCAACGCCTGCGCAAGGACCTAAGGCCGACCGCCCTAGTGTACGATTCACACAGACTGCCACGTGGACACCCATGCTACCTCTGACCTAGGAGCTCTGACCTGGAAGGTACATGCGTACCATAGCTTTTACCCACACACAGGCACCATTCCTTTTCCTAGGCCCATGCAAGCCACACGTCGGTGTACTTTCTTCGTACACTGTCCTTTGCACCCACGCTTTGCTCTCCCTTTTCCTACACTTGTACACGTACCTACACCTATATAAACACCCCACTACCTCGTGGTCGAGACACCCCAGCACCCTGCTCTGCCCGTACCCGGTACTCTGCACAATGCCCGTACCCAAGAGTCTTCTAGCAAGCCATTCTTGCCCATCTCCAAGTAAGCCCTTTGCAGAATATTTCTTGCCTCCTCTTATCCTTGAGGGTAGTGTCCTTAGCTGCTCTATCTCTCTCTCTCTCTCCCCCCCCCTCCCCCCGGTGTGAATAGACTTAAGGGAGGACTCCCTCTCCTCTCCCTCTAGCTTCAGCCTTCTCCATGCAAATCCAGTTTAAGGACACCTTTCCCCCCATTAGTGGTGACTTTAGTAAGGGCTTTTAGCCTCTTAGAGATGATTCACACCTAGGGATGTTTTGCTCATAACTTGAGCAAACAAGCTCCGAATTGTGATATGACTGAAGCATTGGATTCGTGACATCACGGGCTACAAGAAGGCGAGCAAATTGGCTCCTTCACGAAAGCACCAAAATATTACCTCGAGAGACGCGCACATCAATTAGTCTAGAGAGGTTGCTCTAAATGCCGTTCCATCTCTCTCCTTAGGAGTCCCACAAAGAAATAATGACCAAGTTAGCTTGGTCATCATTTAAAAGGAGATTTTTTTAATCTTTAATGTTAAATTTAAAGAAATTAAGAAAGAAGATGCCACTTTTCTTTATATCAAATTTTTTGTGAAATTGTTGTTTTCTCAAGAAAAGTGATGAAATCTATTATATTCTAGAGTTTAGTTTGTAGATTGTTATCTTGATTGAGTTAAGAAGTACATATATATCTTCTCTCCGTCTCGACACGCTAACCCCGTTTTCGTGCTTGTGTCCTAACCCCGTGTAGTCGGGCGACGACGTTAGTGAGGCTCGGAGTCGACCCAAGGTATCCTTCATACCATTGGGAGAATAAGATTTCGCTAATGGAGGCGAATGTTGTGATGCTACCTAGTTCTGTAGGCCCAGTCTAGTGCAGTGAATAAGCTCTCCCTAGAGCGTAGACATCCCTCTGGGGGACGAGAGGATCAAGCGATGGAGCTTGAGAGGACGATAGGCTGGCTTGAGTCCTCGCAAGCTGTCGACGATGAGGTGTAGCGCCGTAGAGATTGCCTAGTCTATAGAGGCTAGAGGACCGAATTCTACATCATCGACACGTAATAAAGTAAAGAGCATGAATTTGGCTATGAATAATTTTAAACATTGTATCTATTTTTTTAAATCCTTTGTTTTTAAACATCGTTTATCATTGATAAAGAATGTTAAAACGAACCATGTGTAAGGCTTTTAATTAAGAAACTTGTTTATTTATGTCAAACAGTGTGGTAAGATTAATTAAAAAATAAATTGACGCGTGAGTTGAGTAAAAAGTGGGAGGATGGAATGTCCTTACGACAACATCCTATGGACGAGTGGACCTGATTAGTCGGGTAACTTTTCAATAAATTAATTAAAACTCTACGTTAGATAAATAAATCCTGGATAACCCTGCTCTAGAGGACTAGGTCAACGGCCGTGCCTTCCATAGATGAGGAAAAAAGCATTGTTTCTAGAAGTCAAGAATAGAGGTTGCATGAGTTAAAGTCGATCACTCCATGAGTGGTTTGATTTTAGAAATCGTTTAAAAAGACCACGCTCCCCCTATGAGATAGAACTAGGTCATACCTACTAATCGTATCCTTGTATCTTACATAGTCAAGGTGTCGACGAGTAGGAAACTATCCCAAGTTAAACTTAGTAAACTATCTTAAAGGCTTCCCCTATTTAGGAAGCAAGGGACCTTACATCTCTCAATGAAATAGATTGAATACTTGCACAAATGGTATTTCCTAATTAGTATCCTATATATCCATATCATACTTTCATATATCACAATAAAAAAGTAACCATTCAAACCTCTCTTTCACAACCCTTGAACATGTACACCTCACATCATCACAAACTGAAAAGAATAAGGTCATCAAAAGCACTCAAGGTCCAGTAGACCTCAAAAAGTCCACAGTCCACACAATTCACAAAGACACATTGAGGCAACATCAAAAGCTTTGAAGGTTTTCTTTTCTGGTATGAGATGAGCTAATTTGGTAAGCAAGTCCACCACTACTAAAATGGAATCATATCCTCCTTGTTCAGTGGGGAGACTTGTGACAAAATCCATGCTAATGCATTCCCACTTCATCTGGGGGATATCCAAGGGTTGAAGCTCCCAGGCATCTTGACTCTTTTAGCTTTGATCCTTTGACATGAGAGACATTGCTTTAAGTATCGAAGGACATCATTTTTTAAGCTTGCCCAATGATAGCTCCTTCTTACAGTGTTCAATGTTTTTGCATACCCTGGATGCCTTGCAGCAGCAGGGCTATCACATGGAGGATTAGCTTCTTTAGAGTTAGATCCTTAGGAATACATAGCCTACTACTCTCATAATATATCCATGAAGTACATCACTTAGGACTTCATCCCAACTTGCTATTACCACATGCTCTTGAAGCGGGAATCACCAATAAATACTCTGTCACACCATTATGAGCGCTTGTCCAAGTTGTAGCTTTGGACACTTTTGCTTCATATCTTGAATGTATGACCCTTTGGTGTATCTATCATGACTCCTTGATGTAAGATAATGGTGGTAGATCTTGTTAACCCTAGGAATGGGTTAAAAAGAGTAGTAGCAACTATGAAAATCACAAGAAAGAATGATGTGCAGCAAACTGAATGTGAGGACCTAAAGCAAGAGTATAATAACCTTAAAGTATGACCTAAAGCACGAGTATGATAACCTCAAAGTGGAACATTAAAACTAAAAAAAAAGTGGATAAGCTAGCTACTCAAAACATTCAGCTATCTGACAAAGTGGAAGAGCTACAAGGTGCAAAGTTGCCTACAACACGTGGAAAAGGAAAAGGGAAGAAAGACAATAAGGCATCAAAAGAAGGCAAATCAGAGAGACAATCACCACCCAGAAGTTGTAAGAACTCAAAAGATCGCAAAGTAGAGACAATCGCCACCCTAAAGCAGATAAGCCAACACAACATTTGTAGAGTTAACATTACACATAATTGTGCCATTAATGAACATTCAGATGATCATCACACAGATTACATAACATTATAGTGCACACATAGAATTGCGAGACAAAGATACATAACTGGCTTTGTGTATTTCTTCTTCTGTATGCTTATACATTAGCACTTTGCACATAAAAATAACCATCTAGATCAAGAAACAAAGCATTACCTCTAATCGAATGCATGTTGAGATCTTATTCCTAAGTTACTCCTAATCTAAGGTAAAACTAACAATAAAACTAAGGCAGGTTATTTCCTAAGCTAACACCTGGCACACTTGATGGGTAGTTTGCCTCATGAATAAATGTCGAGCCCACTTGAAGATGAGGATAAGTAATAATAAATCTAGATTCTATAATTTCATGAGTGAATATATGCTGATGATATCCTAATCTAGATCAATCCAATGGTTGTCTAAAATCAGTATTTATTATATGAGCGGAAGGATGATTTTTCCTATAAGAATCTACTTGAGAAGATAAAAATAAATAGAATTTTTTTGATACTCCAAATTGTTGGGTTATGGATTTTCTTTAATCAGCACCTTACTAATCCAGATGATTACTCTGACCACATAGTTAGGTAAAGAAACCTCTCCTTTGTGCACAAGTCCTAATATTAACACAGTACATGTTGAGCTAGTTAAGGCGAGGATCTAGAAGAACGATCTTGATCTTAAAAAGATATTGATTGTCTAGAGACTAGAGAAAAGGCTGCTATTGAGCAAGAGGTGGAATTTCTTTACTGAAATGTGCTATAACACGTTGTACAACATGTCGGTATGGTGGAATGGGAAAATCTCTAGGCCATAGAGTCTCCACAACATTTTGAATAAAATTTATGCATCTTTCCATATCTCTTTCCAGCATATGAACAAAGCTTTTATCTTTAGCCTGTGTCTCACAACCTTGTCTCTACTTTCCATTAAGTTGGCATATTCTTCATGATGTGCTTTGATCTCCTCTTCATACTCATCCAACTTGTCACCTACTGCCTTTAACTCTCTAGATCCCCAGTAGCTTTCTTTTTAAGATTGTTAATCCTCTCAATATCTTGAGCTCACTAATCTTCACGTTCTATGTTTCTTTTTTCCATCTCTTGGTTTGCTAACTTCAAGGCTATTACTTCATTCGTGAATTGCTCTGCATTCTAATGATAAGCTTTAGCCTACTCTTTGTAAATGTTACACTCTATTTAAACCCAGCTAAGCCATTCATCCTCCTCAAAAATGACTTGTTTTCCCTTGTCATGCGGATTTCTAGAATTTGTTGAAGATTGGGGCATTGAAGTCTTTGTTGGTACATCTTCAAAGCCACTTGCAGTTGCTGCTTGAATATTCCCTAGTCCTTTGGACCCACCGCCTCTAGATCCACGTGCTCCGAATGTATCATTTGACTTTTTCTTTAGTAGGACGTTAGGTCGACATTTAGGATTTACTAGAAGCTTAAATTGTTCTATATATCTAGTATATAGATCTTCCATGAGCTACTTGATTCAAGCTTCATAAGAATTCACATCACTAGTTGTGAGCCCATACACCTCTACAGATTCAACTACATCTATGGCATCTTTTTGGCTTTGCAAGATCTAGAGTCCTGCTTGATCAGCTTTGGACGCATCCTCATATTGATTCATGTGGCAAACAAATGATGGGTTCATCAGATTTTCACATTTCAGCTCTGAACTTATGTACTTTTGCTAGAAATCCAGAATTTCTTCTTACATTCTGGCTTTATCTGCATTGGACTATGCTACATACTCTCTGAGCTCTTATATTTTCTTCCTCAAGGTTACATGTTGAGCTTTCAAGGCTACCACCTTGTATTAGATCATGAACATTTTTGCTAATCTTGCTCAGCTCTAGACAAACTAAGCACATTCTACCATGCATATTTTGGGTTGTGCACTAGTTGCTTTTGTTACACAGCTTGAAATGTATTTATAGGCATCCCACAACAAAACTATATCCACTATCTCCACCTCATCTAAAAAAGCTACTGGATTTGAACTGCTTGCCACATCAAGGGTCTTTGGAGTTGTCTTCGTTCTCTCCAATTCTCAGAATTCCTAGAGTGTCTCTTTTTGTATCTGCACTTCCACTTCCAGTTCTTTCTCTGGGGTTTGCTATTTTTCTTGGAACTTTTTCACTTTCTTCTGAAAGTGCAATATTCTTTGCTCTTGAGGTAGCTATAATCGAGGTCTAATCAATGGTTGAGAGAACCTGATGGAGGAAGTGTAGATATTGACCAATATTTATCTTTGAGTAAGGGCCTACCCTCTTAAGCTCTACTTGCAGCACAACTGATTAAATAGATTAAGTGCCCATGCAACAAGCTTACCACAGTAGATGCATGGGTGAGGATGACCATTTCAATGAGAAACCTGAAGTGAAACTTTTCTTGAGCTTCTTTGCGATTGCTGAGTTTGTACTCTAGACCCTTTGGAGCCAAAATAAAACTCCATGTCCTCTTCTATGGCCGACGAAACATCCATGGCTCCCTTCAGGAGTGAATAGGTAAGATCCCTATGTAGTCGTCCTTACCACCCTATTCTTCTGCACTTCTTACAACTATTCATGTACATTTAGGCTGATGGTTGCAGGGCTCCATGGGAGAGAAGCAAACTGTAGCAACCCTACCTTCCCCAACAACCAAGTGTGCGATTAAAACTGGTGTTGACATCCAGAACTACTATTAACTTCTCGAATTCCACCATGGCTTTAGAGAGAGCTTACAACTTGTGAGACCTGTGTAAGGTGGAAAATAGAGAGCGAGAAGGTGATGAACTTTGTGGAAGCACTTGGCGAGAATGCAAAATGTGTTTGCATAAGTGCCCTTGTCCCTAAGAAAGGTCACGTTTTAACAAGCAAAAAATTTAGGCACCGATTCATGAATTATGGATTCAAAGAGCACACAACTCAAGGAATTAGGGAAGCTAAGAGAGAAATAGAGTGCATATTACCCCACAATGTAATACTAATGACCTAATAGCTTTGCACATTTCCCAATGCATGCACACCATGTGGATTCAAACACATGTTAGCATGTGTGTGACAGAAATGGTATACATAGGCATTCGTTTTGATAATTTACCAAAATAGGATTTCAATCTAAGCCCATTAATTGGCTTCAATACTTTCACACCATCTAGCAATGTCAGCTCAAATGTTCCTATACCAAATTTTACAGATATCCGATAAGGTCCAATCCACCTTAGCTTGAGCTTACCCGGATGCAAACCCATTCTGGAATTGAATAATAAAACTGGATCACCTTATCAAAAATCTTGAACGTTGTAGTCTGGACCACAAAGAGCTTCTAATGTCTGATGTTAGCATTCCAGCGACTCTGATGTCTCATCTCACACAATGCTTAGCAAACTGGTCCAGATGATGCATGATTGATGCCTTTAGAGAAAGTATGTGAGTAACTGCTACTCAAAACTGAGAATGATGAATTCCATCAACACAACTACTTCCAAGCCATACACTAATGCAAAAGGAGTTGCCACTTTATAAGCTATCTGTCGGAATGCCCATAGTGCCGAATGTAACTTCTATACCCAATCTATCTAATTCTGATTAACTATCTTCTTCAAGATTTTTGGCAACACTTGGTTTATAGATTTATCCTGACCATTTGCTTATGGATAATAAACTATGGATTTCTTGTGAGTTATCATATGATAATTTGTGAGACTCTTGATGACCTCATTCAAGAAATGTTCACCTTGATCACTAATCAGTTTAATTGCACAACCAAATGTGGTTATAACCTTCATGAATGGCCTATGCTACACAGTGTGCACTATATAGCACATAAAAAGTGCTATATAGCACATAACATGGATACAGTGTGCTATATAGCACTCTTCATGAATGGGTTGTGCTACACAGTGTGCTATATAGCACATAACATGGATATAGTGTGCTATACAATACACTTCATGAATGGATTGTGCTATATAGCACATAAAAAGTGCTATATAGTACAAAACATGGATATGAAATGCTATATAGCACTTACAAAGTTCTATATAGTAGATAAAATGGATACAAAGTGCTATATAGCACATAACATGGATACCGTGTGCTAGATAACATTCCTTGTGAATGGGCATGCTACACAATGTGCTATATAGCACATAAAAAGTGTTATATAGCACATAACACGGATATAGTGTGCTATACAGCATACTTCATAAATGGGTTGCGTTACAAAGTGTGCTATATTACACAAATAAAAGAGTTTTATAGCACATAACATGGATACAGTGTGCTACATATCACACTTCAATATCCTTACTCATAAGTGATGGGCACTTGCTTAGTGATATGCTTCTGAAGAAGATAATTTTAATGCCAAAATGAAGAAGATGGAAATGATGAAGGTGTTGAGTTCTACATTCTCAAATGCAGCCAGCCAAAGCAAATAGCCCCCAAAGTGCTTAGAGACAAGTGGGGCATTGTGTGTGAAAGGGGCTCACACTTTGTTACTAGATGGGACTATGAGAAGCATAGTGACCATCATTATTGTTTGCTTGAAAACCAGCATGTTGCCATTATCTTATCTCATCTTGTTAGAGCCCTAAAGTTTGACATGGAGTCGTTGGATCCCAAGTCCAACATGTATTACCTATCCTTTGAGGTGCACAAAGCATTATACAATGCAATGCCATCTAAGGAGGATTACACATAGGAATGTGAGGCCTCACTAATCTATATCAGTATTTGGAGCCAACATTTTCAATATTTCAATATATATGCATTTGTAACATTTTCAGTTCACTGTATTGAAATTTACATTGCCAGAAGCACATATGTTGCATAATAACAAAGGACAAAAGCACATGAAAATGTACTTGATTGATGCTATATAAAACATGTTCAAAGAACATTTGATTACATTGATAAGCTTGATACATCAAAAGTCATATGGACATAATAGCTCATCCAAAACTTGTATTACATATATGGGCTTTTTTGCAACGCCTCCTATAGTATTCTATAGTATAGGCAAAGAGATTGCATCCTTGGGATTGTTCAACAAATGTTCCGCCTCCTATAGTATTCTATAGTATAGGCAAAGAGATTGCATCCTTGGGATTGTTCAACAAATGTTCTGCACAATATTGTTTGGGGTCGTCTGCCATCTTCCAATGATACAGTCATGCAAAAAGAACACTTGTAAGGAACTGAGGGTTCTGGAAGGTGTCCTCTAGGTCGAATGTCTCTGGACAAATACAAGTAGCAGTCTCATTCTCAATGCATTTATACCACATATCATCAACCACAACAGTGTGTTATCACGATTGAAAGAGGGGTAATAGCTCCAAAAATCAGCCAGCCTCTTGAAAAAAATTGGCTTGTTCCAATGTTCTTTAGGCACCCCTCGCACATCTCCAAACTTGAATGGCGCCTCTATACATTCGTCCTATGACAACTCAGTAGCCATAAATTCCTATGCCAGTACAGGTTGGGAAATGACTGATGCATTGTGCTTGTCATATTACTTCTGGTGCACCTGGTCCCACAAGATGATGTTGAATACATTTTTGCACGTACGTAGTAAAGGTACAATAGTTTCATTTTTCTTTCCATGAATGATGTTAAACCACTCTGGATGCTGAATTACAGGTTCACCATTGCCTCTATAAATCTTGTATCTTTTTAAAAGAACACCATTCATGTCAAATATCACCACCTTATTTTTGGGTAGCTTTGGAACAACAACCCTAAGTGGCACGACATCATATTCAACATGTATCTCATTTGCATATACATCACAAGCTAGTTGCTCCACATCATTTGCATCATCATTATCTACATGTACAACACAAGCTGGTTGTTCCACATTTGCATGTACTACATCATCATCTACATCTTCATGTATATGACAAGATGGTTGTTCCACACCATCTAGTTGTGCATCCTCACCATGTAAGTCATTATCATATGTTATGAAGACATCAACATCATCCAAATCCTGTGCACCTATATGCACATCATCATGTTGCTCTTGTACAGTTGCACCATCCTTGTACAATGATTGATTCTGTAAATCAGAAGCTGGTTGTCCCACATGTGCATCCTGATCAGGTGTTACATCATGCTCGACATGTAAAGTTGCATCATCTACAAGTATAATAGAAGTTGGTTGTGCATCATCCTGCTCATATACTTTTTTTTTTTTTTTTTTTTTTTCCGAGAAAAGATCCTTTCATTAGTTATGTAGAAAAACGCCCGTAGGGCTACAAAAGAGATCTCTCCTGCTCCTAACAGAGAGAAGAGCAGTGAATACATCATGGCAGCCCGGGAGACTCTCCCTAGGTGCTGCAAAATACAAGCATCAGTCTAAAGGACTGAGCGGCTAAATCATACAATGGGGGGGGGAAAGAGCCAAACAGGTGGCCTGTAGTGCCAACGGGGGGATCCCGTGTGTAGGGTGTAGAACGGGCCGCAGCGCCAAGTGGTATGAAAGGCCTGGCGCCGTAAAATCGCCTCATCCGAGTCTCCCCGGATGCGGTCGTACTGTCCTCGCAGGGTGTGGATCAACTCCTGCCAAATCCCCCGAACAGTCTCTGCTGGTGGCTCTAATCTCCCCTCAAAGGCCGTGAAGCACCGGGCCCTCCAGGTGAACCAGATGGTGAGGCTGCTGAGGAGCTCCCATCGTAAATCCCTCTCCTGTGTCCAGCTGTCGGACGAGAAATCCGGTGCCGGAACCAGGCGAGGCTGGCCCCTAATAAATCTGATGGCCTGACTGCCCTGCTCCATCTCATAGCCCATAGCAGGCCCTGACAAAGTCGACCAAGCAGCGGCACCCCACGTAAACATACCCTCTGGAGAGAGGGGGGCTAGAATACGCAGCATCCGCAGCCAAATCTGCTGTGCCTGAGGGCAGTCCCAAAGGCAATGTCTCTGTGTCTCCATAGGGTGGCCGCATCGGACGCAGGCCGCCGGAAGACCGCTATAAACAAGCCAAGTGCCAACTGCTGAGCCCCTGTGGGCGACCAGCCACTGAAAAGCCGAGATCCTGCGGGCCTGTCGACTAGCCCAGAGTCGAGCCCAGAAATCCTCCAGGAACTCCTGTGATAGTCCCTGCAATCGCCAATGCCCCGCTGCCGCTGGAGAAACCGTCCTCCTCGCCGTCAAAATATGCCGTCCCAGCCGAACAGTATACTGGAAAAAAGTGATCTCTGTGGCCTCAAGGGATGCATAAGGATCATGCCACTCGTACTCTCCGGGGTCCCACTGTAGCCGGGCCAAGGGGCGTGCTGCATATGCCCATATACGCCAATCCGGGAGCACGTCAGCAGGGTCGGGGTCAATATGCCACTTCCGAGAAGCGGCAGCTACTACCCGAATCCTCTGAAAGGTGCACTCTGCAACCAAGGGCGACTCCACCTCCACTCTCTGGAGTCGGCCCTCATCCTGAATCTCATAATATAGGCAACTGCCATCCTCAGTGCTAGCTCTGACAGCAATCAGGATCTCCAACTGTGTGAAGGCACCCATCCACCGTGGGGCCACTGACTCGAGAGGTGTGAACCACTCCTCTGAAAGTGCCTCCTGAATATCATCCCGCATAATCAACCCCCCTCTGAAGTGACTCAGCCTCTCCACCTGGGTCTCCTCTGGTAGACTGCAGAAAGCCTGCCAGTCTCCAAAACTACGAGCTGGGCCTGCCGCTAAAGGTCCCCAGGCTAGACGAGGCCGAGAACCCAGCATATGACCCTGCTCTGTACGAACCGCTGGGCTCCAGATGAGCGGCTGCCTGGCCCGCTCCTCAACACAAGACGGAGGCCGCTGAGAGAGCCCCGGTCTCAGCAACTCCCAAGCTCTCAGGATACTCAAAGCAAATCTGTCCTCCCATCCTCTACTGAGGCCTGTCCTCCTCATCTCTATGAATATCCAGCGAATCTCTGGTGCCCAAGTACCCCCTGCAGGAGGCGCCCGGGCCTGCAATCGCTGCAAGAGGAGCTCTTTCCAAGGCTCAGCGCCTGGAAGCAACCCCCGAACAATAAGCTTCCCCAATAAGGCTCTACTCTGATCAACTGGATCTATAATGCCCAAACCGCCCTGAGCCAGCGGGAGTGTAATAACTGCCCATGCAACCTTTGCCCGAGCTGGCTGACCGTCCCGCCCAGACCACAGAAAGTTCCTGATCAGCCTCTGTACCTGGCTGATGCAAGAGCTCGAAAAAATCCAGCAAGACGTAATGTACCACATGGTCGCTAACAGCACCTGATTTGCCACCACCACCCTCCCAGCCAAGGATAGTCGAGCTGTACTCCAATACAATAGCTTCTTCCGAATGCTCAGAAGAAGCGGGGCAATCTGCTGCTCAGGTGACAAATCAAGGCCAATCTGGCATCCCAAATACCGCACTGCTGTGCCGGGAGGAATCCATCTAAAACCGGGGTCCGGACTCCATGCCGGAGTGGGAGCACTACTGATCCAAAAGGCCACTGTCTTGCGCCAATTGATCAATGCTCCCGAAGCTGCACTAAAAACCTGGAGCGACTGCTCTGCCCGAATAAGATTGGCCTCTTGGCCATGCAAAAATAAGCCCGTGTCGTCTGCAAACTCAGCATCAAGCAAATCCTCCCCCCGGACTGGGAGCTGAAGTCCTCTCAAACCAACCTCCTCTGCCGTCAAATACATACTCATAGCCTCCGCAAAGAAGAGAAAAAGGAAAGGGGCGAGAGGACACCCCTGACGGACTGATCTGGTCAGCTCAAAACTCGGCCCATGACCTCCTGCAATCAGCACCTGGCTGCGAGCTGTGGAATACAAAGCTGCCACCCCTCTGATCCATCCTGGCTCAAAGCCCAGGCGTAGCATAGTGCCCTCTAAGAATCCCCAATCAACTCTATCGTATGCCTTCTCAAAATCGAGAAGCATCACGACCAAGTCCTCGCCAAGAAACCTAGCTCGGGCCGTCGCCTCCCAGAAAGTAAAGATGTTGTCAAGGATACTGCGCTCCTTGACAAATCCTGTCTGAGTAGCATGAATCAACTCCCCCAGGAAGGGCTGGATCCTCAAACTCAAGGCCTTTGCCAAGACCTTGTATACAGTATTGAGGATCGTAATAGGCCTCCAATGCCGAATGTCATCCGATACTCCCTCCCCCTTGGGGATAAGATAGATCAAGCCCTCTGAAAAGCTCTGCGGCATCACCCCAGTGTCCAAAACATGCTGAAAGCCCCTGCGGAGGCCTGGCCCCAAAAGGTCCCAATAGCGCATAAAAAAGGCCGGCGTCAGTCCGTCCTCCCCTGGGCAACTATGTCGCGGCAGGACCCTCAAGGCCTCGGCAAGCTCAATCTCTGACAGAGGCGCACCTAGAACTGTGCGCATATGGTCTGTGACCCTCCTCTGCACATGGGCCCACACAGTCTGTCTGCATACATCTCGATCCTCAGTGGCTGGCTCCGCTGAAAGCAAGTCACGATAAAAAGCAGTGGCAATGGCTCTGATCTCCCCGAGCTCAGTAGCTATCGATCCATCCGGTCTAGCAAGCTGGCGAACCCCTGCTCGCGCATGACGGGGTCCAGTGATCTCAAAAAACTCCCCAGTCACTCTATCACCAAGCTGCGTCCACTGAGAGGCCTGACGACGATAGTAAAACTCATGTCTCTGCTCCTCTGCCTCTCTAACCTCCTGGCGTGCCTGGCTCAGCTGGGACGCCACCCACTCACATGCAGGCTGCTGCTCCTGAAGGCGCTGTAGCGAAGCAAGGCTGCGTCTCAGCCGTTGCTCCCGCTCGCGAATCTCTCCCAGTCGTGTCAAAGCTGCAGCGTGTAGAAAAGAGCTAAGATCAATGAGTCCCTGGGCACACTGGCCCGCTGCATCCTGGTCAGAGCACTGACTATCATGCCAGATCCTCTCAATGTCCTCAGCGAGACTGGGGTCTGCGAGTACCCTCTCTGGGATCCTCAACTGCAAGCTGGGCTCCCGTGTCCCCTCCTCCAAAGTCAGTATAACTGGCGCATGATCTGAAAATGAGGTGCCAGCAAGAATGCCGACGGAGCCCCCTCGCTCCCCCAACCAATCGCCCACATAAAAGCGATCAATCCGAGATAGATTAGTCCCTCCCTGCCGGCGATCCGACCGAGAGAAACTAAGACTGTCCTGAGACCGGGAGAAAGCCCCATGCTGCCATGCATCAGTGATCCTCAGTGTCATACAAAACCGGTCCCAAGCTGCAAGCTCCGTGCCGTGCACTGTAACATGACTGCCTCCCACCCTATCTGCCGGGTCCTCAAGCATGTTGAAGTCTCCCCCAACACACCAATGTGCGGCCTCTGGCAATGCATCTGTAACCTGAGTCCAGAACTCTGCTCTGGCACTAGCATGATTGGGCGCATAGATGTTGAGCACACCCAATAGCTCGTCATGCATCCTCAGAATGACATACTGTGCTCTACCAGGCACAATGATCCCTCGGTCCACAATGGCCTGCCGCCATGCGTCTGCAATAACCATGCATACTCCTCCCTGTCCACCCAACGGACCAAACCCTGCAGACCAGAAAGTGTCCCATCTACCAGGCATCACCGAACCATATCTCCGGATCCTGCTCTCACCCAAGTGGTGCTCCTGCATCATCAGAATGTCAATGCTGCCTCCAACCAGACATCTCTGTAGCTCCTGCCTCAAGCAGCCTCGATAGCGTATAAAGTGTGCTCCGCCAAGGCCCTGTACATTCCATGAGATGATCCTCATGGATGTCCTACTGAGGTGGATGCTGTCTCAGCCGTACGGCGGGCCTTCGCAAGCGGCTTGGATGGAGAGTAGTCCCCATCCGAACGGCTGCGAGTCTGCCCACCCGGTGTACTGCAAGAATCCCGGATCAGGCGCCAGTGGCTGTGACCCATGGCGACTGCCTCCTGCTCTGACATAGTAACCTCGTGAATGCTCACATATCCTGGGTCGCGCGCCAAATCTGCAACTATGCGCACGACCAAATGTCGAATCCCGGATGTATCCACACCCTCGGGATCCAAGACAAAATGAGCCAACTCCCAAAGTCGGCCTAGCACATCTGTAACCTCCAAATCGCTCATGTGATGTGAAAACTCAACTGCCTGAGTCTTCAACGTGCTGAGAGCGAGCTCTAGAGTCCACTCCCGGTCACAAGGTCCACATAGAGGGAACGAGAAGGCCACTGCTGAGTCTAGTGCCTCCTCCCCGCGGGCCGGAGGTATCACTACATGCACTCGGATGGGTGCTGGCTCATGGGGGCCCTCTGCTCCAAAAAGCCGTGTGAAGGTATAATCAAACGCCGCCGAGCGCTGTCGAATGCCGAGGCGACTCAGCCGACTACGAATAGAAGAAATCCGTGAGGCCCTAATCGGCATAGGTCTCCTCTGTGATGCTCGAGCGAGGTCAGTGCTCAGCGCCCTCCGGACTGCAGGTGAGCGCCAGGGAGCTGCCAGGACCTCCCGGGAAGGCGAGGCGGGCGGAGGGGGAGGAGGGGGAGGCGAGGGAGGAGGAGAGGGAGCCGCTGCCGAGACCGGAGCGGGGGCGGGAGGAGGCGATGGTGGAAGCGAGGCGGTGGGAGGGGATGGGTGTGGAGGAGGTGAAGGAGGGGGAGCTGGCATCTCCTGGTCCTCGGTCGCTGCAGGGGTCTCCTCCTGAAGGGGAGCAAATCTGTTCCTCACGGGAACCCAGTGAGGCTGAGACTGTGGCTGCTGCTGCAGCGGTACCTGGGCGTGCTGCGGTGGCTGTCTCCCTCGACGGCGCCCCTGTCCAGGCTGCCACTCCGAGGTCTCTGTGGCCTGAGCAGGTGTCCCTGAGGCAGCCTGCCGAGCCGAATCTGTGGGCGGGCCATCCGTGGCCTGCTGCTGTGGTGAGGGCCGAGGTCTCCTGCGAGGGCAGGCCTTGGCCAAATGACCGACCTGCCTGCAAATGAAGCACTGGTTCGGGAGCCCCGAGAACTCCACTCTCTGATCTATCCACCCCCCCCCTATCCTAGGTAGCTGAATGACCTTAGGAAGGGAGGAGATGTCAGATACTAACACTCTGACCGAAGGTAGCCCTGCTGCTCTGGCCACCACTGAAGCTGCTGAGGGGCCCGTCTCAAGAACCGAGCCCACCAGTGCTCCGAGCCTGGAGAGGAGCGGAAGATACTCCCGGCGGAGACCAGGGAAACAAACTGTAATGTGGAAGAGGCGCTCTCCCTGCTCCGCCGCAGCTGGGTCAAATCCATGCTGCCAAGGCCTGAAGAAAGCCCGAGCACCCCTGATATCCAGAGGACTCATGGCAATGACCTTGGCAACGCTCTGGGCGGCCTCGAACTCGATCTGATAATGTCCCCGGCCCAAGAGCTGTACATCAAGGATCTTGCCCACATCTGCAAGAAGGCGAGCCTGAAGTAGATCCCTGATCTCCCCTCTGCTGGGGCGAGTGCCGACTATACGGCAGATGGTGGAGTGAGCCTGAAGGCGTTCCACCTCTGCGGTGAGGCTCGCTTCCTCTTCCGGCGAAAGAGAAAGCCTGATGGGGAGGACCTCGGTGGCGGGCGAGGGGGCTGCGGAAGAGTCCCTCTGAGACGAGGCGGGAGGAGTCTCCATCAGAGTCTGAAGCTCAAGCGAAGGCGAGGCGAAAGCGGAAAACCTGCAAGAAGCGGGCTGCACACCAAGAGGCGGAAGGATGGAAGACGAAGAGGGAAAAAAAACACAAAAACCCCCAAGGGGTGAGAAGCAGGGAAGGGGGGGGCGGCGAAAAGAGGAAAGGCCCAGAGGGGGGGGCGGCGACAACGCGAGGAGGAGGAGAGAGGCGGGGCGCTGCTGATAGGAGGCGGCGAGAGCAGGCGAAAAGGCGGGGGGGCGACCAGGCGGCAGCGGGGGGGGGATGGCAACAGGCGACAGCGGGGGGGGGAAGGCGAACAGGCGGCAGCGGGGGGGAACAGGCGGCAGCGGGGGGGTGAGGCGAACAGGCGGCAGCGGGGGGAGGGTGGCGAAATGGCGAAGAGGGGGGGAGCGGCGAGGAAGGAGGGGGGGCGGCGCAGCAGCGAAGAAGGAGAGGGGGGGCGCAGCGGCGAGCAGAGGGAAGCAAGCGGGGGGCGGAAGGCAAACAGGCGCGAGGAGGGGGGGGGGAGCGACGGTGCGCAGAGCAGGGTGAGGCGGGGAGCTTCAGCGAGCGAAGTGTTTACTCGAACAAAACCTTCCTGCTCATATACTTTTGCATCATGCTCAACACGTATAGTTGCATCTTGATCATATATTGTTGCATGGATGATCCTCAACACGTACAACTACAACATCTACATGTGCAATAGAAGTTGTGCATCATCCTCACCATCCTTGGCATGTAATTTAGAAGCTTGCTCTTGCACAGTTGCATTTACAGAGACATCTACATGTCGTGCATGCACGTGGACATCTTCATCCCCACAACATTCTCAGATATATTTGTAGGTACATCATGCACATGGACATCTACATTTACAGGCACATCTACATGTACATCATGCATCTGCACATCTTCATCCACAGCATTTATAGAGACATCTGCATGTGCATTCAAAGAGCCATCCTTAGGAAACGTATAGGCCATAGTACAAAACTTTAACAAAACAAATCCAACAACAACTAAACATTGAAAGCAGTGTAGACATGAAAAGAACAAATTTTGTATGAAAGCAACACTCAGTTATACTATGTTCTTAGAGAATTTTCCAAATGCTCCAAAGGCTACATGACAAGAGGTCGTGCCATCTTGCAAACAACATAGCATAGATGTTACAATGTCATTGAAGTTGAACTGACTTCTTTGACATACCATTCCTCTCAACATTTTGTTTAGTGGCTCTTTTGGCCATGAAGTTGGCAAGTGGAACATCATCATCGGCAACTATTGGGGAGATGGTAGATGGTTCACATGGCATATCCACATTTTTCATCTCAACATTGGCAGGCTGCCCTATTGACCTGCCCAAGTCTTCTCCATCTACATTGATGCTCGATGTTTCCTTCTTTTTCATCTTTTTGGTTCTCTGTTGACGGTGCCTTCAGCTTCTATACACATAATGCTTTGCATCATTAAAAGGTACATATTTGAACAACGATAATACATGCATTTACAATCTTGAATCTGTAATACCCTTACTCATAAGTGATGTTGTGTCGGTGAGCTCCTGGCTGGGGTCTGCACAAACGTTAAGTGCACATCACTAATCCTTCCTCTCTTTGGTGTGGACACTTCTCTTTGGTTTCCTCTCTGTGGTGTGGACACTTCTCCACCACCTTATTGTGCTTCATCTGCATGAGAATTTTGCTCTGCTCATTTAAACAAACAATTAACATTAATACTAGTCTATAGAACAATACAAAGTATTCTACACTACACACCAGAAGGTGGGGAGATACAAATCCCGTAGTATCCTGCCCATCGTTCTCAAATAGAGAGTCTAAACCATGTCGCACATCTACATAGAAATTACATGATCTCATCCTTTACTAACATATACAAGATACAAGACCCTTTTAGCACATACCATTACTTGGTGATGTATGAATACCTAGCATAATTTTAGCCCTTTCTAGGATTGTCTCCTTGAAAGAAATCTCAATACAAGTACCATTTTCAATTGCTACATGTGCAAAGCAAAGAAAATGGTACATGTGACCGCAAGGCAAAGAGAAGACCTCCAATGCAATTGTGGCAAATGAGAAACCACATGCTGAGCAATGACTACACCCACCAATATTCATACAGACACTACTCGCATCCCCAACAACTGGTGGGCATTCCTGAACCATGATTGGAAACCTAGACTTTTCCTTGGCCATCAATTTAACAAAAAACTTGTATTGCGTTTGTGCCTTCTCACTCATCCTCTCTGCATGTGCCAGTGTAGCCTACTTATCACATAAAAACTATAACGTCATTTGAAATATGATAAAAGAAAAAATCTAATGCATAAGAACACAACGGTTACCACATTTACATGCAAAAAAACACATACTAAACAACACAATATCAAAGCCAAAACCTTTATGTGACCATAACTATTCTATGCTATATAGCATACTGTTTTATATAGCAAATTGTGCTATATAGCACAGTTTATGGTATATAGCAATTTGTGCTGTATAGCACAATCTGTGCTGTATAGCACAGATTGTGCTATGTAACTCATTGTTTATGTTATATAGCATATGCTTGTGCTACATGGCATAGACTTCGTGCTATGAAGCACTTGCTCTTGTTGTATATCACAAACAATGATCTACATAGCACAATCTTTGCTATATAACACAAAATATGAGATATGCATAATAACCTATACATGCACTTTTATTTCTGTGCTATATAGTACATGTTTGTGCTACATAGTAACATACTAAGGCATCCATGCACATTTAATTATACTATATAGCACAAACTGTGTTATATAGCACAAACTGTGCTATATAACATTTTCTTGTGCTACATGGCATACACTTCGTGCTATGAAGCACTTGCTCTTGCTGTATATCACAAACAATGAGCTACATAGCACAATCTGTGCTATATAACACAAAATATGAGCTACATAGAGAAGCATGCATAATAACCTATACATGCACTTTTATTTCTGTGCTATATAGTACATGTTTGTGCTATATAGTAGAGAAGCATAGATACTAAGGTATGCATGCACATTTAATTATGCTATATAGCACATGTTTGTGCTATATACCATTTGTTTGTGCTATATAGCATAGAATTTATGCTATGAAGTACTTGTTTGTGATACAAAGCACATGTTTATGCTATATACCCTTTGTTTGTGCTATATAGCGTAGACTTTATGCTATGAAGTACTTGTTTGTGATACATAGCATAGACTTTGTGCTGTGAAGAATTTATTTTTGTGCTATATAGTACATGTTTGTGCTACATAGTAGAGAAGCATGCATACTAAGGTTTACATGCACATTTAATTGTGCTATATATCACATGTTTGTGTTATATACCATTTGTTTATGCTTTATAGCACTTGTTTGTGCTATATAATATAGACTTTGTGCTATGAAGCACTTGTTTGTGCTACATAGCATAGACTTCATGCTATGAAGCATTTATTTGTGCTATATATCACATAAAATGAGCTACATAGCACAGTCTGGAGCAACATAGCACAAAATCTGAGCTACATACCATAAAGTATATGTTATATAGTAGAGTGTGGTATGCAGGACAAAGTTTTTGCTATAAATCACAAATTCTGTGCTATATAGCACACACTATATGCCATGTATCACAAAGCTTGTCATATATAATATAGAGTCTGTTCTATAAAGCACAACAAAATACTTCATAGCACAAAGTCTATGCTATATCACACAAACATATGATGCTATATAGCACAAAATGAAAAGTGCATGTATAGCTTGTAATGCATGCTTCTCTACTATAAGTATGCTTCTCTACTAAGTATGCTATATGTTGAAGAGTACTCAATATGTGCTATAACACCTTTGCATCATCGATGTTTCTTTGTAGTTCAACAATGTCATCTTTTAAATGCAACATTTGTAGCATGTGAAGAAGTCGTTGCCGATCTACATCTTCTTTCAGACTATTAAGTTCACCTTCAAGCCAACTTATGTCTAAACATTTTCCCTCTGCCCTATATAATTTTTGAGAAGCGTCATCAAGAGTATGATGTGCATGATCAACGTCACAATTCACTTGACCCAATCTCATCTCAGCTGAAGTTTTCATCATCTCAATGCCATGCATGTGCTCTTTTTGATATAGACCTGGTTTCATTGTTGTGTTCTTAATAGGTGTCATAACTTGAGGTTTTTTATTGGAGGGTGAAGAGAATCCAGTTGATGATTTGACTCTTTGTTCCCACCTCTTTCGCTTTGCTTCCATGTGTGTCCTAGACTCTGCATGCTCCATCGCACTCTCTGCAAATGGAGCCCATGCAATTGCGAAAGGCTACTTTTCTGTAACCTTATGTGCTGGCTTGTAGTTCTCCAAAGCAAAGGCCTTTGAAAATGAGTGCCCAATTTCATAATTTGGTGGTGCCTTCTAGTAGACAGAGTAATGCCTCAAGACAAGCTTCTCTGCAAACTCATCCCGCACATGATAGGCCTTCACCTTTTTCTAGCCTGGAATTGGTATTGAGCATGTGAAAACCAAATTCCAATCTTTAACTTGAATTGCTCAATCCGTGAGGTCATAACTCTCGAGGATCCAATCCCTCCATGATGCTAAGCCCATACTCTTCATTGAACTCGTGTAAATCTACAAAACCTCGTTTGTAAAGGTACCTTCATAGTGGAATTTTTTTTTTGTAGCTTTGCGTGTGCTGTGTTGGGTGCCATGGTATTTTGTCAACTTGCAAATTGTTCAACCTGAAAAAAACAAGAAAATTTCTTATCAATGAATTGATACCTATTAAATGGGAAGAAAAAGAGTTGTTGCTATTTTTGGGGGGGGGGGAGAGAGAGAGAGAGAGAGAGAGAGAAAACATGCCTCGTAAGAATATCTCCACACTTCCTAAATCTTCTCATGCTACCCTTTATTCTCTCCCAATAGATTCTTCTCACCTTTTCACAGGTTCTCTCACATTTACAGATTCTCTTTTACAGCCTCTAGCCAAGGGCTTGTTCCCGCACACACCCTATTCACTTGTATATTTCAACACCTCCCCTCAAGTGAATACTCCTAGCACACCTAGACCCTATACCAAGTTTCCCTCTTACTTACTTGATAGTCCGCGACCGACCAATGCCTAGCACACCTCCCCTCAAGTGAACTTAGCACACCTGGACCCTGTACCAAGTTTCTCTCTTACTTGATAGTCCGCGACCAGTGCCTCAAGTCCCTAAACTCATAGTCCTTGACACACTCTCTCTCTGTGTGTCCAAGGCTACTACAAGTGCCCGTGACCTTGACTAAAGTGCTCACACATACATCTACCACATGGCCTACATCATCAGTGGCTTAGAGGTGGTTTTACTCTGTTGGGGCAGGTTACATTGGGTTGTGGGGTCTCTCTCTCTCTCTCTCTCTCTCTCTCTCTCTCTCTCTCTCTCAGAAAAGATGATCTGACTCCACTTCCTTAGGAGCCTCCATGAAGTTTGCCGATGTCGTTCCTTCTCCACTGGGTTTGCTGTAGCAATCTCTTGCCATGTGTCCTGGCTTTCCATAGTTGTGGCAAGTGAAGGTCCTTCCTCCTACTCTGCCTCTTCCTCGTCCTCGTCCTCGTCCTCGAGAGAATCCTCCTCGGGTGAAGAATGCTTTTTCTTCTCTTACTGTTGAGTCGAGCCATTTCTTCTCTTTGCCTCTGCTCTCTTGCTCTAGTAGAGCTCCTTCTATCTCGTGTAGCTTCAATTCAGGTACATTCTTTAGTGTTGCTACAATATTTTCATATTCACCTTTGTCCACACTCTTCAGAAGCACTGCTAGTGCCTCATCATCTTCTACCTTTTTGCCAATAGCTGCCAGTTGTTGCTTAATGCTTTTATATCTGTTCAAGTGTGTGATTAAAGTTTCACTTTCCTTCATATCCAATTTGTAGAATTGCATTAACAGATTTATCTTTGAATTTTTAGCTTGTGTGCCAAATAATTTATTGAGTTCATCCCATGCATCTTTTGCCCATTGTATCCTTGTGATGTGATGAATGATTTCATCATTTAAACTGAGTGCAATAAGTCCCAATGCTTTTTCATTCCTGCTCTTCCACACTGATTTTCCCCTCTCACCTCTGGGCATTCATCTCTTCCCTCAACTAGCCCCCACAGATTTTTCCTCATGAGCAGATACATGGTTTTTGTCTGCCATGTGTAAAACCGCTCCCCATTAAATTTGGCTATTTCTTGTGTTGTACTCATGATGATGTGAAAGAGGCCTTACCTCTTGATCCAATTTCAAGATTCAAGGGCAGTGTCTACCCTTTTACAACTCAATCTGGTTTTTGGGAGATGATTACAACAGATTTATCAGCCAGAAATTACATTAAATCAAGGGTAATCAATTTGTACGGAATGGTTGGAGTATCAAACCATCTCCGAATTGCAATATGAAGTTATAGGGATCTGTATCAGATACCTAATGGTTAATTTGAACCCTCAATTGCACCAAAATATAATCATTAGTATTTATTAATCATTGATTAGCAAATTAATCCTCTGTTTTGTGTGCAAAAAATAGAGTATGCGGGGAGCCCAGATCTGAGGCCTTAGAGTTCAAATGAGCTCAAATCCTTTCAAGGCCATCAATAGCAATTAGTCTAGTAGAGGATTAAGCCAAGAAACACAAGATTTGACCAAACATTGAATGCTTAATCTCTATTTTACCAAAGTCACCTGCAGATTTGATGAAGAGCTTGGATCTATCTCACTGTAGACTTGATCAAATCAAATTCTAACTTCACCAGCTTCTTGTAGAGCATGCTTGAAAATCCCCGGGGCTAAGAGGAATTAGATCAATTTGATTTGGAGTAGACAAGATCTGCAACTTTCTCAGAAAAAACTGTGCTGGAAAAAACACAATTTGCTCCTGAATGCGCCAGCGGTTTGATGATCTTTTTGCATGGGCTGGAGCCCAATGGTTATGGCTAGCTAGGGCTGAAATGTTTTGAGCTAATGTTGTGCCTAGAGTGAGAGGGAGCTCCTCCACTAGCTGGGGGTGCAGAGACTAGTTGAAAAAGAGGTGAAAAATATTAATTTTCTACTAATCCTAATTAGCAAAGTGATTAGCAAGATAATGGGCTCACAAATTGATGGATTCTAGGCTTGGCTCTGATACCATGTTAAAATTATAGCAATGTGATAAGCTATGGTGGATCAAATGCTAGAATCAACATCATTAACAAAGTGATTAGATGACGTAATTAGTGAGCAATTAACTAATAGCTTAATGTAGGCATGGATAATAAAAAACCAGCAAGTTCTCATTAGGCCAATGCCTCAATTTATAGAGTTTACATCCAAGCATCTAATCCCACTGATTTCTCCTTGATTCACTCCACCTCTTTTGCTTGATTCTCTCCCAGAATATCTCCACACTTCCTAAATCTTCTCATGCTACCCTTTATTCTCTCCCAGTAGATTCTTCTCACCTTTTCACAGGCTCTCTCACATTTACAGATTCTCTTTTACAGCCTCTAGCTAAGGGCTTGTTCCCGTACACACCCTATTCACTTGTATATTTCAACACATCTCAAGGTGGTCTAGGATGTAGACACCTATGAAGTGAAGCAAAAACATAGAGAAAGGAGAAAAGGCATGGAAACTTGCACGTGTAGTGCCACCACCTCCACCCCTTTACCAGTCATTTCTTAGGCTCCTGAAACAGAACCATTGGGCATGCCAGGTGTTGATCTGTGGGATTCACCCTTACCCAAAGTGCCACCAAAGTTTATGAAGGTGGTCGGATAGACTCTAGTAGAGCACCAATCCAGCCCACATGGCCAAGTATTCACCTACTCCTCAAGGTGTTGCAGGTCATTCTTCAGCCTTAGATTCTTCTTGGATGGATTTACCTTTAGTTCCTACAAAATTAGATCACTAGATTGATTCCATCTTGCCTCTATGGTCCCTTCATTCTCGAAGCATCTTGGGTTTGGACCACTGATTCACCCTTACCCACCTTCTTAACATATCATCACCTTCTACATATCATCACCTTCTACATAGTTTAGAGGTTGAAGTTGGTAATATAGCATCCACCTTATCTTTGTTTTATTACTAGACTGAAAATTTAATGGGGTTACTCCTCCAAGTGGTTGTTCACTAATCATGCAAAGGTTTGTCATAAGATTGGTAGAAGTTGATGCCTTTCCACTTGATTTGTATAAACAATCTTTGATCGAATGGTCATTACTCATCCGGGTGGTTATACACTAATCATGCAAAGGCTTGTGGCAAGATTGGTAGAAGTTGATGCCTCTAATCTATATGAACAGTCTTTGATCAAATGCTCTCTACTACATAATTTGAACATGTATAAGCTAGAACTATCATTACTTGTATGAGCAGGGAGAGGTGAGCTAGAGGTCCTTGTTGCAAGCAAACACACACACATAAAAGTCAACAAGCATACAAGAGAGATGGATGGATAAATTTTATTCTATTCTTTTCTCTTCTCTACAACCATAACATAAAGAGAAGACTACATACTATAAGGAAAAGTGATTTACTAAAACATACAAGGTCAGTCCATAGGGTGAACCTGACTACATGAGCTCTAGTGGTAGCAATAACTATGCCATAACTCTAGTGAAACAAATTGGCTATCTCATAGCCTGTAAAGCACTCACGGCATATCACGCGTAATCTCACCACCAACCACGCCAGTTGGCAAAAGTGCAGAGGAGCTATCATCCGATTGTGTAATCTATATCCGCACTCAATATCTCAACATTGCACAAGAGTTTTCAATTGATCTTCAAATTTTTGAGAGGCCATTCCATGACTCACTGGGGTCTTTGTGGTAATTATAGCACTATAATGGAGCACCCTACTGACTCACTGTAATGGAGCACCCTACTGACTCACTGGGGTCTTTGTGGTAATTATAGCACTATAATGGAGCACCCTATTGATAGTTGAATTAATATTACGTGCCTTCCACCCTTCCACTGGGTAGTGGTTTGAAATAGTGGTTTGAAATGTGAGTAGTCCCTCATAGTAGTCATTGTTTAACTCTAACTCGCAAGGATACTGACTTTTTTCCACTGGGGTAGTGGTTTGAAATGTGAGTAGTCTCTTGTAACATAAAAGTTTGGCATGATATCTTGTGGCTCCTCATAGTAGTCATTTTTCAACTCTAACTTGCAAGGATACTCACTTTCTTCTACTGGTTTCTCAATCTTATAACTTTTAAACATGAGATAGAATCCCTCGTTGACTCGTGCTCTTATTTCTTGATGTTATGGAGCTATGCAGCACTGGGCTCCATTTGTCACCACCATGAAAACTAGAGACAAAAAATGTTAGGGAGAATGAAAGAGTTTTTGTTAAGTTTTATATTTTCCCACAAGTTTCACAAGTTGACTCAAAGATTTCTATGCATGGATCTCCATCACCCATAAATCTTTACATCAATTTAGCAATGTTATGTGGATTCATGTGTGTCATCCTTGGCATGTGAGGTGTTCCTAACTCCTTTTTTGCAACCTCCCTAAATATTTATGTAACCATCCTAGCATATTAACTAGGTTTATTGTCACAAGTTGTGGGGTTGGTCCTAGGAAACATCCTAGATTTGGTCTTTGAAGTGGTCTTATCAAGGGTAATACCCTTGTCTTCCTCCCCTTCCAGAGTGAGGCACATATTGAGGTATGGGCCTAAATTTGGGTGCATCATAAGAGTGTGAGTATTTCTCTTATGGTGTTGAGTGGAGCTCCCTCATGATTTTGTAGTATTTCTTCCTGCATGTGTACAAGCAATGAACCCAAGGTCTATCAATAGTTTGTTAATATTATCTATCGCATACAATTTCTTGATAATTCCTTTTATCTTGTCAAGATTAAGCTCTACAATATTAGGTTGAGTAGCTATCTCCTAAACCTCCTTTGAGCCCTCTATAATTGGCTCCAAAGGTGGCAAAACCTCATTAAGGGCTTGAGCAAGATCGTAGGCTCGTGAGACGGCTCCGCTGAGGACCCAGTTAGGTCTGTCTCTCTACACACACACACACACACACACACACATACGTATATAATTTTTTTAAAATATCTTTCACATCTCTCTCTCAAAAAAGAAAAAGAAAACAAGGGGAAGGAGGGAGGGCAATGGTGTCAGCACCACTGTCCCCCCCCCCCCCTCTCTCTCTCTCTCTCTCTCTCTCTCTCTCTCTACATACACACACACACACACACGCACGTATGTATGTGTATATATATACATATAAATATATATATCATATATATGTATATATCTACATACATACATACATACATACATACATATATATATACACACACACACACACACACACACACACACACACACACACACACACATACATACATACATACATATACATACATATACATATATGTGTGTGTGTGTGTGTGTGTATATGTATATGTATATGTATATACATACATATACATATATGTGTGTGTGTGTGTGTGTGTACACACACACACACACACACACACACACACATAAAGAAAATGGGAATTGAGGGCAATGGCACTAGTGTCACTCTCCCCCCTTTTTTAAGCACGAGAGAGAGAGAGAGAGAGAGAGAGAGAGAGAGAGAGAGAGAGAGAGAACAACAATAAGAATAGACTATGAAAAGATAAGCTATATGTATATGTCCATGATGTATATGATCAAATGTATACGTCCATCATGATGTATGATGATGTATTCATGATGGTATATCCCTGATGGTATGTCCATGATGATATGTTTAAGTGTGATCATATGTTCAAATTCTGTAGTTCCATAATGTATAGGTCCATAATGCTTATGTCTTCAATAGCAATCATAACAAGAGTGTACAAGGAATAGTAGCTATAGTATAAGTAGGATGAGGAGAGGAGGAGGAGGAGGAGCATATACATTAGCAATAGGAGAAGCTACAACACAGCATGCAGCAGTAGATGTAGGAGGTGGAGAAGGAGGAGCACGTTTAGGAGCATATACATTATCAAATAGGAGAAGCTACAACACATGAGGAAGCAGTAGATGTAGGAGGTGGAGGAGGAGGAGTGGGTTCAAGAGTAAAAGGCAACAATTGCTAGAGAATGAGGGGAAAGACGAGAAGAAGGAGGGTGAGTTGGAGGAGGAGCAACAACAAGAGCCAGCGCAGCAGAGCAACACCAATAACAAGAGCATGAGGATAGCCAAGAGGACTATAAAGCAGAGGAGGAGGGGGAGGTTCAGGAGAAAAAGCGACAATTGCTAGAAAACGAGGAGAGAGAGGATGAGGAGAAGGAGGAGGGTGAGTAGGAGGAGGAGCAGCAGGAGAAGCAAGAGCAACATCAAAGACAACAAGAGGACAAGGAGGTCTCCAAGAGGACCAACACGCAGAGGAGGAGGGGCAATATGAGAACAATAAGTAGGATAAAAAAGAGAAAGACGACAAGGAAGATCTGCATGAGGAGGAACATGAGCATGTAGAGGAGGAGGAAAAGTAGCACAACAACTGTAACTACTAGAGGAGGAGGAGCAATACCAGTAGCAACAACTGTAACTATTGGAGGAGGAGGAGGAGAGCAGTAGCAATAATAGTAGCTGTAGCAATATAGCAGTAGCAATAGCAATAACAATAGCAGTTAGCAGCAAACAACTATAGCTACTAGAGTAAGAGGTGGAGGAGGAGTGGTAGTAGTAGTAGTAGGAGGAGGAGGAGTGGTAGGAGGAGGAGGAGGAGTAGAAGTAGAAGGAGAGGGAGGAGCAAGACTAGAATGAGGAGGAGAAGTAGAAGGAGAAGGAGGACAAGGAGGAGCACTAAGGGAAAGATTTATATATGAATGAAAATTAAGTTACATTCATGAGTATATGACCATGTATATATGAATAGAAATTAAGTTACATTCATGAGTATATGACCATGTATATATGAATAGAAATTAAGTTACATTCATGATGCATATTACCATGTATATGCCCATGGTGAGATGATGGTATAGGTAGGAGGAGGAGGAGGAGGAGGAAGAGCATGATGTATACATGAATGGAAATTAAGTTACATTCATGATGTATATGACCATGTATATGCCCATGATGGGATGATGGTATATATGTCCATGATGGTATGCATGTCCATGTTATGTATGGTAAGTCCATGTCATATATGGTATGTTGCATGTGACATGCTGACATGGAAACTTCATTACCACATCATCATACCACTTCTGCCATCAGCAACACACCCATAGAATAAAAGCTCGCTATAAACATTTTCCAAAAAAAAAATCGTCAAAATGTTTAGCTCTTTGTTATATGGATATTAGAAATTATGTAGTATGTGCATATCCCATTCTCTCAAAAATGACCCTACCTGCCTCAATTCGTATTCCATAATCTTCTTAAGATGTTTTAACTTGATATTCTAAATATTTTATTGAATGCATCTCAAGCTTGTTATACTTGGCTTCTTTACACTATGATTCGTCTTACGCCAAGAATTTTGTTATTACTTTAGCTCAAGCTTGTTATACTTAGCTTCTTTACATTATGATTCATCTTATGCCAAGAATCTTGTTATTACTTGGCTTCTTTACAATATGATACATCTTATGCCAAGAATCTTGTTATTACTTTAGCTCAAGATATGCACTTCATATAAAAGAAGAAATTGCTTTAGCTATAATAAGTTCAATATTCTTTCCTTCTTATAAAATGTGCATTGATTGTTTATCAAAAATCCTTTGTACTTGTTTGATGCTTTAGAATGTACATGAAGATTTTTGAAATATCTCAATGGTTTATAATAGTTCTTGGTGCAATTTTTGGATATTTTGCCTTCTTTTGGTGTGGTAAATGATAATCTTCATATTGTGGTTCTTTTAACAAAGAAATACTGATCGTTTTGAATTAATTAGAGTATTAGGGCTCCCATCTTGTAGACTTTTTCAAAGAATAGACATAGGTCATGCACCTCTATTAGAAATTAGTGCTTTCCTTGAATTTCCAAGGTTTTTGTGAACAAAAAATCTTTTGTTACATTTTCTTTTGATTAAAATCTACTACTATTCTCCACATAAATTCATTGTGTATGCGGTGGTGTATTTAAGCAAGTCATACATCCACAAGACAATAAGACTTATATGGAGAGTATTATTTTTTCTTGTTACAATAGGTACAAATTCATTACCACATATGTATGTGGTGGTGTATTTGAGCATGTCATACATGCACACGTCAATAGGCCATATATATATAGAGCCCAATATGAAAATTGAGCACATTGTTGGCATTACAAAGTTATGATAGCTTGAGGAGGTTTTGTACCACTGGGTTGTTGAATTCTATTGAGTCCTAGGCAAGTCCTTAGGATTGAAATGTGGAAGCAAAGTCAAAGCAGCATATTTGCATTAATAGTGGTTGGTTACTACATGATGGAATGATGACTATAGACTCATACATTTTGCAATGCCTTATGTGGTTGATAAGTTGGGCTCATTATTGGATTCATGTAGGGATTATATTAGGGTATCTTTCTCTTAGACTATGGTACTTATAGGCTTTTGTTCTTGCCGCTAAATCGAAATGTAGATTAATTAGCAAAGGGTCACAAACGAAGACCAGCCCCTAGAGGGAGCAATACCTATCAATATTAGGGCCATTGAGAATGAGGCCATCCATTTACGAAGAACCTCTAGAGAACAATGTAAGGAAACTTAGCTAGTATGACACTAAAGTACTCATCAAGTGATTCTATGATGCACTTTATAATAGCCAAATGCAAAGGTGCTTGAATAGCATAAGAAAAGTCTTGTGGCAAGTCTTAGTAATTGCAAATGTAATTTACAAGGGTTAATGTGAAGGTGAAAATAAATCCCATTGTATTCACGAGGATATATTCATGAGGTACAATGACTTTTGCTATTGATGGGGTTCGTATACTATGTTATGTAGTTTTGTGGCTCATGAGTTGGTATGTTAAAAGAAAAGACACACCATAAAGCTTTTTACCCCTAAGCTTCTTTGGCCCCAATGACTAGGATTCAAAGATACCCACCTACTTTATTGGAAGCTTAGTTTGCCTTTTTTAATTTAAATTTTATTTTCAATATGGGTGACTCGTCTAATTAAATATGAACACTTCATTTTTAACAATGATGAGCACTCCCACATCGTTCTCAAGCGTTCCCATTGGTAATTTTCATTGTGCATGTGAGCAACTTCTAAGTTTTCTAGTGAATTAGGATTTGGTTGGAACAACAATGAGTCCAAAATACACAAAAAGCATGTGAGCAAAGAGCCTTTAGTTGTGGCTAGTCAATAGACACAATCAAGATCTAGAGTGCTTTCATGCACATCAATAGACATGAACCCAATCTAAATACAACACAAAGGGCCTTTAGTTATGGCTAATCAATAGACATAGCCGTGAACTAGAGTGCTTTCTTGCACTCACAACAATAGACATGAATCCAATCAGTGCTTTCTTGAACATCAATGGACACTAACCCAATCTACAAAGTGCTTTCTTGCACATCAGTAGACACAAACCCAATCTGGATACAACACACAAAAAGGGGAAAAAAACTTAGATACATCACACAAAAAAGGGGGGGGGAAATTTAGATGAACCACACTTACTTTTCTCTTTTGGTTGTAGCCAAGTTAGAATGTGCATAGGTGACTTTGTCTTAACTCAAAACAAGTAATACTATGCATAGGTGCCTTTTTCTTAACCTAAGCAATAATGTGCATAGGTGCCTTTTTCTTAACCTAAGCAAAAATTTGCAAATGTGCGTGTGTCTTAACAACCTAAACCAAGATGCTTTACACCATCTCTCAACATCCATTGCTCCATTCTATGGGTTTTTTCATTAATTCAGCCAAGATAAGAGTGTAATTTAAAGATACTTTTTCAACTTTCATTTCATCGCAACAACCAATTTTTATACTCAACCAAGCATTGGTGTAGCTTACACACCTCAATTTTGGATGACACATTGTCACTCAATATTCTAACCTAGAACTTCTCATTAAACCGGAAGTTCTCGTCAAGGTGGCACAATTTTGAATGCAATAAACTTAGCTAATGATAAACTAATTTGCTACCAACCTTTGAAGCCCACAACACATTGTGCAAGGGTGTAATTATTATTGATTGTAATGATGATTTCCCCTTCTTGTTAAGCTATATATGATCTCGACATCGATGCACACAAACATATTTGTGTAACATTTTAAACAAGCTTCATATTAATCCAAAACATGTATTATAGTTCATAGACATGTCACTCCAATTAAGCAACCACTGTATAACTTGCTATATTCATTGGTCCTTATCTAGGCACATACTTATAATAGGAGACATAATTGTAGCAGTAAATAAACACATGAACTTGAAAAGAGAACATAAATCTCACGTGAAGTGTGCCTTGATGAATTGATTAAAATTGGACAAGATTTGCACTAGATTGGGTAGTGATGCCCATGGAGCTTTTCCCAACAACACTAAATCAACACGGTAATGTATATGATTCAACAAGAAGACCAGCAAAAGATTTGCATTAAAAAAAAGCCCAAGTGAGTGAATGTTGTTGAATGATCACAACCTAGACCAGGCCAAGACCAAACTCTAGCTCGACACTTGGACAGTCCTGCAGCGGTCTGTGACCCTAGGGTCGGGACTCTGCACCGATGTTGTAGGTCTAGCCTCACACTTCTGGTCATTCCAACTAGAGGTATGATTGGGTGGTGAGCTAGCCAGCAAACCCTTTGATTCATCTCTCATGTATTTTTGAGCAAGATGGTGTTATAAGGGCTTTCATGCCGTGCTTTGGAAAGGCATGTTTACATGGTATCAAGATGAGAGACACTTCAATGGTATATCAGTTGCTCTGTCTAGGTCAAAAGGTGGAATATTGTGTGTTCCTTGCCCATGTGAATCTCCTTGCTATGGGGCCCCCATACTTTTTTGCTTCCTTTATGTTTCAATAACCTGAGAATTGCTGTGGGCATAACAAGTACGGCGAAACATGTGGTATGTGTGTCGAAAGTAACCCACACAATGCAAGGGATGGCCATCAACGTTTTTTTTTCTTCAAGTGCTAGTTACCAAAGCCAAGAAGTTACTGGCAATGGGGGTGAATCTTATTAATGGTGCTTGTGGTGTTGGGGCTGCTGTACTAGGGCCCATGCTTGGCTAAAAGACCTGGGCCTTCACAATGTTGCCACTCACAAGAATATTTTTTCTTGAGTTTTTCCTAATTTAGCAAGAACCGCATGAGACTAATAAATAGATACATATGAAACTTCTTCTGCAACTTGTCATGCAGTTGAGATTGTATGCCATTTACAGAAGACACTAAAGCAAAAAATTCTATTGCTTACAATATTGGTAAGGATACACATGGGCAAATGCATCTTAGTGTAACAGAATGGGGTCTTAATCTGAAGAGGTTTAATCACCTGATCCAATCTCAATGAGATTTATCTTGCCATGCTCACTGCATAATCACTTAGTGCTATCAAGCGATTACACCATGATCATTGCTATTACACAAAGTAATGAGTTCACTTCCTCACCTTGACAAGATAAATTCTTCAACATTTTGAAAGCCCAAGCCACACTGACTTGCCAACAATCACCAGCCATTCATGGCTAGGTACTACATTATGGTATGAAGCATAGTTTTTGAAAACTCCACTGTCAAACATCACTAGGCGTTTCTTAAAATAGAGACTGACTGCATCTATTTCCCTCTACTGCAGTACTTACCTATGTACAGAAAAATATTTATTTCAAAAATGTGCTCTACTGCCTTAAGACACCCTCTTGTTACTCCTTTCTTTGACGGAAAGTATGCTACTTGCCGGTTCTTAACCAATCCCACTCATACAGGCTACCGTGTGTGCATGGGTTCAGCTAGGCTCTGAACGATACATAGTGATCTCATGCTGCTTGAAGTACCGCCTCCCTTCTTCGTCTATAAGAACAAGGTTCAAGAAATAATGGACACTGAACTTATTATTCACAGTTTTGTAGGTCGGGGTTAACTCATATGGGCTCAGAAAAAGTCGTATCGGAATAGATTCTCCTGCAAGAAGTCCCAAAAAAATCAGCACACCAAAACTTGCAACAGCAATCACACCTATACATCATCCAAGTAAATAACTTATGTCATCAAGGTCTGCAAAGAGCACATATTCAACAATATATGTTAACAACATTCATTACGAAGCTCTCTCTCTCTCTCTCTCTCTCTCTCTCTCTCTCATTCCCCCCCCCCCCACACACACACACACCTCCCACCCTTGTCCATTTCAGCATGACCTCGACCACATCTATAAGGTTGTTTGGACCAATCCCTTTCTGTACTTAATCTCTCTAGCCATGTCGCCACCCTTAATTCACAGTTCACATCTATCCTCCATGTGTCAGCACAGGGATCCTTGGGGAAAAGAAGCCTGGCATACCTACATAGGCTGAGAGCCATAGGCCAGGCAGGCTTCAGGAGGAATTGCTCTACATTGGATCACATTTTCACCCTTCAGGCAGTCATTGAGGAGGCTATGGCACACAGGCAGCAAGTGGGTCTATTGCTGCTATGTGGATTTCAGCAAAGCCTTTGACTCTGTTCCATGGTCAAGGCTATTTACCCACCTACAGGAGTTGCAATTTCAACCAGCAATGATATGGGGAGTGATGGCATTATATGAGTTGGTGTGACCGGACATGTAAGAGCACCTAGGGGCATGTCAGGTGAGATATGCAGCACTATTGGGATCAAACAGGGCTGCCCACTCTGTCCCACTACATTAATAGATCTCTCTCTCTCTCTCTCTCTCAAATTACCGCAATATCATGGTCAGTTCAGCAAAGGCCAAGTTGTTTGGAACAATCAGGTCAGATTGAGTACATGGGCTGATACACACCATAAATGAGGCTGGTTTTTGGCTTAAGTGTAGTCCTTTTGACCATCTAGTAACTCTTCAAATACTGAAGTCCCCTGCCATGAGGATTGCCATTGGTCAGCTCAAGGTGTTGTCACACCACCTTCGGATTGAGACAAGGAGGCCAGAGAGTATTTCACAAGACAGATGGGTATGTAGGCTTTGTAGTACTGGGAGATCGAGTCTGAGGAGTATTATATACTTAGATGCTCAATTTACTATGAGGCGATAGCGGACACTACCAGTCTCTTCAGAGAGAGATTTGGGCCCTTGTCACAGGTGATGCATTAGAGATCAGTGATGCTTGGGACTGTATGTACTGGAGTTGAGACACCACAGAGACATACTATTTTGAGACAGCAGCCCGAGAGGCGGGATACCACACGGACATCTATCACCACAGGGACATACTATTTTGAGACAGCAGCCCGAGAATCGAGATGCTGACACTCACTGTACGCGATTCCCTGGGACACATGGACCAGGACAGATCTAGTCGTCCCCATGGAGTAAGCACCCTCCAAATCCGCGGCAGGCTGGCATTATCCTCCTGAGAGAGCAGAGTCCCTCCAGAGAGACAGACACCCCCACTCCCGGGGTGACCCAGACCCTCCACTTGCCACCTCCAGATCCCGGACTTGCTTTAGCGATATAGACAGGCAGCCCCACGCGTGGTTGATACTGAGGCCACACACGGTCCATGAGGAGGACGACACATTATAAGCCCAGACACGTGGTTCTTCTGCTGCCTACTTTATTGTACACACAGGGTCTATGTAGTACATTGACCTTGTCTATCCTCTCAGCAGCAAGCCTTTTACTTTTTTCATGTTGTCTTGACATTCAGTTTACTAATGGATCACGTGACAGCTTTTTGGTCTCATAGACCCTTCGGTTCTTTCATAGATGTTAATAACATCCATCTCTCTCTCTCTCTCTCTCTCTCTCTCTCATCTGCACACCACCTACCCCACCACAGGCACCACCCATCTCACACTACACCCAGATCCATTTCACCCATGATTGTGATCTTATCTATGCAGATCAGCTCTACCGTCGTCTCTTGGATGTAGACCCATCTGCACCCCTCACCTCACGGCTCACAACAATCATCCACACATCTGCCATCGACAGTTTTCCACACCCCCCGCCAGTGCACAAAGCCCGCACAGGTACCATGCCTCAAAATTGTTGGTACGACGGTGAATGTCGTATAACACATGCACATCTTTTGCATGAGTGAGCTACCGGCCAAATCCAGAAGCGTGAAGCTGAATGGATTAACCGGTACCTTACTCGCTGCAAGAAACGAGCACATTGTCGTAAACAGCATGAGGACTTATACCAACTCTTCCTGAGCGGGAATTCTAATGAGGCTTGGCGTAGGATCAAGGAATGACCCTTACCCACACCCCCATCACAGACCCACACGTCTGTACCAACCCCCCCTCCCACATCTACCTCATGCACGCCCCACCACATCCACCTTCACAGGAGACATGGTGGTGAAGGCTTCAGAACGGCTGATCACGGGATCACAAGGGGATTATGGCTGAGCACACCTCTTATGCAGGCGACACCCAGGCACCCCTCCTAGCCCATATGTTTAATAGGGGCAAAGCTCAATGGATCTTGATTCTTTACTTGAGTCTGGGCTCAGCACACTGGCAAAGAGAGAGGGATACAGGGCACCAAGGTAGGCAGGATTGGTCCTTCTCCACGCTGGATCACATATTCACACTTCAGGCTATCATTGAGCAGGCCCAGGTAGATGGCCGCCGACTATACTGCTACTTTGTGGACTTCCGCAAAGCTTTTGATACAGTGCCTCGAGCCCGTCTTCTACAGCCCTTACAGCATCGTGGTGTCTCATCTCACATGATCTGGGCTATCATTGCCTTACATGAGTCAATTATTGACAGGGCGAGATGCCCGGGAGGACTATCTGAGCCTTGAGGTCGACATTGCACCATCGGAGTGCAACAAGGATGCCCACTATCTCTGACCCTCTTTGGACTTTACATAGATGAGTTCTCAGACTTCATTGATAGAACCGGAGGTGGAGGAGCTTTTCTAGGAGGTATTCTTCTTATATATGCTAATGATATTGTACTCATTGCAGATTCTGAGGGGCTACAGAAGCACACGGACACTTTAAAGGATTTTTGCACATAGAGGGGGCTCTCAGTCAACCTTAGGAAAACCAAGGTTGTGGTATTCCACACCTACCCAATTGCAGGCCGTACAGAGATCACTTACATGGGTAGTACAGTTGAGGTGGTGCACTCATATGTCTATCTCGGAGCTACCTTCACTAGTCCACGCTTCTCTATGAGACAGGCAGCAAAGGATAGACTCACTAGAGGATACGCAGCTCTAACCTTATTGGAGAGGCAGTGTTTCCAAGCGCATTTTTAGGAGCCAAGGACAAAGGGTTGACTTTTTGACACCCTAGTCACCCTGGCACTTCTGTATGCAGCTCCCTTCTGGGCAGCAGATTTATCCCCAGCAGATTGGCGGCATATAAAGCGTCCTCAGATCATGATGCTTTCACGAATGATACGCAGCAAGCCATCTGTTCCCCACCAGATCATCCAAGCAGGGTTTGCTACGGCTCCTATGTTGATGGAGGCCCTGTTCCAGACAATCAATTATATACACAGGGTGAGGGAGATGGATCCACTTCTACTCCCCCAACTTGCACTACAGCCATCATAGCAGATAGCGGCCGGAGGAGAGCATTCATCTTGGTATGGCATAGTACTCACTTGGCTTCAGGCACATGGATTACAAACGGACAGGCTCCCTCCATTTCAGTATGATCTAGATTCCCCATACTGTAGGCTTACACATGAGGACAGGAACCAAGTTATCCGATACAATCTGCAAGGGCTATACACACGTAACACATAGATCACGCTGGTGGGCCCATTGCCTACCAAGATACAGTACTACAGAGATCATTTCCTGAGATTCACAGCAGATGTTCATACAGAGACCAACTTATCTCGATGCCTTCATGTCCCATGCTATGAGGATAGCCATTGGCCAACTTAGGGTATCATCCCACGGATTGAGGATAGAGACTGGCAAAGCTGAGCAGATACCCTGAGAGGACAGGACATGTAGAGCACTATGTTTGCCAGTGCCCTGTCTACTATGAGATCAGAGGGAGATTTCATTATCTATTCAGACAAGGCATTGGACCCTTATCCCGGATCATGGAGTACCCAGATCAGAGGTGCCTTAGCGAGCTCAGCTGACACAGAGAGTCACTACAGAGATCCTCACCCCCGACAGTCCTCTAGCTACCATCACCAGTTTTTTCCAGCCTAGTGGGGTGGATAGGGAGGCACCACAGCCCATCACAGTGGATATGGGAGCCTATACCACAGTGCCCTCTCGCAGTAGGCCCATGCAAATCACATCATATCGGGCACGCACACTTCAGAGAACTAGACGCCCTCATCCCGTCAAACCCCGGCCACCCCCAACTCATCAGCCCTGGATTCAGGAGATCCTCAGCCACCATCAAGGAGCCTCATCCTCACAACAGACTATTGACATCTCTAGCCTTCTTGTATCAACCATGATGGACATCCTAGATGAGCCCTTGCCCGGCATACAAAGTTGATTGATTGTTTATTCAGCTCTCCCATATCCCACAACTTATTGTACTCTATACCTAGCATAGTAGGATCTAGATTTTTCATCTTGTATAATCTCAGAGTCCGAGATCTTAGCTTTCAGTTTTCAGTTTTAGTTTACTGTTGTTTTTCTTATTTCATCCATGACGAGATTTCATGGACACTCTGTACACATCATTTTGGTCTCATAGACCCTTTTGGGTCTTTTGAAGACGGCACAATTATCAAAGAAAACAAGAAGATGGTCGACTCTTCCATTACCGCAATCATAAACCGCCTCTCCAAACTCGAGAAGGGATTTGACAAAATCCAAGAGCTCGAGTTGAGAACATCCAAGCAAGAGGCTGAGATTTCAGCCTTAAAGGAGGAACTAGTGGAGGCCAAACTGCATGCTAAAAGTCAAGCGGCTGAAATCTCAGCCCTCAAAAAGGAGTTGGAAGCCACTTCAAAAAGCAAGCTTGAGGATGGAGAATTTCAGCCCTCCTTTATTGAAGAGCTGAATACCATCAAGGAACAAATGAGGATCATTCGAGAGGAGGAGGAGCAACATAAAGAGAAGACATCTTCATGGGTGGAGGTGATCACAAAGACACAAAAGAAGATGGACGAGGCCGAGAAATGGATCGAGGTCGCCAAGAAAGGGAAAGGTAAAGAATCGCCACCCATCCCCACTCCCACCATCATCAACATGACCCTTGAAGAGGAGCAAAGGAGGAAGACCCGGGCCTTACATGTAGGAGTGTCCGGTCTAAAAGACCATGATGATGCGGAAGGGGAAACCAAGGAGCTCTTCTCTATGATGGGCATTGAAGCCACGCACACAAAGCCTAGCGGGCAGTCCCCCTTTTCTATTTTGGATGATGACATTTGGGAGTTCTCCAGGGATGGTGACATCATTCTCTTGGGGGACTTCAATGCTAGGACCGCCCATAACCAGACAGTATTTTATGATACCTCAGAGGAGATGTTGAGGGAGCTTGATGTTAGGGATATGGGCCTATCTAGACTCTCACAGGATGAGGAACATACAGTGTATGGGCGGTATTTGATAGACATGGGGACTGCACATGGATTGGCCATCTTGAATGGCCTACAGAGATTCCCGACATCGGGCGGTTTCACTAGCTTTCCACATCGGCATGGTGCTAGTACAGTGGACTATGTTATGGCTCAGTCCAGTCTCGTTCCCTCTTTTCAGGATTTTATGGTAGACACTAGGCCGGTTGGAATAGCAGCGGATCATGCTATCTTGTCCTTCACTCTCACATTTCAGTTCAACACCGCTCCATTGGGACAGGTCTCCACACACACTCGTTATACCTTTACGAGGGAGACTGACACCGTATACACGGATGAGATATACAGACGCCTATGTGCCGAGGAGCCGGGACGGCCATTAGATGAGCTCACTCAGATATTGATAGAGACGCTTCATGCTGCAGCATCAAAGACATATCCCCATAGTCAGCCTACACGGAGACGATCTGGGAACATGCCCCAGAACAGTTGGTATGATGAGGAGTGCAGAGAGATGAGGATCAGATTACAGAGAGAGGTGCTCATGGGTGTTACCACTCACAGACAGTCACGGATTACCTTCCGGCACCTAGTGCGACGGAAGAAGAGGGCTTATCTTGCTCAGTTAGAGAGGGATTTGTACCAGTTATTTATGAGTCAGGACTCAGGCGAGGCATGGAGACTATTCCATGAGCATTCACCATCACCAGCCATTACCTCCACAGAGATTTGGGGTGAGTATGCAGCATCCCTGTACACAGCACCAGGACAGCCGCCCCTGCCAGATCCATCGGAGCCATGCCCAGAGACATGTGCTTTCTTTACTGCTGAGATGGTAAGGAAAGCTATTGACAGGATGAGGACTGGGAGAGCATATGTTCATGATGGTTTGGTAGCAGAGCACTTTATTCATGCCAGAGATATGCTTGCAGAGCTTATTGCTATGATGTTTAACCGAGCCATGTGTGAGGGTTTTCTTGAGACTTGGAATATGTCCATGATTGTGCCTATCTTCAAGTCAGGGGATCCCATGCTTCCTGGGAATTATCGTACCATCATGATTGGTCACACATTGGCTAGATTATATGCATCTATTCTTGAGCAGGAGTTGAGTAGATGGGCAGAGAGAGAGGGCATACGTGCATCAGGGCAGGCAGGGTTCAGGAGAGGTTTCTCCACTCTTGACCATATCTTGACACTCAGAGCTATTATTGAGGAGGGCAGATTATATGACAGGAGGATTTATTGTTGCTTTGTGGATTTCCGCAAAGCTTTTGACACAGTACCGAGAGCCAGACTGATGCGCAGACTACAGGAGTTGGGAGTGCCCACAGAGCTGATTTAGGCAATCATGGCTTTATACAGGACAGTTGTGGGGCAGGTACGTACTACCCAGGGTATATCTGAGATGGTTCACTCCACTATTGGGGTGAAACAGGGCTGCCCCCTTTCCCCCACCTTATTTGGGATGTATGTGGATGAGGTTTCGGACTATGTAGAGCGGGAGGGTGACAGAGGAGCACAGCTAGCAGGGACATGGATTCCACTGTTATTGTATGCTGATGATATTGTGCTGATCTCAGATTCTCCAGAGGGGATGCAGCGTCATTTGGATGCATTGCACATGTTTGCAGAGGACAGTGGATTGTCTGTTAACCTTGGTAAAACCAAGGTGATGGTGTTTAACACCACAGCACAGTGGGTTAGGAGGTCAATGCCCACCTTTACATATGGTCAGGAGACAGTGGAGTATACAGATGCATATACTTACCTTGGTGTGGTTTTTAGTGGCCCACTATTTTCCTTGAGGAGAGCAGCGGAGACCAGATTGACCAGAGCTTATGCAGCATTGGGGAGACTAGAGAGGATGTGTTCGCAGGTTCAGTTTCAGGAACCTCGAACAAAGTTCTGGCTCTTTGACACTTTGGTCACTTCAGCCATGCTGTATGGAGTGGAGATATGGGGACCCTCAGTGGATCACCACAGCCGAGCTCGTAGCACTTATGGATGGAGACGTATGGAGAGGTCCTTGGTTTCTATGATTTCCCGGATGATTAGGGCCAAGGCCTCCGTACCACATGATATTATCTGTGCAAAGATGGCTGCCCCCCCATTGGTAGTAGAGGCACTCACTCGATCAGTCTCCTTTATACATAGCACTTGGGCTCTCCCTAGAGACAGATATGCTCGCTTAGCCCTGGAGTCTTCACGACAGTTGGCATCACAGGGAGACGGATCATGTTGGTATGCAAAGATGACAGCTTGGTTCCAACTGCATGGCTTTAGTATGGACAGGCTACCTCCATTTCAGTACTCCCTGGGTGGATGCACAGATGACAGCTTGGTTCCAACTGCATGGCTTTAGTATGGACAGGCTACCTCCATTTCAGTACTCCCTGGATGCACCCTCCCTCTCTCTCACACGGGCAGAGATTACCAGACTTATCAGGCAGGACTTGACTCAGCTCGACACTAGGAGGACATGGATACAGCCGACACACGAGCTTGGTACGAAGATGGCTTTCTATAGAGATCATCTTCTCCAGCTCACGGAGGATGGGTTTGTGATTAGACCCAGCTACATGGATACTCATCTTTCTCATGGGGTACGGTGTGCTATTGGTCAGATGCGCACATCCTCACACCAGCTAGAGATTGAGACTGGCAGATTCAGAGGAGTACCAGCTGAGGCCAGGATTTGTCAGCTGTGCCAGATGGAGCCAGAGACAGAGTTACATTACATATGTCACTGTCCAGTATATTATGAGATACGAGGCCGTTTTCACTGCCTGTTCAGAGAGGGCTTTGGACCACTTTCTAGAGTCATGAGATACCAGGATCAGAGATGCCTCGGATTGTACTTGCTGGAGCTGCGTAGACATAGAGAGGGTCTCCTGAGAGGGAGGGGATCAGAGAGGGAGAGACACCTACAGAGGCAGATTACAGACTTCTTTCGACCACAGATTGAGCAGTCAGGTCAGCAGGCATTGCAGCTAGCCCCAGAGTACAGCCGCACCAGAGGTACACTGATTGATCGGGCTATAGAGCTGGGGCGGTCCAGGCGCCCCAAGATGAGAGGCCCATCTCGACACCAGCGGAGACTACAACAGAGGATCAGGACCATACTAGCACGGCATGGGAGACGTCCAGTCAGAGTACTCACCATGGAGGACATTGAGGATATCCGCCATCGACCGATGAGAGACATCTTTGGATAGTGATGTGTATGATGCTTACCTTTGTTGCTGGAGTTTTCTTCCCAGATGTTATCCATTAGGAGCTCCTGGTACCGTACTTTTCCTCATAGTTGTTTCAGTTTGAGTTAGTTGTTTAGTTGTTTTTAGCTTTCCTTACACAGACATTGTATCAGATCCACCAATTGTTGTAACCTTTTTGGTCTCATAGGTCATTTTGGCCTTTTGAAGATGTTAATATATCATTTCATTTATCATTTCTCTCTCTCTCTCTCTCTCTCTCTCTCTCTCTCTCTCTCTCTCTCTATATATATATATATATATATATATATATATATATATATATATGCACGCACACGTGCTGTGTGTCAATATCTTGAATAATTATATGTACTTATTATTACAGAGACATTGTACCTCGGACAGGAGCACCATCCATGATCTCATATTTGGCAAGGGTTTCACTTTGGTGAAATGTGTTAGCCCCCGAACCAGTCGATTCTCGCCGCCTGATCTCAAGTTCCATATGTTTGATTTTTATGCGCACGAGTAAAAAGTAAATCTTGCCAATAATTACATCCTTCAAATGGTACCTATTAAGAGGAAACATCCTCTACTCTTATTAGATTGATTGAAGTCCTCGAACTGGCTAAAATCATGTGAACCATATTTATGTAAGAAGTAATCACAACATATATAATCCGGAATAATTGATGTAAAATACATAAAAATTTATGTAATCTGAAATCGTGGATATACACAATAATCAATATAAAAAATCACAATATTTAATATAACTCAAAAAAAAAGGAAGCAAACAAATTATTACTTGCTCTTGCTGAACTCGAATTCAATGTGTAAGCAATCCTCAATACCAACCTCCATCTGCAACATTGTATAGAATGCCTTTAAAAATTTTCACTCAAGATCTTAAAGATACAACAATAAATATGGCATTTTCACAAGAAACTTGGGTAACCCACGCCCCCAGCAGTGGGGTCCATCCAAGTCCAAGCTGCCCATTAAGGATGGACGATTGAATTCGGTCGCCCATTCTCTGCCAGCTTGCACATGGGCAGGAAACATTGTGTATTCTGCCTGAGTTAAGATATGAAAGATCAGTTTTTTAGAAACTGCCTTACTTTGATACTGTTATTTATCTCTGGAACTGGCGATGGATTTCGCACCTAAACAAACAATTTTATAGTAAGGCCAGCTATTGTTGATACAACTGATGTTCTATTTAAGTAAGACTTAATCCAGATCAAAACAAAGTTTATTGCAATGTACCCAGAAATCCTTGTATACTATTATGGATAGGCCAAAACCTCGTGAGATTGTCAACTTCAAAACATACCTGTAGCACAATAAGTAATAGAAATGAGAACTAATACAATAAAATCATCTTGAAAGATTTAACTGCAGGCAAAGCCCAACTAACCAAAGCAACTTAGCCAACAGTAGAAAAACAGAAGGCCAGCAATTTTAGCACAACCTACACTTTGTTGCTTGGCAGACAACACAAAGGGAGATAACATACGGAAGTGCAACTGACACAGCCCTCGAAGAGATGAGGGGGAGGTGAAGATGGGCTGGAGAAGACACTTCCTTCTTCCCGCGAGATTGACAATCCACCAGCCCTATGACCAGGGGTCACAATGCTTCGAAGGCCATTCAGCTGGTCTTGCATGCAACATTCCAACCCTGAGCTGGAGTGAGGTACAGGGATGACCATGCAGCGGTCCCTCACACTAGCACGGTTGGATCAGGGGTGACATGCTGCCTCACTCAGGATCATCCTATCGAGAAGGACATTACCGGAATTCATCTAGGCACACTGGGTTCAAAACTTTCTGTATCCTTACAAGCTGCACACTACTTGCCAAAGTGTCAACTCCATCATGCACCACGTAGACTATATGGTGGTATCTCAAGAATGCAGTTATAATATTGATAGTGCTCAATACTCATATGGGTTGCATGCATAAAGCCAACCATCATTTTTGTATTCACATATATATACACAAACCAGTGTCTGAGTTACTTTCATTTTTCCAAAGGTGAAGAGTAGATAGCTATCGTGAGAAGTTTGTACATGCACCTGGGAGTGTGAACACCTGGCAGCCCAGATATCAATCGGTAATGCCATGGGGGATCCAAGTGACACCTCTCCAGGGATGTGCGTCTAAACTTACAATCCAGAATCCAACTGATTTTTGTCAAATGATAATAGCCCCTTCTGCCAGACTGGCAAATACACAAGGCAGCCCCAAAACTCTTAAGATTCATGTCCAAAGCCTCATAAAAGGCTGTTGTGTTTGTAAACTCACTTTCCATGAGTTATAACCCTAACCTGATAGGCAAACGGAGACCAGGGCCACTTGAGTCCACTGCTCTGCCAAGAAACTAGCGTTCAAAGCCTTTGAGTAGGTGCAAGTGGACAGCCCTGGGAAACTAATCTGGGCATCTCAAAGCTCTCAACTTTTCCTCCTTGGATGAGGACAACTATGAGCCGACTGTGAGCCATACTGTAGAGGAAGGATACTCCTCTAACAAGCCAAACCGCCTGAGAGTGCCTTCGAATAGACCCTGATCCACTCTCATCATAAGCCTTTCACACTAGGATGGTCAAGGGCTGTTTGCTCTCTTTGCCCCATTCCACTGCTTTCCAGAAATAAAAGTCATTATCTAACATACTCTTGCTTTGCATGAATCCAGTCTAAATCTCATCAATCGAAACCTGTAGCCTGTAATAAGGCAGGGCCATAGCCTTGGCCATGACTAATGCTCAAGCCATGGTAATCCTCACACCAATTCAAGGGTCTCCAGGCTGTTTCGCATTCCCTCATTGCATTGCTTCCAGCCTCCATCTGCTGCACTCAGCACCTCCTGTTTCTCTGCCTATGCGACTGACTGGCATAAATCACCTATGCTCTACAAAGCATTAGCAAGTGTCTGTCCAAGGTTGAAGCCCAGGTCTCTACAATTCTCCAAGCTACTGCCCCATCCAAGTAAAGGTAGTCAAAATTTTGGATTATGCTAGTGTCACCCCCTTAGTCTGCTTAACAATTTTGTGCTAATAACCTTATGCTGTTAAATAGCGGCTTGTAGCTTTCCTCCTCTACCTAATTCCCTTGACTAAGTACAAAAACATACTGAAGACATGCCCACACTTTGCAACTGCAAAGATAAGAGACATTTCAATGTTCTGTAAGCTGTAAAGACTACTTCATTCATTAGCAAAAATAGGAAGTGATCCAAAACAAAGCAAGTTGAAGAACTTACCTCAACACAACATTGAGACCAACATATGATTCATATTGCATTTCAACATTGGGGAACTCGAATGAATAATTTTTAATGCTGAAGACCTCTCCAGGGATATCAAGCTCCTTTACTGCACAGGAAAACCCTTCTTATAAACAAAAGAAGCAACTCTCTCTTTCTCTCTCTCTCTCTCTCTCTCTCTCTCTCTCTCTCTCTCATGCAATAATAGCTCCACGAGTTGCTATTCTAGGAGGGAGAAGCCAAAAGCAGCTGGGCTCCCCCTTTCCAATTGTTTTTGGAGTGGAACACTCTAGGGTTTGAGGACAGGTGTCAGTTTGGCATGCACAACAGCTGTCAAGAGCTGATCGACTCCTTCCAGGGCTGATTTATAGCTGATTGCTTGCCAGAGAAGCATCGCCAATCTAGGGCTCTACATGTGCGAGTAACAGGCTTGCAAGTGGGCAACTCACCGAAAGAGGACGGTGAGACTCTATGCAGACAGATGGGCCTCTCTAACACCCCTTTTGTAGATGCTTGGCGAGCCGGGAAGAACTTGATGAGGGAGAGGCTTCTCCTCCTCAAGTTCAAAGATACGGAGTCCCGTTTGGCTTTCTTGAAGAAGAGGGCAAGCCTCCGAACCACCAAAATATACCTTGGAGATGACCTCACCCCCTTACAGGTGGAACATAGGAAAGCCGGGATGGTTCAGGTTATGGAAGCCCGCAAGGTAGGAAAATGGACCGTTTATTGTGATGACCGGGTCATCATCACAGATAAACGCCCCACATGACGGTGCGGGGTCTATGAGACCCACAGATGCACTGAGGATGGGAGTATGGAATTGCAATGGAGCTCTATGGTCAGACATAAGAGGCTTCACAGAGACTTACCCAAATAGGGATATTATCTTCTACACAAAAACACATCAAAGCCCTAAGAGAGGGCTACCCAAAGTGGAGGGTTACACATGGGAGTCAGCTTTCAGAGGACAAACACGCACCAATGGGGGGGTGCATGGCTCGGGAGGAGTGGCATGCTTGTTTCGCCCTCATTTGAGAGGCATGCTCACAATGGTATACACGATGAGGTGGCTCGCTTTATGTGGATGCGATTAGCCAGGCCTGGCTTGAGAGTGACGCATATTGCAGTATGCTACTTCCCACCAGAGAAATCAGAATATGCATGCAAATTGACAGAGAAAGGGGAGACTCCATATGCGTCATTATTTGCAGACATTGCAAAGTTCTCCCAACAAGGAGAGGCCCTCCTATTAGGAGACTTTAATGCATCAAAAAAAGAGGGAACAAGCGCAAACATATGACTTCCAGGGAGATGCCATTATGTTGTCAGAAATTGACTAGGCTAAGATGGGCCTCCAGAGGGCCAACCAAGGAACTACCAACACCATTGTCCTCATCCCAAAAGCAAGAGACCCCACGCACACAAGTAACTACAGGACTATCATGATTGGTCACACACTGGCCAAAATCTATGGGTCAATACTAGAGGACATGATGAGCTCTATGGCAGAGAGGATGGGAAACAGAGCATCAGGCCAAGCAAGCTTACAGAGAAATTTCTCCACGCTGGTTTATATCTTCACTTTACGAGCTATCATAGAGGAGGTGAGGTCCTCAAAGAGACGTGTGTATTGCTACTTTGTGGATTTCCACAAAGCCTTTGTCTCCGTCCCTCGATCCCATCTCATAGGACGCTTGTAGGAGCTCCAGTTCTCACATGAGATGATATGGGGTGTGATGGCACTATACGAGGCAGTACTCGGCCAAGTACGTGCAACCAGTGGAACCTCGGGAGAGATATATATATTGAATCCAGGAACATGCCCGAATTCACCTTTTAGGAACGTGCATGTTATATACTCATGGTAGTCAACCCACAAGACTATATAACTATCAACTCCATTATGCATAGTATGGACTAGATACTACGACCTTGGGAGATATATGTAGCACTATTGGGGTTAAGCAGGGCTGCCCGCTCTCACCTACACTCTTTGGCCTATACATTGATGAGATCGCAGTATCTGTGGATAGTTTCGGAGGTAGAGGTTCACCATTGGCTCAAACAGTAGTGCCCATATTGCTATATGCTGACGACATTGTCTTGATCTCAAATTCAGCCGAGGGTTTACAGAAACACTTAAATGCATTGGACAGATTTTGCAAGGAGAGAGACCCTACGGTCAATTTGGGCAAAACTAAGGTTATGGTCTTCAACACATCTTGCCACTGACCGACTTGCGATGGGGCATGCCTCCCTAGCCCGTATGGAGAGACAGTGTTTCCAGGCACATTTCCAAGAACCTTGCACTAAGTGCTGGCTCTTTGTTGATACTCTAGTACTACTAGTGGCTATGTATGGTGTAGGCTTTTGGGGGCGAAGCCTAGGGAAGGATCACTGGAGGAGCATAGAGAGGCTACAAGTGACGATGTTGTCATGCATGATCAGGAGTTAGCCATCTGCCACATGACATTCTACATGCAGAGTTTGGGGTGGCCCCACTGGTTACAGATGCCCTTTTCAAACTGTCACCTATATTGAGCATATATACACGCTTGACAGAGATTGCCTCCCACGACTAGCACTAGAGTCCTCTATGCAATTATATTGCGAGAGGGAAAGGGAGCGATTGAGACTAGCTGGACTGCCCTCCTCCTCAGCGACACGGCCACCACCATTACCAACACATGCATGGTACTCTGACGTAGTGAGTGGTTTCATGCATATGGCATACAAATGGACCGTCTCCCCCCGTTTCAGTATAGCCTGGAGTCCCCCTACCTTGATCTCTCACGACAGGAGATCAACCGGATCATCCGGTTAGATCTACTCGGGCTACACATACACCAGACATGGGTGTCTCCGTCAGAGATTGGTAAGAAGTGTGAGTTCTAGAGAGATCACTTCTTGAGACTCTCCGAGGATGGATTCTTTGAGATCCCGGGATACATATAGATACACATGTCACATGCTATGCGTATCACAATCGGCCAGCTCAGAGTAGCCTCCACCGCCTCAGAGTAGAGACTGGCAGAGCTGAGCATATCCCACACGAGGACAGGACATGCATAATATGTATCACAGGAGCAGTAGAGGATGAGGCCCATTATATGTTCAGTTGCTGGCTTACTATGAGATACGGGGGAGATTCCACTGGCTCTTCCGAGAGGGATTCGGACCACTCACACTAGTGATAACAATCTGAGGATCAGAGGTGCTTGAGCATGTACCTGATGGAGGTCAGACGACACAGGGATGTAGTGTTGAGGCAGCATGTTGAGAGACAGCCCCGGCTCCGACAAAACACCTCACAAAGAGCCATCACAAATTTCTTTGTGGTACACATCCACATCGGAGTCCACTGCCCACAACAGTTCCTCTACTACGACATCAGAGCCCACCACCTGTACCCATGCTCCAGCTCCATGCCCCAGAGGAGTTCTTAGCAAGAGAGCTCGATCCATTCTGCGAGCTAGACGTCCCCGACCTAGAGCATCAGGACCCTCCACCACACAGAGACAGATTCGTGAGGTTCTCCGCCGACATGACACGCTCCCATCACAAAGGCCTGACATTCACTCCACCATCAGATTGGTTCTGGCCGAGGCGGGTATCGTCATTGGCTGATCACAGCATATCTCACTCTACACAAGACCATCTGTTGATCACATGTACTGTCCGATGTTTTCATTTTACTTTTTCTTTCAGTCTTCCATGGCCCAATATATCCATGGTACCATTGTATTACTTCTGGTCTCATAGGCCCTTGGGGTCTTCCTTAGACGTTAATATAACTCTATCTCTCGGCCATACTCGTCAACCCCATGCTTGACATTTTGGAGAGTGGTATACCATCTACTCGGAGCTGATGTTGCTCCCATGTTTTTATGTTTTTAGTATTCCATGACGAATTTCCATGGACAATTTTGTATCACTCCAGTGAGATAGCTATATTTATGTTTTCATTCTGTTTTATTTTCCATTCCATGATGAGATATGCCATGGACATTATTGTACCACTTTGGTCTCATAGGCCCATTGGGTCTTTAGTAGACGCTTAATATCTCTCTCTCTCTGGCTTGGCGTGACTGCGATGGCGTGATCCTTGAGTCGGAGGATCTTCACTGCTGCCGCTCTCTCAACCCGTTGAAATCATGAAAGGGTAGACCAATAGAGCGCAGGAGCTGCCGCCCGTTGCAGAGCCAAGCGTCACCGCAGCCGCCGTTTAGAGCCAGCGCCGCCATCCCATTGCCGTTCCCTGTTGCCCGCCGCGAACTTTTCCACCTTCCTCCCGCTACTTCAGGCCCGAACTAGTGGAGAGGGTCCACTACCGTGGGCGGCGCGAGTGCAGAGGGTCCGCCCATTTTTGGCGGCATCGCTCCTAGTAAGCTGTCTCAGCCACGCCGGTCAGTTTGCCACTTCTGGTGACTGCGTTAGGTCGAGTACTTCATTAGCAGCTATGCATGTGTCTGCACGAGCCATTTGAAGCCTAAGGGGTTGCTGCTTAGAAGTCTAGTCATCTCTCAAGGCAGAGGTGTACGCCTGTTGTCTCGAGACCCTGCAATCTGCTGGTCAGCCTGCGGGTCTTTCTGTCGCCTCCATACAACACATTTGTGACTTTGCAGGGAGCATAAAGGAGAGAAAAGAGGAAGATCAGTACACGTTTTACAAAGAATTTCCGCCTGCTGCTGCAACAACATAGCATTGCCAGTTCCAGTTCTCACCCTTGCTCAGGCCCCCAAGGCAGCAACTAGTAGGGGAAAACATGTCTCAACCCCTAGGGGGGGAACAGGATGGTGAGACGACCTTTCACACCCCCACAAAGGCACCAAATGCCTATCGCAGAAGACTGAAGGAAGGAATCATGTCCCCTGGCTCACAAAGGATTACGAAGATGGCCCGACGAGACTAGGCCCTTTATGAGGAGCTACAGCTTCACATAAGGACAGAGATGAACACCATGCGATAGGAGCTTGAAAAGGAATGGACCGAGCAGATGCATGCCCAAAGGAAAGTGATATACGAAACGCTGAAGGAAGAGATATATGTCCAATTGAAGGGAGAAATGCAAGCCCAAGTATGGGTTGAGATGGAATTAGCCCAAGCCTTGATGCACACAGAAATGAAAAAAGAGATGCAGAAATGGAAGGATGACATGCTTCGAGAGATTGGCACAACAGCTGCATCGTATGAAGGCACTTTGAAGACATGTATGGCTGACCGCGAAAAAGACATCACAGAAATGCAAAACACTTTGGAATCATGTAAGGCAAAAGTGGCTGCAGGTGAGAAGGAAATGCAAAAGTGGCTGCAGGTGAGAAGGAAATGCATTCATGGGCTGGCCATAAAAGAAACAAATTGAGGAAGTCAACCCATGGATTGAAGTAGTAAAAAAACAGAAGGATACACCAGTCAATAAAGTAGAGGTGATGAATGCTACATTGGAAGAGGAAGCCAAGAGACAGGCACGTGCCTTACATGTACGTGTAGTTGGGTGGGAAGATAAGGGAAATCCCCAAGAGGATGCAAAAGCTCTTGCAACAAAAATTGGAGCCACTGATGTACCCATTACCGGAGCATGGCGAGTAGGCAGAGATGAAACCAGGGCGAAGATATTGATCATCAGGTTTGGTGACTTGGAGAAGAAGAAGGCCTTCCTCTCCAAAAGGATGGCCCTTAAGGGGGAAAAGATTTATTTGGATGAGGACCTTACACCGGCACCGATAGCACACCGGCAGGAACACATGCCACGTGTGCTTGAGGCAAGGAAAGAGGGGGAATGGGCGGTATACAAAGATGGCCGAGTCATCATTACGGAGAGGAGGCCCGCTTGACGGTGCGCGGCCTATGAGACCTTGCGATTCACGGTGTGGAATTGCAACGGGGCCCTTAGAACAGATGCAGGATACTTTGAGGCTACTTTCAGACACAGTGATATTGCTATGTATACGGAGACCCATCAGTGTACAAACAAGAGGCTTCCTGACGTCCGGGGTTATAGATGGGAATCAGTTTTCCGCCCTCAACCACGCACAGTGGGAGGTACCAGAGGATCTGGAGGAGTGGCAATACTTTACAGGGAGGAGCTTCGTGACAAAATACATGTGGTACATAGAGATGCAGATGCGAGGTACATGTGGGTCCGAATATGCAGAGAGGGGCTCCGCGAGCTATATGTGGCGGTATGCTACTTTCCCCCAGCCCACTCCAGGTTTGCACCATCAGGAGAGTCGCCCTATATACCACTATATGATGATATCATGAGGTTTGCCAGCATGGGAGACATATTACTATTGGGAGACTTTAATGCACGTACAGGCACAGAGCAAACAGAGTTGTATGATACTCAAGAGGCTATGTACGGGGAGATCACGGCAGAGGATGTAGGGTTGCAGAGATCAGCACAGGATGAGGGGGAGATTACAGATTATGGCAGGCATTTTCTCACACTCGGGAGTGCACAAGGGTTGGTCATATACAATGGCTTATCGAGATGGCAAGGAGCAGATGCTCTCACACACTGGAACTCTAAAGGGGGAGCGAGCACAATGGACTACTTGATGGGATCTCCTTCATTGATACCTGATGTGCGGGGTTTCACGATTTCCAGTAGGCCCATTGGCATAGCAGCCGATCATGCATACCTGAGTTTCACACTAGTAGGTAGATCCCCGAGATGGCAAGGAGCAGATGCTCTCACACACTGGAACTCTAAAGGGGGAGCGAGCACAATGGACTACTTGATGGGATCTCCTTCATTGATACCTCATGTGCGGGGTTTCACGATTTCCAGTAGGCCCATTGGCATAGCAGCCGATCATGCATACCTGAGTTTCACACTAGAAGGTAGATCCCCGAGAGATGGGCCAACCACTCCTACCTAGGTACCCGAGATATCAGTTTACACGTGAGACAGTTGGGGTTTATCGAGATGCAGTATCTGATGGCTTGTTCGCTTTAGACCCGCATAGCCCTCTCGACGAGATCACAAGAGGATTGGCAGGTGTACTACATGCATCCGCCTCATATGTGTTTCCCTGCACTATTATCCCTTCCACCCACCCCCGCAGCACTGCCCCACAGAACAGTTGGTATGATGATGAGTGTCGTGAGACACGAGCACAACTACAGCGTGAGATTGCCATTGGGTCTCACGCGCATAGACAGGCTAGGATGATCTTTCGGCGCCTTGTGCGGAGGAAGAAACGAGCCTATCTGACTAAGCTAGAGGAGGAGATCTACCAACTCTTCCTGGGGAAGGACAGCAAGAGGGCATGGAAGATGTTTCAGGAGAGACAACCTAGTACTCCGATTACTGCACCTGAGGCATGGCATACTTGTGCTAGAGAGCTATATGATGCACCAGGACAGCCCCCCACCCCCCCTCCACTAGGAGTTAGACCGGCTAGCAGCACCTTTTTTACTATGCGGATGGTGCTAGATGCGATAGACAGGTTACAGAATGGAAAGGCACATGATCATGATGTAGTTGGAGAGCACTTCTCATATGCACGAGACACTTTGGCTCCGCTCATCGTACATGTGTTTAATCGTGCCATTTGTGAGGGTTTCCCGACAAGCTGGACAGAGCATATCATTGTACCACTCTTTAAGAGTGGGGACCCCATGGTTCCATGCAACTACAGGACGATCATGATTGGTCATTACTTGGCCAAATTATATGGCTCTATATTGGAGTCGGAGCTGAGCCGATGGACAAAGAGGCATGGTCATCGAGCACATGGACAGGCTGGCTTTAGGAGAGGATTTACCACCTTGGATCACATTGCCCGCTATCGCCCACCCTCTTTGGACTGTACATTGATGCGGTCTCTGATTATGTAGACAGATTGGGAGGCCCAGGGGCATGCTTGGCAGGGGTGTTGATACCCATCTTGTTATATGCTGATGATATTGTTCTAATCTCAGACTCTCCGGAGGGATTACAGAGGATGCATTACAGGCTTTCTGTGCGAATAAAGATCTGACAGTGAACCTTGGGAAAACCAAGGTTATGGTGTTTAACACCACACAAGCATGGGTGACGAGATCAGAGAGCTGAGGGGAGCCGATAGAGTACATCGGGAGTTACTTTCACAGGACCGCGTTTCTCCCTGAAGGAGGCAACAGCAGCTAGATTAGCTCGAGGGCATGCAACACTTGAGAGGCAATGTGCACACATACACTTTCAGGAGCCACGCACCAAATTGTGGCTATTTAATACGCTTGTCACACCGACCCTCCTGTACAGAGCTCCAATTTGGGGACCTAGTATACATCACAGATCTCAGAGAGGGACAGATGAGGGATGGAGGCAAATGGAGAGACCACTGATTATGATGATTGCCCGCATGATTCGGAGCAAATCGTCAGTACACCATGAGATTGTTCTGGCTGACCTGGATGCCCCACCAATAGTAACCGAGGACCTATTCCAGGCAGTTACCTTTTTACAGCGGCTATGGGAGCTCCCTCAGCAGAGGTACTCCCGATTGGCATTGACCTCATCCATACAGTTGGCAGAGGATGGAGATACTCATTGTTGGTACGCTCAGATGAGATCATGGTTTGACCTACATGGTTTGCGGATAGATATGTGCATCAGATCTTGGATGACCGCATTTGTTAGCTATGCTACTAGGAGGTAGAGACAGAGGAACACTACATTTGCCGATGTACAGTCTATTATGAGATCCGAGGGAGATATCACTGCCTCTTCCGAGAGGGTTTTGGGCCGTTACGCAGGGTCATGGAGTTTGAGGATCACAGATGCCTAGGATTGTTTCTACTTGAGCTCAGGAGACACAGAGAGACTCTCTTGGCAGACAGGAGGCCGAGCCATGATGTACCTAGATAGAGGACCCTGACAGATTTCTTTGACACTAGCACCAGCAACCCAGCCCACACACCTCCCGATACGTCCTTCGCACGGATCCCCAGAGCAGAGAGGATATGCAGACTATGCCAGGAGGAGGTTGAGAGTGAGGAACATTATGTATGCAGATGCAGAGCATATAGTGTCATTAGAGAGAGATACACCACCATCTTCAGTGGACATCCCTCACTCCGCCAGATCATGGAGTCCGCAAACCAGCGCAGATTTGGCCAGTTCTTGCTAGAGAGACAGCGCCACAGAGAGACACTGCTACGGACTCATACCACAGCGAGAGGTGGGCGACAGCTCCAGCTCACTGATTTCTTCCAGAGATCTATCCCAGTGCCTACCCTGACACAGGAGGGGGTTACACTTCAGCGCGTTGCGAACCTCTGAGCCAGACGGAGACCGAGAGCACCAGGCTACCAGACTCCCAGACTACATCAGAGGGAGATCACAGAGATACGGGCTCGACATCAGCACTATATCCAGGGGCAGCTAGCTCACTTACACTCACACCCGGAGATCATGCTCCGAGGTGTTTTTGCCTCGCCATCGCCTATGTATCACATATTACACCCCCATTATGGTACTGATTGGAGCTAGACAGATCTGCATTGCATTCTTGTATACCCTGCGCATATAGGTTGCATACTGAGCCTCTAGCAGTAGTGTTCCATCCATCACACCCCCCCACTAGCTTAGTACTTTCATAGTTTATTTCGTGTTTATTTTGTCCTTTTTTTTTTGGACATCCAGAAGACATTGACAGTCGTACATTGATTTGTCTCATAGGTCGAGTTCGGCCTCTAGTAGACGTTAATACTTCTTTCTTTCTCTCTCTGCTGCTGCCTCCGGATACTCCCTACTAATGTATTGTAGGGCTAGATACTTACCTTCAGTTCTTTCTTTTCTTGACAATGTATCAGATGCCACATGGTTGTAACTTTGGTCTCATAGGTCACTTTGGCCTTTTGAAGACGTTAATATAACATTTCATTTCATTTCTCTCTCTCTCTCTCTCTCTCTCTCTCTCTCTCTCTCTCTCTCGCTTGCTTGCTCGCGTGCGGGATCCTTTGGTCTCATAGGGCCATTGGGTCTTTAGTAGACGATTAATATATCTTCCTTTTGTTTTTTTCTCTCTCCAAATCCTTTAGAGACACAAGAGTGCTCCTCCACAGGCAGTGGATGCAGAGAGTCTATATACAAGTGTGGTTGATCCCTTAGGCCAGATAGAGGGCTTGTATCTCAGATGTTGAGTACTCTTTCTTTTATCTGTACAGTTTTTCTAACTACATGTTTCAGCTGGCTACATGGATTCACTGTACTTGTCATACACATGGATGTTTTAATTTTTCTAGCTAGACTGTTTTCTCTCTATTCCATGATATAGTTACTTCATAAATGTACTGTAGCACTTTTGGTCTCATAGACCCTTGTCCCGGATCATGGAGTACCCAGATCAAAGGTGCCTTGGACTCTTCCTACTGGAGCTCAGCCGACACAGAGAGTCACTAATTAGAGATCCTCGCCCCCAATAGTCCTCTCAATATACAAGTGTGGCTGATCCCTTAGGCCACTCTTTCTTTTAGCTGCACAGTTTTTCTAACTACATGTTTCAGCTGGCTACATGGATTCATTGTACTTGTCATACAAATGGATGTTTCAATTTTTCTAGCTAGACTGTTTTCTCTCTATTCCATGATATAGTTACTTCATAAATGTACTGTAGCACTTTTGGTCTCGTAGACCCTTGTCCCCGGATCATGGAGTACCCAGATCAAAGGTGCCTTGGGCTCTTACTACTGGAGCTCAGCCGCCACAGAGAGTCACTACTTAGAGATCCTCACCCTACATGTTTCAGCTGGCTACATGGATTCATTGTACTTGTCATACAAATGGATGTTTCAATTTTTCTAGCTAGACTGTTCTCTCTCTATTCCATGATATAGTTACTTCATAAATGTACTGTAGAATTTTGGGTCTCGTAGTCCCCGGATCATGGAGTACCCAGATCAAAGGTGCCTTGGACTCTTACTACTGGAGCTCAGCCGACACAGAGAGTCACTACTTAGAGATCCTCGCCCCTAATAGTCCTCTCAATCAGCCTAGAGGGGTGGATAGGGAGGCACCAAAGCCCATCACGGTGGATACAAGATCCTATAAAACAGTGCCCCCTTGCAACTGTGTGGGAGAGAGAGTTAGGGTTAGGTTAGAGTTCATGTGGGAGACATACACAGAGAGAACTAGGGAGAGAGAGAGAGAGAGAGAGAGAGTTGTGGGGATAAGTCAACTCATGGAATTGCATGAGTGTGTGACTCCCCTATCACACATGTATATTGCACTAGTACACATAGTGCACTTAGTACATTAAAAGTACTAAGTGTACTATGTACTATAACTTATGGGCTTGTACACACTATAAGGGTGGGCATTATGCCTTTACCCCAACAACCTGCCACTTAAAGGCAAAGTGCCCTTAAATGAAGGAAAAGAAAAATCAGCATGTACATGATAATATACAAGGCCATATCAAGGCTGAAACTGGCCTCATCCAATGCCCATCAAGTGTCTGCAATGAGCAAACCGCTCCGGAGGCAAACTCTTTGTCAACAGATCAGCCGGGTTGTCATCCGTATGAATCTTAACAAGCTGAATTTGCTTGTTCTCTATCACCTCTCTGATGAAGTGATACTTCACATCCACATGCTTCGTCTTTGCATGAAAGACAGGGTTCTTTGCCAACTGGATGGCACTCTGCTGTCACAATCCAACAATGGAATATCCCCTGTATAACCCAAATCAACCACTAACCGAGATAGCCATAATGCCTCCTTGCAAGCCTCTGTGGCTGCAATATACTCCGCCTCTGTAGTAGATAAGGCTGTGCACTTCTGCATCCTGGATATCCATGACACAGCACCTCCTGTGAATGTAAACACATAACCGGTAGTAGACTTCCGGTTATCTGGATGACCGGCATAATCCGAATCCGTGTAACCATGCACTAATGCATCCTGTTTGCCAAAGCAAATGCACATATCCTGTGTGCCCTTCAGGTATCTCATGACACCTTTCACTGCTTCCCAATGCTTCTTGCCAGGGTTGGCCATGTATCTAGAAACCACTCCCACTGCAAATGCAATGTCCGGCCTAGTAGCAACCATGGCATACATGAGACTGCCACAAGCTGAAGCATACGGAATCTTGGCCATATCAGCCCTGTCTCTATCTGACTGTGGGCTGTCCATAGCACTGAGTTTCACATATGGAGGCAAAGGAGTACTAGTCTTCTTTCCCCCGTCCATATTGAACCTCTGCAAGACTTTGCCAATGTATTCCATCTGAGACAAATACAACACATGCTGATTTCTGTCCCGAAGTATCCGCATACCCAAGATGTGATTTGCATCACCCAAATCCTTCATATCAAAGGTTTGATGCAGCCTCTGCTTCAAGGTATCCATCTCCTTACGAGATTTCCCGGCAATCAACATATCATCAACATACAAGATGAGGATCAATAGACTGCCATCCAAAGCTTTCTTGGTGTACAAGCAGTGATCTATGTCACTTCTCCTGAATTTCTGGGATTTCATGAATGTATCAAATTTATGATACCATTCCCTTGGTGCCTGTTTGAGCCCATAAAGACTCTTTTTCAGCTTGCATACAAGCTTCTCCTTTCCACTTACTGCATAACCCTCTGGCTGTTGCATATATATCTCCTCATGGAGATCACCGTGAAGAAAAGCAGTCTTCACATCCATCGGAATCAAGTCCAGATCATCATGCGCAACCAAAGCCAACACAGCTCTAAGTGTGGTCATTTTGACCACTGGAGAGAAGATCTCATCAAAGTCCACATCATATTCCTGCTTGAAGCCCTTAGCCACTAACCTGGCTTTGTATCTTGGCTTTGCATCTGGTGCAACTTTGAGCCTGTAAACCCACTTGCATGGCAAAACCTTCTTGCCTGCAGGCAAATGCACCAACTTCCAAGTTCCATTTTTATGCAGAGAATCCATCTCTGACTTCATGGCACGCTCCCAAAGAGCCTTGTCTGCCCTCTGTAAAGCCTCCTTATAACATGAGGGCTCCCCACAGTCAGTGAGCATCAAGTAGTCAACCCCTGGAACAAACCTGTCAGGGGCTCTGGAGGGTCTAGTGGACCTCCGTACCCAATGACCATCATTTGCAGGTTGCTGTCCAGCTTGCATATCACCCATTGGTGGCTCCTGTTCCATGCCATAAGGCTGAAAAATCATGCCCGGTATCTCCTCTAACTGTGGTATATCCATAAGGATATCTTCTGCCATGTCTGGCTGTCCATTTGGACCATTTTCAGCACCATTTAAGGGCTGGTTTTCCTGCTGTAATGGCTGATTTACAGCCCTTGGTTGTTGTCCATGATGTCCATCATCATCAAAGATGACTCTGCCAAGCTCCTGTTGCCTTGCAGGCTCCTTATACATGCATGTTTCATAAAAAATGACATCATTGCTGCGTATAATCTTTCTATTCACGGGATCCCAAAGTCTATACCCCATTTCACCTCTGTCACCATATCCTAGGAATATGCATTTGTGAGACTTAGGATCAAGTTTGGTGCGCATTTCCCTGCGTATGTGCACGTACGCAACGCAACCAAACACTCTCAAGTGCTTGTATGACGGAGGCTTCCCTGTCCATACTTCCTCTGGCACTTTCCCACCAAGCCTCGTGTTAGGTGACCTGTTTATAAGGTGAACGGCTGTCATAACAGCTTCAGCCCAAAAACCATGAGGTAACGCAGCATGTAACAACATAGAACGGACCTTCTCCTGAATGGTCCTGTTCATCCTCTCTGCTGTCCCGTTTTGTGGAGGATCATAAGGAGTAGAGAGCTCCCTCTTGATGCCTTTAGCATCACAAAAGTCCTGAAACTGTTTGGACATATACTCTCCACCATTGTCGGAACGCAAAGCCTTCAGTGTTTTGCCAGTTTGATTCTCAACATGAGCAACAAACTTCTGAAACACTGAGAATGTATCACTCTTCAAACGAAGAGGATAAACCCACACCTTGCGTGTGGCATCATCAATAAAAGACACAAAATATTTTGCCCCTCCCAAAGAAAGCTGAGGCATCTCACATACATCTGTATGCACAAGCTCTAACTGAGCATCTTTCTGTCCAAGAGCTTTCTTGTGGGGGCACTGTAGTTGCCTACCATATATACAATGCTCACAAAACTGAAAACTTGAAAACTTTAGAGAAGGCAAGTAACCCAAACGAGACAATTGCTCCATTCCCTTGACACTCATGTGTCCCAACCGGCTATGCCACATAGAGATTTCCGGCAGCTCGGTTGCATTTACATTAGCATGGTGACAAACACCTGCATGCATAAAGTAAAGAGTGTCCACCTTAGAGCCTCTGGCAACAACCAGTGAGCCCTTACTAATCTTCCACTTTCCACGACCAAATGTGGTAACATAATCAGCATCATTAAGCTGTCCAGTAGAAAGCAGGTTCTTCTTGATCTCAAGCACATGCCTGACATCATGGAGCATAAGCTGTGAGCCATCTGAAAACACAAGCCTCACATCACCTCTGCCAAGAATCTTGCATGCATGGTTATCACCCAAATAAACCACTCCTTCATTGCCAGCAGTATACCTGACAAACAAGTCTCTGCAACCTGTGACATGAAAGGAGGCACCTGAATCAATGATCCATGAGTGCATACAATGACCACCTGTAAGAAGTGAATGGGCATCAAGTGAAGACGTAAATAGGACCTCATCCTCACTGTCACCTGCATGTGACACATTGATTTCTTCAATCTTGACTCCACTTTTGCCCTTTGGCTTTACATCTTTGGCTTCATCTTTCTCTTTGTCTTTGCCTTTTCCCTTTTCCTTTTGATCATTTTTCCATTTGTAGCATTGCTTTTTAATGTGTCCCTTCTTGCCACAATAATGGCATTCCAAATCCTTTTTGGAGCGAGACTTGCTCCTTCCCCGTTCTTGGCTTTTACCCCTTTGCTGGGATCTCCCACGTGCATTCATTGCATTGGACTTTCCAACAGAGTTGTTTTTCCTGTTCATCTCTTCTTGAAGAAGAGCACCCTCAACATCTGTATATGACAGCATAGCATGCAAATTGCTAGTGGCTGTCCTGAATGTGTCCCAACTCTCTGGCAAAGTGCATAACAGAAAAGTGGCTTTGAACTCATCGTCCATTGCCAACTTTTGATTAATGACCTGGCTGACAATACCATTAAACTCATTTAGATGGGCTGTCATAGACGCCCCTTCCTTCATCTGAAGACCTATGAGTTTCTTCAACCAATACACTTTGCTTGAGGGACTTTGTTGGGCATACAAGTCCTGCAATCTCTGCCAGATTCCCCAAGCTGTCTTCTCTTCACGAATGCTGAAAAGTAAAGAGTCTGACACAGATAACATGATAGTAGATCTTGCCAGCTCATCCATATCTTCCCACTCTTCAGCAGTAAGAGAAGCGGGTATTACACCCCTTTCTTTGATAGGCTTGTGCTGCTTTTTCTGGAGCAACACATTGTAGCACTGGGTTTGCCAAATATCATAATTATGCGAGCCTTCAAGCTTCTTGATATGAAGCAATGAAGAGCTCTCACCTGTGGTTGCCATAGCAAAATGCAACCTGTCAATGCCTGACTCCCTGCAAAATGTGCAAACACTGCACCAAAAGCACACAAAGTGCTCACAGTTGTTCTCCCAAGCTTTATCTCCCACTGCGGAAGCACAAATGCAACTTTTCTCCCACTTTATGTGATGAAATCACCAAAATCTGGTTGCTGCAGATTTTGGACAGCACCTTAAATGTGCTCTATTCCCCTTCCAAAGTACTGTACAGCAGTACCAAGTGCTCACCAATGATGTACCAAACCTGTACCGGCAAGTACAGCAGCTGTAAATGAACCTTTTCCCCACTCAAATCAATGTGCAGCCATGGCAAAACTTGTACAAAGCTGTACCAAATCTGTACCAGTGGGTACAGTAGCAATAAATTCTCTCCTGGCTGTATAAATGAGTGAAAATCAGACTTTTACAGTCCCGAACAGAAAATTGGGCAAAAGCCCCTTGACTGCAAGCTGATTTTGAGGATTCAAGGCATAAATGTCTTGCCTGCTGCTTTGCCAAGCTCAACAAGCATACGAACTTGAAAAGCCCCTTGATTTAAGATCAATTTCTGATCATACATGGTACATTGACGCACATGAAGGCATCGAGAGTGTTCACGATGCTTCCCCCTGGCCACATATACATCCAAATAATGAAAGCCCTTTGATTTACAGGCACATTGAGTGCTTGTAAGGCATCAACACATTATCCACAGCATCAACTGCGAGTGCCTGCATGCAAATCAACCCAATCGGCACAAAAGCCCCTTGATTTGCACTGCAATTTGCTACAATTTTGCCCAAATGTGCAATTTCTTACATCATACAGCATGTATGAGTGCTTAATTGCACAATTACATCAAAAGCCCCAAATTTCGACATCCAATTTCCTGCAAATTGATCCTGATTGTGACCAATTTCTTGCAAATTGATCCTGATTCTGACCAATGTCACCCAATTTTGCCAATTTTGCCAATTTTGCTCAAAAAATTGAGCAATTTGGCACCTGTACCTGCTCAATTGATTGAATTGATAAGAAATTCTCAAAATTGAAGGCAAATACCTCTTAATTTTTGAATTTCTCTAATCTGCAGGCTGAATTTCAGTTGTTGCAGGAGAAAGGGAGGGGACACGTCTGATGCTGCTTGTGTTGATGGAGAAGCGCCTGCTGTGCTTTGGAACTCCACGCTTCGCTACGAGCTTGTCTCCACGATTACACGCACCAGGTATGCGCCTGGTTGCTATAGGCGCCTGGCTGGGCCGGATAGCTATGCAGCGTGGCTGCTGCCTGTTGGGCAGCGTAGACTACCTGCTGCGCTGCCTGCTGGTCGTAAGCGTTGTTACGCTTTGGAGAAGGCAAGGACAAAGGGTCCGTTCTGTTCCGCCCAACACGTTGTGAGCCGACTCCGCCTGTAAGCCAGTCGACGACTACCGCCCAGCGCTTCTACACACCCGCCCAACGCGTTGTGAGCCGACTCCGCCTGTAAGCCAGTCGACGACTAACGCCCAGCGCTTCTACACACCCGCCCAACGCGTTGTGAGCCGACTCCGCCTGTAAGCCAGTCGACGACTAATGCCCAGCGCTTCTACACACCGTGCGCTGCTACGTTCACCGCTTGTGACCAAGCGTCTGCTCCTGTAGGCGCCTGCTGGGCAGCGTGGCTGCTGCCTGCTGGGCAGCGTGGGCTACTTGCTCAGCTGCCTTTTGGTCGCTTCTGGCCTCTTCACACATAGGCTGCTGAATGGGAGAGTCGAGCTGCTGCCTGCCTGCGTCAGAGAGGTGATAGAAGAAGAAACCCCTACAAGCCAGTGATTCAGCACTCGAGAACAAAACCAGGGCTCTGATACCACTTGTGTGGGAGAGAGAATTAGGGTTAGGTTAGAGTTCATGTGGGAGACATACACAGAGAGAACTAGGGAGAGAGAGAGAGAGAGAGAGAGAGTTGTGGGGATAAGTCAACTCATGGAATTGCATGAGTGTGTGACTCCCCTATCACACATGTATATTGCACTAGTACACATAGTGCACTTAGTACATTAAAAGTACTAAGTGTACTATGTACTATAACTTATGGGCTTGTACACACTATAAGGGTGGGCATTATGCCTTTACCCCAACAGCAACAAGCCCATGGGAGTCACTTCAAATCAGGCACGCACACTCCAGAGAGCTAGACGCCCTCGTCCTGTCAAACCCTAGCCACCCCCGGTTCATCAACCCAGATTCACGAGATCCTCGCACACCATCGAGCACCCTCAACCTCACAACAGACCCTTGTCCCCGGATCACGGAGTACCCAGATCAAAGGTGCCTTGGACTCTTACTACTGGAGCTCAGCCGACACAGAGAGTCACTACTTAGAGATCCTCGCCCTACATGTTTCAGCTGGCTACATGGATTCATTGTACTTGTCATACAAATGGATGTTTCAATTTTTCTAGCTATCCTGTTTTCTCTCTATTCCATGATATAGTTACTTCATAAATGTACTGTAGCACTTTTGGTCTCGTAGACCCTTGTCCCCGGATCATGGAGTACCCAGATCAAAGGTGCCTTGGACTCTTACTACTGGAGCTCAGCCCACACAGAGAGTCACTACTTAGAGATCCTCGCCCCCAATAGTCCTCTCAATTTACCATCACCAGTTTTTTCCAACCTAGAGGGGTGGATAGGGAGGCACCAGAGCCCATCACAGTAGATACAAGATCCTATAAAACAGTGCCCCCTCGCAACAAGCCCATGGGGGTCACTTCAAATCAGGCACGCACACTCCAGAGAGCTAGACGCCCTCGTCCCGTCAAACCCTAGCCACCCCCGGTTCATCAACCCAGATTCACGAGATCCTCGCCCACCATCGAGCACCCTCAGCCTCACAACAGACTATCAACATCTCTAGCCTCTTGTATCACCCATGATGGACATCCTAGATGGGCCCTTGCCTGGCATACAGGGCTCTCCCATATCCCATCACTTATTGTACCCTATACCTGGCATAGTAGGATCTAGAATTCTTGTATAATCTCAGTCTCAGATCTTAGCTTTCCGTTTTCAGTTTTAGTTTACTGTTGTTTTTTCTTATTTCATCCATAACGAGATTTCATGGACACTGTATACATCATTTTGGTCTCATCAACCCTTTGGATCTTTTGAACACGTTAAAATATCCTTGCTGCAGCACCCATGGTGTACAGGCACTCTTCCAGACAGTCACATACATTCACCGGATCAATGCTATTGTGTGACATGGCAGAAGCCTTGATGCAATTAATCCCAGCCCTTAAGCACCCTGTAGGAATATTAATGCAAAACGCATGAGAGAAGAGAGAGGTAGACAAATTTTCCAGTATATTGTATTATGTACATGAAAAAGGTTACATGTATGCTTTTTTTTTTTCCGGGAAAAAGATCCTTCTATTAGTTAATGAAAAAAAACAGCCACAGAGGGCTAGATACAACCACAAAGGGCTAAAAACAAACTCACCTCTTTTGAGAGCGAAAATCAAATCAAAAGGAGAAGAGAGACCTTTCCGACAGGCTGCTCTGTGAGGAGAAGGCTATCTCATACAAGGGGAGAGGGGGGGGGGGGGGGGGGGGGGGGTGGAAGAGGGGGAAACAACCACACAGGTGGTCTCTAATGCCAAGTGGGGTCACCACCTCTATCTGTAAGAAATGGCCCAGGCCTCCAAAGCCTCAAGAAAGCTTCCCGCCGCTTCCGGCAATCAGAAGCTCCCAGTAGCTTCTCCCACAAGCTCCCAGTAGCTTCTCCCACTGACCCCATGGAGGGTGTGAATGATATCGAGCCATATGCTCCTAATGGACTCAGCCAGCGGAGTGTAGCTACCCTCGATGGCCTCACTGCATCTAGCACACCAAATGTGCCAGGCTGCTATGCTACTGCAAATCTCCCATCTCTAGCATGCCTGGCCGCCAATCGCATGCAGGTGGGGCTGTGACTGGTACTGCTACAATACGATGGTGAGAGACCTTAAGGGCTAGCCCTCCCCCATCCTCCTCGTAAGCCCTGACCACTCCAACCCTCTGTGGCCCAAGCGACAGTGCCCCATGTAAGGAGCCGGGTCGCTACCCTGTCCATAGTGAAGATGCGGAGAATCCGCTGCCAAATCTACTAAGCCTTCAAGCAATCCCAAAGACAATGTCTCTGAGACAAGGGTGGCCACACCGCAGGCAACAAGCTGCTAGCCGACCTCCAATCGCAAGCCAAGTACTGACCGCCAAACTCCTATGTGCCATCAACCAAAGAAAGAGGGTGATCTTTCTAGGCTGAAAGTTGTCCCAAAGCCTCTTCCAAAAACCTGAAAGGAAGCACTGTGATAGGTCCTATGACTACCAATGTGCTGCTACTATGCCATTGTGCCATCTATCTCTGGCATCTGGATCCTACGGCCTAGCCGCGCTGTATATGCAAAGAAAGGGGCATCTAGAGTCTCCTCCCGCTCCGCGGGATCATGCCAAGTCCGGGTCCCATTGAAGTCCGGGTCCCATTGAAGGCGCATGAGAGGTCGGCGCTCCCATATCCATAGCCATAGCCACCAGAATCTCTCCTTGGCCACCTTGGCCGGTGCCGGGCTATGTGCCACTCCCGTGCACGAAAACCAATTACCCTCACCCTTTGCAAGGTGCAGCCACTGAAATCCTCCAAGGGAGGCTCAGATCTCTCTAGTCTGCCATGGGATCCAATAGAAAAAGTGAGCAGACCACTGCCCTCATCTGCTATGTGGCCCACCACGAGAATATCTTGTCTGGTAAACACACCTAGCCACACTCGGGGGGGGGGGGGGGGGGGGGGGGGGGGGGGGGGGGGGTCGGGTCTGGGATAGGAGTCAACCACTCTTGAGGGATAGCTCAATCAATGCCGATGCTGTGCATATCTCTACCCCGGATCCCTATCAGGCCTCTCTCCTGCACCTCCTGGGGTAACTGCATGTGTGCGATCAAATCTCAAAGAGACCTGGCTGGTCCGATGCTCAAGGTGCCCCAAGATCCATGCGGTCAGGCCCCCATTGTGTGGCCACTGGGCAAACGGATCAGGAGGTTCCAGACCAAAGGCCGCCAAAGCCGCTCCTCTGAGGCAATTGGAGCTATCTGTCTAAGGATCGGCCTGAGATGATCCCAAGCACAAAGTAAACTGGTTGCAAATCTGTCCTCAAAATCTCGACTAAAACCACAAGCTCGCATCTCTGTGAAGATCCATCTAGTACTCTACGGCCAAGGGCCCCCAATACTTGGAGTGCGGGCTGAAATCCAAGCCAATAGGAAGTCCTTCCAAGGCTCGCCACCGAGAAGGAGTCCTCTAGCAATCAGCTTGCCCAGCAAGGCGCGGCTATGGATAGCAAGGTCAATGAGGCCTAGCTGAAAGAGTGCACACAGCGGAAGCATATAAGCACTAGAGTGTGCTGAGAGAGAGTGCAAGAGAGAGAGAGAGATATGAAGCAACTATGCTAAATATACTGCACTACAACAGTCCCAAGCAAGAGACCTAAATAGTCTCATAAGTGAGGGAAGCAAAAGGAAGACTAGACTATGAATAGGTAAGTAGGGCTGGCCGATTGCACACCATGTAGCTGGCCGACTGGACATAAAGCACCCGACCTAGGAAAAATGCCAGAAAAATACATAAAAATAGGGTGGCTAGCCCACAACCAAGGTCCATGAAAAGAGACCAAAAGGGGACTCCAGAGATGAGCAGAAACTGGCAATGAATGTGCTAACACCCCCTCTCAGCACCATATGCTGAACAAACTCCAAAAAGCCGAAGATGAGGAGCCAAGGAAGCCTGAGAAACCAGCTTGGTGAACAAATCTGCTGCATTCTCCGCTGAAGGACAATACTCCAAACGCAAATCTCCAACAAGAACTCGTTCACGAACATAGTGATATTGTATCTCAATGTGTTTCGTACGAGCATGAAACACAGGGTTCTTGGCGATGGCGATGTAACTCTATTTGTCACACCAAAGAAGAGTAGATCCGGTAGGAGGAAAGTCAAGCTCCCCCAATAATCTCCGCAACCAAATCGCCTCACATGCAGCATAACAAACTGCACAATACTCCACCTCTATAGAGGAAAACGCCACACTAGGTTGCTTTTTACTGCTCCATGAAATGGCTCCAGACCCAAGTGAAAGAACACAACCGGTGGTCGAACACCGAGTATCTGGATATCCAGCCCCATGTGAATCAGACCATCCAAGAAGAGTGCACCCTTGGCCATAGAAGATGCCAAAGTCCAAAGTACCACGCAAGTACCGAAGAACTCGGAGAGCACACCGCCAATGCTCCTGACGCGGTTTGGATGTGAAAGAACTCAATAAGCTTGCAGGACATCATAGATGGCCCGTATTCCAGATGGACGTCAAGTCAGCTTTCCTGAATGGAGAGCTTAAACAGGAGGTGTATGTTGATCAGCCGCCGAGATTTGTGATTCCAGGCAAACAAGATCAGGTGTACCGGCTGAAGAAAGCTTTATATGGTCTGAAGCAGGCTCCGTGGGCTTGGTACTAGTGGATTGATGAGTTCTTTCAGAAGCTCGGCTTGCGCTGTTCTCATGCAAATTCGAACTTTTATATCCTCCTTGCGTTGATTGTTATCATTGTGGTCTATGTTGATGACCTCATCTTTACAGGTTCTTATTCTGTGAGGATCCGTTCAGTCATGGATGCTTTGGAGACAGAGTTTGAGATGATGGATCTTGGCCTTTTGCATTATTTTCTTGGCTTTGAGATTCGGCAGACCCCTAAGGGTATTTTCTTCTCTAAGCAGAAGTACACATAGGAGATACTTGACAGGTTTGAGATGATTGGATGCAGATCAGTATCCTCTCCTATGGATACTAGTGAGAAGCTTTCTCTTCTTGATGCTTCTCTAGGGATTGATCAGGGACAGTATTAGGTTCTCGTCGATTGTTTGGTTTGGTTGACCTACTCTCATCGAAGTCGACTTCAGGGTGCTGAGCATAACCCTTGGCAACCAACCTCGCCTTGTGCTTGTCCAAGTTGCCATCAGCTTGAAACTTTGATTTGAAGATCCAACGCATACCAATCACCTTACGCTGCAATGGCCTAGGCACCAAAGTCCAAGTGCCATTCCGTTCAATAGCATCCAGCTCTGCCTGCATAGCACGACGCCAAGGCTCATGTGAAAGAGCCTCCTCCACAGAAGTGGGATAAGGAGGACCATGAATAATAGAGGACATAAGAGCATAGTTAGCAAACATGTTGCCCTCATGAATTCGTTTCCCTGAAACTCTGGAAGATCGCCTAAGAGAACCAAGCAGAGGAGCAGAAGGAAGCTCACGTAACCCAGAATCACGAACTGTCTGAAAATACCATCCTAGCACAAATCTGCTCGAACTCGCTGGAGGAGGAGCAGAGTCATCATCATCTGAGTGAGAATCCACAGGTGGAGGTGTAACAGAAGCAGAGGGAGTAGGAGGCAGCGGCGGAGGAAGAAGAAGAAGCTCACCGCCACCCTCTGAAGATGTAGGAGTCTCATCGAACACCACATCACAGCTCACAACAACTTTGCCGACCTGCTGATCATATAGACTATATGCCTTGGACACAGTACTATATCCGAGAAAAGTCATGCGCTGAGACTTCGAGTCCAACTTGGAGCGATGCTCCTTAGGCACATGTACATACGCCGAACAACCAAATACCCGGATATGAACAACAGAGGGCTTCTCACCATGGAAAGCCTCATATGGAGTTTTATCTGGAAGAGCAGCAGTAGGAGACTTGTTCTGAATGTACACAGCAGTAGAAGCCGCCTCAGCCCAGAAACGTCGAGGTACGAAGAATGCTCAAGCATAGCACGGGCCATCTCCATAATGGTCCTATTCTTCCTCTCTGCAACTCCATTCTGCAAACTCACCCCCTCTGTCGATCATGAGAACCTTGACCGAAGAACCGGTCTCTTTTTCCACCTCAACCCTCCAATCACAAAAGTGCTGAAAAGCCTCATCCTTGGACTTCAGAAAGAAGACCCAAGTATATTTGGAGAAGTCATCCACCATCACGAGCATGTACAACGCCTTACTCAAAGACGCGGTACTCATAGGACCACATAAGTCTGCATGAACAAGAGCAAGTGATGTCGAAGATCTGTGTGTCACCTCCTTCGCGGAAATGCGGCTCGGTGTTGCTTCCCTTGTAAACAAGAGGAGCAAACAGAAGATGGAGGCTTGATTGTCGATAAACCCTCAACCAACCCATCCTTCGAAGCTCGCTGTAGAAGCTGATAGCTCAAATGGCCAAACCGAGCATGGCAAAGAGCTGAAGAAGAACGAGAAGAAAGCAAAGCGATCAACTTGTACAAACCACTATCTTGGACTCCCTAAGCCAAGATGCTACCAGTCTCCTTATCACAAATGGTAATCTCATAACGAGAGAAGATCACCTCCGCATCCTGAGCTGCAAGAGAATTCACTGACAAAAGGTTAAATGCCAGAAAAAGTATCTCTTGTCCTGAGAAGAGCGGAAGACGGGGATGATGCCAAATCTGGAACACCACAGCCCCAGGCAGCCACTCAGTTCTTCCAACCACAAGAGGAAGCCACACCAACCATGTATGACATACCTACAGCCTCATCGAACCACACATTCTGGAGTGCCAAACCCCACTCTGGTGTGACTCTAAATCAGGCCATGGCACTACAATGAGCCCAACATTTGATCTTAGGCATTTGATCCGCATACCTTTTTCCTTCTCTCGACCAAGGCTTTAAATCTTTGAAAGTGAGTAAATACCTCACTTTTCTCCTTCATGAAATAAACCCACACTTTCCTAATGTGATCAATGAATGTAACATAGTACCTACAACCTGCAAGTATTACAATCTTGGTTGGTCCCCGTACATCCAAATATATAACATCTGATGGCCTTGTGCTAACGTGCTTTTCATGTAAGAAAGCATGTTTGGCCTACTTACTAAGCTAGCATACTTCACACATACTTTATGCAACCATCAACCTTAAACTTCGGCAAACCTACAATAATATTTTGGGACTGCATAGACTTCAACCCCACTGTATATTCACACGACCAATGCACTTGTGCCATATGTCAATATCTGCAATGACACTTGTCCTACACGAAATTTTCATTAAAAACAAATCGTGGGGAGCTCTAAGTATGCCTCTATACCCACTGCACATGGATCACACTTTCGGAGCTCCCACCGAAGATGCATTTCTACAGATATCACTTCCTTACGCTCACTCAGGATGGATTCATCCACCAGCCAGGCTCCCTGAGTGTTCACATGTCCCATGCCATGCATATTGTGATTGACCAAATCCGGGCCTCATCCCACCGCCTCAAAGTGGAGCGAGGAAGAGTTGAGCGCGTCTTCAGAGCTCGGGAGCTCATATGGAGACCCAGGGAGAAGAGAATCTACCGATTATGCCACACAAAGGTTGAGACAGAGAGGCATTACATATGTCATTGCCTAGTATACTATGAGATCCGCCTAAGGTTTCATTGTCAGTTCCATGAGGGATTTGGCCCACTCTCCAGGATCATTGACTTCCTGGACCAACATTGCCTAGCACTCTTCCTACTCGAGCTCCGCACACACAAGGACACTTTCTTGAGAGAGCCTCGGCCCCAACCACCGCGACCCCTCCTTCGCCAACCAACCATCACCAGCTTCTTCCGGACCCAAGAGTAGGACACCCATACAATGGATCCAATGGACCCACCTTGGGCTGCTCCAAACTCCCCTTGCCCGAGAGGAGTTACCTCTTAGGCCTCCGCATACCAGTGTGCCCGACACCCCGGCCCCCCGGACGTCGGCCGTGATCCCTTCACCAGCTCTAGATCCAAGACATGATCCATCACCATCAAGCTACCTTTCCACATGAGGTAGCTAAGGGAGACCTCTCGGCCATACTCATTAGCCCCATGCTTGATATTTTGGAGAGTGGTATACCATCTATTGCTGGTGATGCTCCTCTCATGTTTCATGTTCCTGGTATTCCATGATCAGATTTCCATGGACAGTTTTGTATCACTCCAGTGAGACAGTTTGTTTTGTTTCTATTTTATCTTCCGCTCCATGATGAGATATGCCATGGACATTATTGCATCACTTTGGTCTCATAGGCCCATTGGGTCTTTAGTAGACGTTTAATATATCTTTCTTTCTCCCTCACACGCATGCACACACACATTCTCAATCACACGGGCATGCGTGTGGATGTCAGCATTGCCAGTTAATTCAACAATAATGAAAACATAACTTTTACATTAAACATATTTACAAGAGGAACATGTGACATACCTAGAGATGTAAAATCTGAAGATCTCTCTCGATCAAAGCCAATTTCTGCAAAGTAACGACGAATTCTAATTGAATGTAAAGCAGGTAACAAAACAAAACATTCAGGTTATGTTTCAGATTATCAAACAAAATCATACTTTACAGCTTCTTTGTGGTGATATATAAGTTTCGTGGAGTTTAAGCAACCCCCACCCCACCAAAAAAAAAAAAAAAAAAAACTTGGGGTATCTTCCCCACACTGCCCAGGTTGCACCTAATGCTTCCAACCAACCCCACCTGGCCTGCACACGGCCCCACATTAGCTGTACACATCTCCCACTATGACTCTCACACACATTATCTGTATACCTCTGTCCAGCCCCCTTCGCACATAATGCTTCCACCAAGCCCTGGACATGTGCACTACTTCCTGGCCTATGTACCTCCCCACATAGCAGTGCACTCTTGAGTTCTCTATGGTGGCCAGGTAGGAATCAGTAGTGTTACATGCATGAATAGACATAATGGCATTGGAGTGGCTACCACCCATCAGGACCAGTCACTGTCATGATCAGTTACTCTTCTCTTTTTCTGACAGCTCATAGTGACCTTGCAGCAAGAGCATGGCTTGTTAGCATGATTTGACCAGCCACTTACGGAATATGTGGAGACAGTCCAGCTATATGCCTATGGGACATCCCAAAGGCTTGGTTATGGTGCAGCTTTTTGCACTTGTTGTCACATGGATTTCAGTAGCCTAAGCCATAGAGACACCTCCTGTTCATTACCACACAGAGAATCGGGCCCTTTCAACACCAGCTTCATCACATGGATTTCGGTAGCCTAAGTCATATAGACACTTCCCGTTCTTTACTACAGAGAGAATGAGCATTGTACCTTGACCTGTACAGAATTAGTACAGCATAGGCCCACCAGGCTCCATTGACACAATGGGAATCCTTCCATTGCCTGGGACTCTCTATTGCCCAGGACTCTCTGAGGAGAAGATCAGTAGCCTCACAGCTTGACACACTCAGCATGCCCATAGCAAGGAGACCATATAGACTCCCATCAGAGAAAGGCCGCACAATATGGACTGACCACATCCACATCCTCTCAAGTGGCTGGAGGGTGTAAATAATATCAGTCCACTTGGTATCCCAATTGCAAGGAGGCCATGAAGAAACGATCTTATTCATGCCCTATGTAGCTGCAAGGATCGCCTTTAGAGCAACTTTGCACTACAAAAGAGCACTTGAAAGCCCTTCTTTACATTTGGAGCCAAGGTCCTCAGCCCTGACCAACCCGGATGGTGCTAACATAATGTCGACAGTACCCTCTTCCTACAATGCCTTTTTCTGTGACAAGTTTCTAAATGGCTCCAAAGCCTCTGTCTGTCTGCCAGTGACAATATAGAAAGGTCTGTAACAGCTCCAGCATTGTCCACAAAGCCACAAGTGGGAGGTTTCTCCTTTCTACTTTCTTTGCAGCTGGTGATTCAGATTGGCTTTGTAAAGACCTATGTTGTCCAATTACTATGAGATACGTGGATGCTACCACTGTCTCTTCAAGGAGGTGTCCGGGCCCTTGTCATAGATGATGCATTACAGAGATCAGAGATGCTTGGGACCATACCTACTGGAGCTGAGGAACCACAAAGACAGACTATCAAGGCAGCAGCCCAAGATGCGGAATACCACACAGACATCAATCACTAACGTCTTTGGCCCCCCACCAGCGAGCCCTGACTGATACTCAGGCTATACAAGATTCACCGGGGGACCAGGGCAGAGCTAGACGTCCCCATAGAGTGAAAACCCACCAGACCCACGACAGGTTGGCACCACACACCCAGGGAGTCCTCTGAGAGAGAGCACAGTCCCTCCAAAGAGCCAGACACCCTTGCTCCCGGCAACCGAGACCCTGCACTCACCAGCTCCGGGACTTGCTTCAGCAACATAGACAGGCCAACAGGTGGTGGATATTGAGGCCAGGTACATGGTTCATGAGGACAACACATTATGAGCCAGACACATGAGGTTATTATGCTGCCTACTTTATTGTACACACATGGTCTACGTAATACATTGACCCTATATATCCTTTTGGCAGCTAGTCTTTACTTTTTTCATGTTATCTGGACATCCAGTTTACTCATGAATCCCATGTGGCAGCTTTTTGGTGTCCTAAACCCTTCAGGTCTTTTGTAGAAATTACTAACATCTTTCTTTTTAGCTTGCACTGTTTGATCGTACTTTCTTGTGAAGGATCAAGGGACGAGCTCTCTGCATGTGAAGGAGCAAGGAGATATCAGCCAAGGAGCTGCTGCTACAATACCGAAGGAGCAGCAGCGGCAGCAGTAGTACCAACATCAAGAAAAACAGTAGAGGTTCAAAGCTTGGATGGATTTTGGTCTGTGGAATGATTTTGATAATCTTTTTCTCTGAACATGATTATTTAATGTAATCTTGAGTTTACGAGATTCAACAAGAGACGACCTGAAAAGGTTAACCATAAACCATCACAAAAACAAACCCAATAGTCGTACATGAAGTCATCACTACATTTATGCGAAAGAGGAAAAGGAACAATGACACAACCTATTTGTCCGAGCAGTTCAAGTTTAATCCCTTGATGTTCAATTCTTTTTCCAGGATGAGGAACAACTCGCACCTACGTCAGAAAATTAAAGCATTCATCACTCCTTATCCTCATGCAAGTGAAGTCAAATATATATCGAAACCGCAAAGAAGCCTAGAATTGGGCTCATGTCTGTCCTACACTTTATTGTCCATCAAGAGCATAGCTTACCTCAGAATTCAAGATGTCACACCAGAAAATCTCTAAACATGCTTACAATGACTCATTATATCAATTCATACCCAATTAACACACAATTACAAAAATAGGATCAAACTTGTCCAATTTGTCAAGGCTAGGGGAAGGGAATGTTGCCCTAAAGGTGTCATTGTTCAATACTTAAGCTTCAGGATGGATTCCTCTGGATGCTTTGTCCCCATTATGAGAGGAGAAGCGTGAGCTTATTATAGCCAAGACTCCAAAGACTACACAGTATAGAGACTGATTCTATGGTAACCAAGAGAGATTATTCTAGCTAAATTTGCAGCCCGCCTTCTCCATGCAGATGCATCATTTCCGATGGCCAAATATTTACAGACACACCAAGGGAGATCCAGGGGAAGCCCGACAAAGGCTACCATGGCTGGATACACACTTTTTTTTTTGGGTGAAATCCACTGTTTTGTTATAAGTAAAATGTACATACATGGCTGTCCCAGAGTGGGACAGCCAGTATCAAAAAGCTAAAACCAATGATAAAACACTTCCAGCTGAGGCAAGGAAAGCTGTCCAAGGAAATGAGCATCTTGAAGAGACTGAAGCAAGGAACGACAAAAATAAGCATGAACATCCACCGAGGTATAATGAAATAATTGGGTGTTCCGTGCGTGATATACGGTCCACAGAGCCCAGTAGCAGCACCAGGACTCAGGAGAAGAACTGAGCATAATCAGAGAGGGAAGCAAATCTACCAAAGAGCCAGAAATGCCTACCAAAAGTGAGCCTGGGAAAACGAGCATGGAGCAGAGCTATCAAATGAGCAAAAAAATTACAAACAGTAGGACAGGCCCATAAAAGATGCAACATAGTCTCACGTGGATGCAAACAAGTCCAACAAACGGATGAAGCAATCCGCCTGACAACCAATAGAGAACCTACTGGGAGTGCACCCACCAAACACCACCAACAAAGGAAAACCCGTTGCTTCAAGAAAGTTTACTTTTCCAGATGCGATGAAGACACTTCTTCTACCATGCAAGAGACTTGTCCAAGCACCATAGCCGATTACCATGCTCCTGAATCCATGCCACATGGCTGCAGGAGAAGAATGCGATAGGCATTTTAGCTGTCAGATCCACAAAGGAGGAGGAGGAATAACTTGGGAGCCCATGATCAAACCTCCAATCTAGGAGTGGGAGAGGATAACAATGGCGGAACCGGCTGAAACCAAATGATGATGCCTCTTGGCCTGAGGGAAAGAGAGGGTGCAGCCCCTTTCATCAATCACATCAGCCACGGTACAAATTCCCCTACAATGAAGAAAATAATCCTTTCGTGGTTGAGAAAGGGCTAATGGGCAATCAAAAACACGGCTCCAATGTATGCTTTGCTGGCAAAGGGTGTTGCCAAGATCCGGAGAGCAGCCCAACCATTTCAAATAAGAGAGTAATTGTTGCCAAGCATGAAGCAGACGAGTAGAAAAGGGACAACCAGGAATGCGTCCCTGAAAATACCCAAATATGGCATCTTGTATACCAGGGGTCCAATGCCCAAAAGCACCTGTCCGGAGGGAGGCCAACATGCTAGAAAGCATAAGTGTCCAAGGTTTCTGCTGCTCCACAAATGTCAATAAGAGTGTTGCCTTCCTCGCCAATACATGAAAATGAATATTAAGAATGTTCAAGCCCCCATGCATTTTTGGCGTACATACATAATTATACCGGAGTAACCCTGAATGTTCCATGAGACAATCCTCATATTAATCTCTGTGTGAGGCGGAACTATCGGAACTGCCCTCCACTCGAAGAGTCTTGGGCGCACGTTTAGACGGGGAATACTCACAATCCGTCTTGGTGCGAAGTTGCGCCAAGTGGGCGTGGATCCTGCCCTCCATGTGCTGCCACTCTGTCCAAGCGCGAGAGTATGCATACTTCGTGCTCCATCAATCACAATGCAAATACCTGTAAGAAGAGGGGCAAGGTACTACGATAGAGGTATGCATGAATACAAAAAGCAGCACCTCCAGGCTGGAGGTCACCATCTCCCCTTTCTGGTGGACTGATCCACCAAGCTCCATCCTGGCCAGAGGCCAAAGATGAGTGAGTACGTCGGTGATGCGGAGATCATTAAGATGCTGCCATAGCTCAACTGCTTGGCCCTGAATGGCAACGACCACCGACTCTAGGTCCCACTCTGACCCCGAGGCTACGCTCAAGGGGAAAGAGAAGACCATCGTGCCCTTCTCTGGCATAGAGGGTCTGGAGTGGTGGAAGACCACACAGATCCGAATAGGGGCTACAGTCTCCTCAAACATCTATGTCCCTTCCGTCGGAAGACAGCGGAAGAAACTATAATCCACAGGCTGCCCCAACATCCTAGGGGGCCCGCCTAGAGACTCAGGTGGGAGAGCCCTCATCGGGGAGGCCACAATGGTCATCTCAACCGGCTCTAAGAAACGATGAATCAGGTGATGAGTGGAACTCGGAGGCTACCTCCTCTCTAGATCGGGGGCTGCAAGGGGAGTGCTCTGGAGAGGAAAGGGGGGGGGGGGGGGGGGGGGGGGGGGGGCGCTGCTTGGAAGAAGAGGAAAGGGCAGATGGAGCGGCTACGGGTAGTGTCGATGGCGAGGGTTCGGAGGGGGGGGAGAGGGAGGAGGAGGGGGAGCGGGGAGGCGGCGAAGGACGCTACTGAGAGGCATCCATCGGAGAGGAAGGCTGTTGGGGAAGGCTCAAGAGAGAGAGAGAGAGAGAGAGAGAGAGAGTGGGGTCAACCGGCCCCGCTGGGCACTGAGGGCCGGAAGAGGAGTCGCGACGATGAATCGGCCACCAAATCAGAGGGGGGGGGGGGGGGGGGGGGGGCTCCCCATGATTGGAGGGGGCCCATCGTCTGCTAGCGGCGGCTGAGATAAGTGCTCATAACGGTTCTTTGACAGAACGGAATCCTCCTACATGCTGCTAGCCTGGCGCGCACGGCGGCAACGCTGAGCTCTGGTGCTTGGCTGGGGACACGGGCGGGAGCCAACCTTCCACCACTCTCCGGCTAGTGGGTCATCCATGGTCGGTACCTGGTGCTCTGCTGCCTGGCAACCTGCTCCTCCCTCGGCCCCCTGGTGCGGCACTAAGCAGGAAGCGCGCGAGGAGGGAGGGGGGGGGGGGTCTACTAGACTGACACAGAGGGCAAGCTCTAGCCAGATGACCCATCTATCTACAAATGAAGCATTGGCCTGGAAGGCCAGAATACTCCACTCATTGCATAATGGGGTCGCCTCGAAGGCTAGGAATAGATATCATGTGAGGCACAGAATCCGGCGAGGCAACACAGATGCGGAGAGTTGGAATCCCAGCTGCTCGTGTGAGGGCCGAGGCAGCGGTTTGGGGGGGGGGGGTCCATCACTCTCTTGATGGCACCACCAATCACCGGGAGAAGAAGAAGGTATCCTGAGGCATGGAAAGCAGACTGTCACGGAAAAGCTTGAAACTCCAGCTAGAGGGTCGGATGCCAGGTCGAAGTCGTGCTGCCACCGTGCAAAGAAGGCCTGGGCCATACGCAATGCAATGGGGCTCAGCTGCATGACAAGATCAGACGTCGCTAGTGAGTCGAATTCAACCTGGTAGTAGCCACGCCCCAAAGGATGAATATCTACGATCTTTGCATGCGCACCTAGGAGGCTAGCCTGAAGAAGATCTCTAAGTTGGCCACGCGCGAGGCGGCTACCAACAATCTTGCATACCAGAGTGGAGGCCTCCAGGGATGCGACTCCAGGTCCGCTTCAGAAAACAAAAGGCAGGTAACGGCGGCCTCGGTCAAGGGAGACGGAGTGGCTGCCATGGAGTCCTCTTGGGGGCAAAGACCAGAAGAGGCCGAAACTTGTCGAAAATAAAGAAAAGCCCACAAGCTGGGGGCACTACCGACGACGACGGAAGAAGGGGAGGCGACAAGACAAGAGGCAGGATGAGGAGAAAAAGGGGGAGAAGGGGGGGGGGGGGGGGGGGGGGGGGGCACGAGTAGGGGGAGAGAAAGGGGGGCTGGCGATGCTGGCCGGCAAGACAAAGAGGGGGCAGACCGCCGGAAAAGGAGAGGGGGGAGTGCAGGCGGGAGCAGGGGATGCATAGGCGGGAGCAGGAACAGGTGAAGGCGAGGGCAGGGGGAGAGAAGGGGGGCGCAACGGCGCAAGCGGGAGGAGGAGGGGGCGAATGTGGGAGCATGGGGAGAGAAGGGGGGGCGCAGGCGGGCAAGACAGAGGGGGAGGCAAACATGCGGCAAAGGAGAGGGGATGGAGACGCGAGCAGGGCGGCGAAGGGGAAGGAGAGGGGGGGTGCAAGCAGCAACGACGGGGGGGGGGGGGGGGGGGGGGGGGGTGGTGGAGCACAACTTCGCTATCGCCATTCAGGCCCTAGAGTGCTGGTGCCAAGCTTTCTCCGTTCCTCCACCTTCACAAGTCTCACGCGGTCTCAGGTAGGAGCTCCACTCTCTATCCTTATTTTGTGATGTCTTATCTCCTTATGCAACACCAAGCTTGACATTCAGTATGGGGTCTTAGTATTGAGTAGATTTATACATAGCCTAGGCACAAATCATTAGCAGTTTGTCAATCGGGTGTTCCATTACCTAAAGGGCACCAAGCACTTTGGGTTGTTTTATCCGAAGGGAGGTAACCACAACTGCATGCATTTATAGACTCACACTGGGCTGGATGTTACGACACACGAGTGTCCACGAGTGGTTTTTGCTTTCGCCTTGGTGATTCATGTATATCATGGCTCAGCAAGAAGCAACCCACTATGGCCACTTCTAGCTGTGAAGCTGAGTACAGGGTAGCATTTACAACTGCAGTTGAGTGTGTTTGGCTTAAATGCCTTACTGCTGATTTGGGTACTGGCAAGTCCTTGGCCACTACCATCTTTACTAATAGTCGGAGCACTACGGCAATTGCAAGGAATCCCATTTTTCATGCTCGCACAAAGCACATTGAGGTGCATTATCATTATGTCAGGGAGAGATACTCCGCAGGGAAAATCAGCTTGGCTTATGTGCCAACACAGGACAACATGGCAGATTTATTCACAATGGCTCCCTCACGAGAGAAGTTTGAAGCTTTGAACTTACTTTCCTTTGGGGATTAGTCTGAGGCCTGTGCTCTCTTTCATAGTCTAAAGAGCCTGCCATATCTCAGTAATTTTAGTGCCAACTCACCCCTTGTTCACATCATCACTCCCAGGGAGGGATTTGTAGCCATATTTGGTAGTGATGTGTATGAACACACTAGGACCAACAAGGGCAGTTTTTTCCTCTTTCAATACGCCCATCTTGGGGTATACTTATCATCTTTGTAAAACATACATTTATTATCTACCTATCTATCATCTCATTGTGTGCTCCCTTGAGCTACTCCAATGTGTGTGTGTGTGCGCGCGTGCGCATTCCTGCAACCTTGTTTCCAACAAGTATAGGGTACAATAAGTGATGGGATATGGGAGAGTTAAATAAAAACAATCAATCAACCTTGTATGTCTAGCAAGGGCCCATCCAAGATGTCCATCATGGGTGATACAAGAAGGCTAGAGATGCCAATAACCAGCTGTAAAGATGAGGTTGATCGATGGCGGGCTGAATCCGAGGCTGATGAGCTGGGGGTGGTCGAGGTCCAACAAGACGAGGGAGGGCGTCTAGCTCTCTAGAGTGTGTGCGCCTGAACTGATGTGATTCCCATGGGCCTGCTGCGAGGGGGCACTACGGTATAGCCTGACGTATCCACTGTGATGGGCTCTAGTGCTACCCCTCTAGGCCCAAAAAAAAAGAAAGTGATGGTAAGTTGAGAGGAGGACTCTTGGGGGCGAGGATCTCTTAGTAGTGACTCTCTGTGTAGACTGAGCTCAAGTAGGAGTCGTCCAAGGCACCTCTGATGTGGGTATGCCATGATCCGGGATAAGGGTCCAAAGCCCTCTCTGAATAGACAATGAAATCTCCCTCTGATCTCATAGTAGCTAGGCACTGCCAAACATAGTGCTCCTCCGACTCAACCCCCGTCTGACAAAGGCTACATGCGCTGTCCTCTCTGGGTATCCACTCAACTCTGCCAGTCTCTATCCTCAATCTATGGAATGATACCCTAAGCTGGCCAATGGCTATCCTCAAAGCATGGGACATGAAGGCATCGAGATAACTTGGTCTCTGTATGAAACCATCTGCTGTGAATCTCAAGAAATGATATCTATAGTACTGCATCTTGGTAGGCAATGGGCATACCGGTGTGATCCATGTGTTACGTGTGTATAGCCCAAGTAGATCGTATCGGATAACCCGGTTCTTGTCCTCATGTGTAAGCCTAATGTATAGGATATCTGGATCATACTGAAATGGAGGGAGCTATCCATTTGTAATCCATGTGCCTGAAACCAGGTGAGTATTGTGCCATACCAAGATGAATGCTCTCCTCCGGCCAATATCTCCTGTGATGACTATAGTGCAAGTCGGGGGAGTCGAAGTGGACCCATCTCCCTCACCCTTTGTATATAAGTGACTATCTAGAACAGGGCCTCCATCAACATAGGAGCCGCAGCAAACTCTGCTTGGATGATCTGGTGGGGAATAGATGGCTTGCTGTATCATCCGTGATAGCATCGTGATCTAAAGATGCTCTATGCACTACCAATCTACCGGGGATAAATCTGGTGCCCGGGGGGAGAGAGAGAGAAAGAAAGAAAGAAAGTTATATAAACATCTACGGAAGACCCCAAGGGCCTATGAGACCAAAAGTAACACAATGGTACTATGGATATACTGAGCCATGAAAAACTAAAAGAAAAAGTAAAATGAAAACATCTGACAGTACATGTGATCAACAGATGATCCTGTGTAGAGTGAGATATGTTGTGATCAACTAATGTCGATACCTGCCTCCGCCAGAACCGATCTGATGGTGTAGTGAATGTCAGGCCTCTATGATGGGAGCGTGACATGTCGGCGGAGAACCTCACGAATCCGTCTCTGTGTGGTGGAGGGTCCTGATACTCTCGGTCGAGGACATCTAGCTCGCAGAATGGATTGAGCTCTCTCACTAAGAACTCCTCTGGGGCGTGCAGCTGAAGCGTGGGTACGGGTGGTGGGCTCTGATGTCGTAGTAGATGAACTGTTGTGGACAGTAGATTTCGATGTGGATGTATGTACCACAAAGAAATTTGTGATGGCTCTCTGTGAGGTGTCCTGTTGGAGCCGGGGCTGTCTCTCAGCATGCTGCCTCAACACTACATCCCTCTGTCGTTTGAGCTCCATCAAGTACATGCCCAAGCACCTTTGATCCTCAAGTCCGAATCCCTCTCGGAAGAGGCAATGGAATCTCCCCGTATCTCATAGTAAGCCGGGCAACTGAGCATATAATGGGCCTCATCCTCTACTGCTCCTGTGATGCATATTGTGCATGTCCTCTCCTCATGTGGGATATGCTCAGCTCTGTCAGTCTCTACTCTGAGGCAGTGGGAGGATACCCTGAGCTGGCCGATCGTGATGTGCATGGCATGTGACATGTGCATCTGTATGTATCCCGGGATCTCAAAGAATCCATCCTCGGAGAGTCTCAAGAAGTGATCTCTATAGAACTCACACTTCTTACCAATCTCTGACGGAGACACCCATGTCTGGTGTATGTGTAGCCTGAGTAAATCTAACCGGATGATCCGGTTGATCTCCTGACATGAGAGATCAAGGTATGGGGAATCCAGGCTATACTGAAACAGGGAGAGAGAGAGAGAGAGAGAGAGAGAGAGAGAGAGAGAGAGAGATTGCAAGATTACATGTAAATTTTCAAAAATCAAAGTTGCTCCCTTTGAAAGATTATTGGCATCAGTTTTTGTGGCCAGGTCAGATCATCCCACCTAAAGAGATAGTAAAGCATCTTGGTTATCCCATTGGTTGGGAATTGCCTTTGAAAGATGTAACTCAATGGGTGATGGCAAAATTGCACTCTAAAATAGAATACTAGAAATTAACCACATAGCCTCTACATGTGCGCTTGTGTATAGTACAATCAATCATCATGGCATATGTTCAGTTCTATCTTCCGCTCTTACCTTGGTCGGGCAAACATATTGATAATTTCATGTTTAAAGCAATGGAATGCATGTGGAAAACCAAGGCAGATAGAAAAGGGTTACGTTTGTTAAGGCAGGGCCTTATCTGTTCGCCCAAAATGCACAATGGGCTCAATGTCCTTATCGTTCACTAGCATATACTAGTAAGGAAAGTGTAACATGCGGAAGCTTCATGGTTGAATCGGTAACTTCAATGCTCAGAATTCAGCAATCTTTCACGACGAATATAACGCACAAAACTGAAGTAGATGTGCAGAAAAATAGAGAGAGAGTGAGGAAGAAGAGGACACAGTATTGGGTCCCAAATACGTCTGTAGGGCCCCCACCACGAATGGTGTATTTGCTTTATTAGAATGATGTAAATCAGAAAATAAAGACAAAATCTTGACCTGCACTTTTCACCTTGATTGAAGCTTTCCCCTTGGCTGTCCTGGCCCTTGGAAGGCAGCAATCCCTTGTGAATTATGAGATGATTGAATCATTTTCTTGGTTGGGTTTTTATACTCGGTCGGCCAGCAAATAATCCCTCCAAGACTTGCATAATTAATGCTCTTTTTAGCCATCGTCTTCACACTGTGGGCTGGCCGGCCCTTAAGCGCTGCTGTCTAGCCACTGAATGGGCTATTTCACACTGCACAGGCTGCCTATGGGCTAGCCCACAGTCTGGCCTAGCCTTTAGGGCTGGCCGACTGGGCTGCCCAGGCCTGCCATGCTGGCCGCCTTGCTGTCCCGCCCAATCCTAGTCTTGACACCTAGCAAATCGGTGAGATCCGCCAAAAAACTTGTCTATGTGGGTGAAGTATGCTTGGCATATACCCACAAAGGATCGGATGTCAAAAGCCGTAGGTGGTACTTCCCAATTTGTTAATCTCGGCCACCTTGGCCGGATCAAGTCGGATGCCCTTAGCATTGATAATGTATCCAAGGTAGTGAGCCTTGAACAAATAAAACTCCGACTTCTTCACATTGATATAGAGCTTATTGCTTTCAAGCAACTTTAGGACTTTCTCCACATCAATGACATGCTGCTCAACGGTAGCTGAAAATACTAGTATGTCGTCCAGACATATGAACACACTTTTGCTATTAAGTTCCTAAACACACGCATCATCATGAGGTTGAATTTGGTTGGGGCGTTCAAGCCAAAAGGCATGACCACAAATTCATTATGGGGCCGTTCTATACGGAAGGCTGTCTTGGGGATGCCCCCCTGAACAATCTTCACCTGGTGATACCCACTCTTCAAGTCTAGTTTCGAGAACACCTTGGCCCCATTCAACCTCTCGAGAATATAATCTATTCGAGGCATTGGGAACTTACTCTTGATAGCCAGCTTATTGGGTGCACGATAATCGACACGCAATCGAGAAGACCCATCCTTCTTCGTGACAAACAGGATCGGAGCTGCAAATGTCGACACACTAGCAATCCCTTGTGAATTATGAGATGATTGAATCGTTTTCATGGCTGGGTTTTTATACTCTCACAAGCTTCTAGTCGGCCACTAAATGATCCCTCCACGACTTGCAAAAATAACATTTAATGCTCATTAGCCATCAGCCACTGAATGGGCTGTTTCAGACTGTGCAGGCTGCCCATGGGCTAGCCCACAGTCTGGCCTAGCCTATGAGGCTGGCCTACTGGCTACCCAAGCCTGCCATGCTGGCCGACAGGCTAGCCAAGCCCTAAGGCTGGCCGCCTTGTTGCCCAGGCCACCGTGGGGCTGGCCGACAGCATGCTCGCCCAATCCTGGGCCTCTTGGCCCTCTTAAGGGTGGCCAAAAAGACCTACCCCATGCAAAGTACAGGGAGTATTCACTCCCTTTTCTGGGGGAGCCAAAAGGCTGTCCCCTCTTCTATATGCAAACCTACATGCATCTACATATGTCCGGCACCTAGTCGCAGAACAGATACACGGATCACCTGACATCATTCCAAAGGGAGACTCACAGTACGGATTGGCACTACTTCATGTGCAGGACAATGCACACCTGACCTCGGACGCATAGAGTGGAACCCTAGCTGACTCGTCCTAGACTAGGCTCACATGGGACCAGTTTTCCACTCGAGGTCCTGCACCTTCTTATTCAGATATGTCTATGTGCCATTCAAGTGCGGGATGCAAGTGCCAGAAAGCCACTCTTCTACTTGCATTTATAGAGCAAGTCAAGCCATGGGCACGCATGTTAGCAACTCTCTGCACTTACATGCAAACAGATGCATATGGTCATTGGATCATCAATCATGATGATATAATCTTTGGGCATTTTCATGGTCGTATTCTAGGCTCTCCATATTCGAGATTGGCAAGCTATATTGTGTCACTTGTAATGGTCAGGTAGGCCTCCAAATCCAAGAAACTCACTTCTTTTACAGAGTATTCATTGGAGCAGGGTGTTTGATGCACCGCTTGCTTTGTCTCAACCAAGAAAGGCCTACAATCTTTCTACATTGGGAATTCGTCGCATATGCGATGTTGTGGATGAAAACGGTTATGTTCTTACCTTCCCACGTGCAATCAGGCAATGCAATTTAGGGATGCACCACAGGCCAATCTGGAAACTCATTTCGGAAATATTGCAGCCCTTTCAGCCTGCTCGAGGTATCACTCAGAATCCAAGATTGGCACTTTGATAGGCAACTTCCAAGTCCCAGGATATACTCCTATATCATTTGTCAATTTATCTACAGCCAAGGCTTATAAGTTGCTCTTACCACCTCCATGGATTGAGGATCATGCAAATCGCCTCTGGCATATGTCAAAATCTCTTGCTTGGTGGAAAGCTGCATTGAAAAGAATTTGGAAGAGTGGCTTGCCCCTCAAGCAACGATTGTTTTCGTGGAGATGTCTCGTTGGAGTATTCCCTGTTGGATCTCTTTTCGTACGAAGGTGTATTGCCACTACTTCTTGTAGGCGGTGCTCTCATCCTACGGAGACAATGCCTCACTTTATGTGGTATTGTTCACACTCTTGCAATTTTCTAGATGATTTGTCTGCACATCTTTGGGCTCGTTTTCTGGGGAGGCATTTCGGCCAAACGTTGTGGCTTTTTTGTTGCCTTTCTCCTCCCCTACCAGAACTTCCTTGACTGGACCAGATTCTGGGCTTTGTGGACTATCTATCATGCTCAGAATCAGTTGCTCTTCTTTGGAGATTCTATCCGCTTGTTTGTTTATTTTCGGAGAGCCCTTTTCCAGTCCCTCCGAGATTCTCATCAAATTGGGAGACTAACCTTCCAGCAATTAGAAGTGTTTTCCCATTGTTTCTGATATGAGTAGCAGCTGTCCTTATCTGACAGCTATGAATGTATACTCTTCTTTCTTAATGAGACAATGGTTTCACTAAAAAAATTGTGTGTGTGTGTGTGTGTGTGTGTGTGTGTGTGTGTGAATTGGGTGGGGGTTTTGAAGAAGGGCATCCCCATATGTGATTCAGAAGAAGGGGATAATGCTATGTCTTTCATGGGTCATGATGGAATGCAACCCATGCAGGCAGAGGCTTTGCCTCTCTGATGTCTTGTTTTTATATCTGATACTTTGCTGTATATACCTCTTTCATGCCCCAAACACTTAAGTGCTTTACCTACAATGTACAGAGCCTCTGCAATGTCTCAAAGTGGAGGCTTTTATGGAATTATGTACATAAAATGCAGCCAGATATTGTTTGTTTGCAAGAGCATAATCAACACTACATGGTTGGTCATCATGTTTATTTTGGCGGTTATGATATATATTATGCTGGTACCACTACCTACTCAGGTGTATGCATACTGGTTAGACATGAGTTGGAGCCTCAGTTAGCCTTCAATGACAGCAATGGCAGATGGATGGTCATACAATGTAATGTCAATGGTGATATTCTTGAGTTTGCATCAGTCTATGCTTCCCAGACCTCTGCCATGAGGGCTTCATTATGGGATTCTTATGCAGATATCCATGGAGATCCAATGCATTCATCTATGGAGATTTTAATAATTCCCCTCTGCCAAGAGATAACACCACTTCAAGATCTCATATGCTATCGTTGGAAAGGCAGAAATGGGACAGCATGCTTCTTTCTGTGCAGGCTGAAGATTTATGGGTGCTTCTCCAAGGGTCAGTGCCTGGATATACTTTTCATCATAATGCACTTACTACATACTGGGCAAGGCTTGACAGATGGTGTTTGTTTAACCCTCAACAATTTGCAAATTTTAGCTCTCATCTCCTTATAGATTTCTCATTGGGCTTGTCAGATCATGCCCCATTGTGGATGAATTTGCAGCTTGGCATGCCTCTGGATGATTTGCCACCCCTCTCCAGTAGATTATTGCATGTTAATCAGGCTTATTTCCGACATCACTATTTCCAGCAAATGATCAGACTTGCAATTCATCCCTTGCCTTTGCATGCCCAGGAGGACATGAATTATGCTTGGGACAGCTTTGTCTCTCGTATGCAGAATGTCATTACGGAGTATGGCAACTGGCATATGACTGAATGGAGGAATGAGGTTAAATGGGCAAAAAGGACAGCACAACAATTGACTGAATTTTCTCAGTTAAGGCCTCTCTCTGATTCAGAAAAGAATTCCCTTTCACATGCTCAGTTTAAATTGACTGTTAATGATCAGAGGAAATTGCACAAATGGCAGATTAGGGCAAGAATGAAGCCCCTCATGGATAAGGGCTGCTCATCAAAAGCATTTTTTCAGGGCTTGCATGCTACTCGAAAGAAAAACTCATGCCTAAGGGTAAGGAAGCTAGATGGCTCTTGGACGCACTCTTTCTCCAATCTCCAAGATGAATGCCAGAATTATTTCTAGAAATTATTCTCCGCTCCTAGCTCCCCATCGAATCAAATGACTGTGGCTAGGACTGAATTTCTCCAATATGTTTCTGGAATAGTGGAAATGGATGAAGCTCTTACCTTGGAGAGACCTTTTACTGACACAGAACTTGATAATGCATTGTTCCACCTCAGCAAGTACAAGTCCCCTGGCTGGGATGGCCTTACGGTGGAATTTTATATTTCTTTTTGGGATGATTTGAAAGAAGTCCTCTTGCAAATGATCAATGTTGCCTGGCAAGAAAATCAGTTGCCGCACTCTTGGAAGCATGGCATAGTCAAACTTGTAACCAAAAAACATCTGTGTGACCATATGTCAGATTGGAGGCCTATTACTTTGATGCTTGTAGTTTACAAACTCATTACCAAAATGATTGTGCATAGGCTTCACAAGATACTGGATGCGGGACTTCATCCTCATCAGTATGGGTTTGTGCCGCGAAGACAAATCCATGACAATATATCCAATGCCTTTACTGCAATTGAATATGCTAAGTATTCGCATCAAGATGTGCTTATATTGCAGGTGGATATTGCTAAGGCATTTGACACTGTTCAATGGGATTTTATCTCTCAAATCATGACCAAGTTGGGCTTTGGTCCCAAGATGGCAAATACAGTTTACTGGCTTTATTCTGGCTCTACTTCTCAGTGCATTCTTGGGGGTCATCTGTCTCGGTCATGGACATTGGGTCGATCAGTTAGACAGGGCTGTACTCTTAGTGCTCTCTTATATGCCACTGCGACCCATCCACTTTTAATGTATCTTGATCATCTTACAAACACAGGACAGATGACTGGTCTTAAAATCCCTGGAGCTGCATCTTTTTTGGCACAAGCATATGCTAATGATTCCTTCTTTATGCCACAGAATTCTTCCCGGGAAGTTCAAATGCTTATGACCACTCTTTCATTGTATGGCTTGGCAACGGGATTGCATGTCAATTTTGACAAATCTAAATTACTTCCCCTGAAACAATGTGACTGGCATTCTATTCTTTGGCCGGGTCAGGTGGTGCATTCCAAAGATGTAGTCAGGCATTTGGGATATCCCATAGGATGGCATATCACCAGGAAGCAGTAGCTAAAATGGATCTTCCAAAGACTTCAACATAAACTGGAATACTGGAAGATTTCTACTTGGCCTCTTCATGTCAGGCTCAGAATAGTACAGTCCATTGTAATGTCCTATGTCCAGTTCTATTTGCCTTTGCTGCATTGGTCCTCCAGGGATATTTCAGCCTGTATGTCTCAAGCTATGGAGATGTTATGGAGGACGAAAACTGTTGTGAAAGCATTGAGACTGATGAAGATGGAAATGGTGTGCTCTCCTAAGATGCATGGTGGACTTAATGTCCTCAATATAAGATATCATGTACTTGCAAGGAAGGCGACTATGCTGCATACTTTTTTCCGCCAACAACAGCCATGGACTTGTATGCTAGCATCCATGTGTGTCAACATGAGGACTTGTGCTTATGGTCATTGGATTACTGATCATTGGGAGGTTGTCATTGGGAGATTTGTAGGGAAGGTACCTGGCTGTCCTTTCTCTACTGCTCTGATACTTGACTAGAAACAAGTACTTTCTAAGGTCAAATGGGCTCCTGATAATTGCTCGGGGACAAACTCAATGAGGAAAGAAAGTATTCATTGGAGTGCCATCTTTGACATTCCACTCGCTTTACAAGAACCTGTTCGGGCATACAATCTGATGAAATTGGGAATTAGATACATACATGATGTGGTAGATGATCAAGGCTATGTCTTATCTTTTCCTCAGGCCATTGCTTCCTATGCATTGGGAATGCATCATAGGTCTATATGGAAGAAAATTGCTGATTTATTACATCCTTTTCTACCTGTTCCTCCTGTGGCTGACACAGACAGGCTTACGGATTGGCAATTGCAACCCTCTGCTACATGCACTCATCCTGTTCCTCTTCCCGCCTTAACCTCCATCAAAGCTTACAGGCTTCTTCAGCCTGCTCCATGGATTCAGCAACATGCTAATTCTCTGTGGCATATAAGGAAGCCCCTCTCATGGTGGCGGAAGAATCTCGGGATGTTATGGAAGTGTAAAATGCCATTGAAACAAAGACTTTTTCTTTGGAGATGTATGACAGGCACATTGTCAGTGGGGGTCACACTTGCTAAACGTCGCATTGCACCATCCACATGTTTAAGATGTCAGGCTCCTTCAAAGACTGTTCTTCATTTGCTTTGGCACTGCCCGTGTTCTAGGATCCTCCTCAGGAGAATTTCAGATTGTCTTCGGCTCCGTTTCCCGAGTCACAGATTTGGGAAACATTTCTGGCTCTTTGGCAAATCTATGAGGTCTTTGTCTCAATACTCACTTTTTCTCTCTTGGGTGAGATATTGGGCTCTTTGGACAATCTGGAGTGAGCATAATTTGGCATACTTGGGTCGGCAGATTCACAAGTCATATGAATCTTTCCGAGCCTCATTGCGGCAATCCTTATATGATGCCTGCCATGAGGGTGATATGGATGCTTCTTGCATAGAGCTTTTCTTTTTATGTTTCTGATCTTTGGGATACTCTCCATTTCGGAGACCTCCCATCATGTAAATTTATGCGCATATAAATATACTGCACTGGATATTACCAAAAAAAAAAAAAGTGTGTGTGTGTGTGTGTGAGAGAGAGAGAGAGAGAGAGAGAAAGAAAGCTATATTAACGTCCTTTGGAGGCCAAATGGCCTATAGAACAAGAAAAACATCCATATTACATTCCACTTTGGGCATCGGTGCCATGATGGCATAAGACAAAACAAAACAAAGAAAGAAGACCTGCTTTTGGGGGAGCTCTTAGGACTCCTAAGAGCAAAAAATTACAATGGGGTTCATTACATGGGTTAAAAATAGCTATAAATCTAAGTAGGAAGTGGATTTCCTCCTTTCGGGGGTGGGATATGGAACTCTCCAATGACTGCTTTCCCACCTCTGTATACTACCTATTTGCCATTCTTCCTTGCTTCTCTAACTTTGACCAACTCTGCTGGTCTGTTCTTAAGTTAGTTCATCGGCTATCCATACCTTTGTCCCTTGGAGCGACCTTATCTGCTTCATAACTGCTATTTTTTTCGGATTTGTCATAATATGTGATCTTTGCCTGTGTGCCCTTGACTACAATGAAAGTGGGATCCCCTAAGTCCACGAAAGGGACTACTTTGCTCAGCTGTGCTTTAAGAACATCTGTTTCTAATATGTAATCATCTCCAAGCTCCGGGGCAATGTTTTCCCTATCCCAGCTTAGGGGAAGCCCACCTATTCTGATTTGATTCTGTATGTCCTCGACCCTTTCCTTTTCTTTAATTACTGATATGACCTCTTTAACAAAATGTGTTGAGTTTGATGAATTTACCTTTAATACATGATTTGTCAATTCTGCTTGTAATGTCTCGGTCATGGGGTTATCTCTTGCTTCCTATTGCTGTGTGTTCATGGCATGCATTTGTGCTTTCAATTCACTGATTTGTTCATCTTTCTTGATAGATTCCCTCTTCATGTTTGCCATTTCTCCTTGAATCTTCTTCAGCTCTTGCAGGAGGTAAGACTCCCATGCTGATGGTTTGGCTATGGGGGGAGGGACGGATGGTGCTGAAAGGGATATGGCTGCAGCGAAGGTCTTCTTCTTCTCGATCTTCTCCATCTGTTGCTATATGGGAGAAGGGGAGGCTGTCATGAAGTGGCCTCCTAGGAGGGTCCCCTCTCACCCCCTAGGGCTGCCTTCTTTGCCGAGAGGAAGAGGCTGTGTGCGTGGAGAAGGAGGAGACAAAGTGCAGCCTTGCTGCAGATGCGCGTGAGGGGGAGAGAGGCGTGGCCTTGGCAGACGCGCACGAGGGGGGGAGAGGGAGGCGCCTGCTGCAGACGCACGCGAGGGAGAGAGGCGCCTGCTGCAGACGCGCACGCACGAGAGAGAGAGAGAGAGAGAGAGAGAGAGAGAGAGAGAGAGAGAATAATTGATGTATGCAAAAGGCCAAAATGGCCATTTGAGACCAAAAACGTACACTAATTATCCCCTGAATTTCGTTGGAACAGAAAATTGAAAAATCAAAGACCTCTAACCCGGCAAATGCTTGAAAAGCACTGAGATCTACTTGTGGGTTCTCAACATATGCTCCTCTACAAAGGTTGCTAGCTGGAAATCTCCTCCTTTGAGGGCCTACATGATGAACCCTTCATGTGTCCACGGAACCTCCACAATCCTAATCTGCCCTGCTAGCCGCGTGGTTGGCGTCTCCTCTAGGCTCTTTGTAATCTCCTTGGGGTTATAGGTGTGGCCCATGAATCCTCGGTTTTCAGGATGCTGCAAGTCTTCAAAATGTCTCAAGAAAAGCCTCTATGGGTGGGCCTCAGTCTGAGCTTTGACTGGGCAGTTTTGTGGGCTAATGTCAACTACATAGTTATCAAAGCGCAAACACAAACACAACAGCAATTCATGATAACGTATAAAACCATAAAACCATGAAAATGTAAACAGGTCAAAACAGATGAAAGCATCACGTTGGCATATTATCTTTAAAAATACAAGTTTAGAAAGCCTCCATATGAGGACAGGGGAGAGAGAAGAGAGAAGAGAATATGTAAGCCCAAGGTAGGTCAATGGAGCATGACAAAGTTGCAACCATGCTGGCTTGCATTCCTTGCAAGCGTAGCACAAAACAGCACATTGAAAATGCTGACTCACTCTTACTCAATCTCGTGGCTAATTCTCTGTGATATGAAAATGGTCAACCGACGGGCATTAGTACACGTTTGTGCAAGTTGACAAAAGTTTTCTCACAGTTGTGAATTAGTGCACCAAAAACGTCGTGAAAATGTGAAAATGTATGAACACGCACCTTTGGTCATGTAAAGGGGGTTGTCATGCAGCTATGGTCTACTCACTCCCTCAATCTACATTAACGAATCCGAGAGAGAGAGAGAGAGATTAACGTAGCAAGTTCTATAAATGTCTACAAAAGACCAAAGGGTCTATGAGACCAAAAGTGTTACAATATGTCCATATAGTGACTGAACCATGAAAATTTATTAAAAAACCCTCCTAGAGCTGAAATAAAAAACAGACATGTAAGTGTCAGTGTTACAATGAGGCATCTGTGGTTGTATAGAGGATCTCCATGTCCACTGGCTGTGGACACTTGAGGGGCACTCCTATGTCTCTGGAGAATCTCTCGGATCAATGGAGCTATCTAGGGACCACGGTGGGTCGCGGGTGTCTAGCTCAATGCACCTGGATCACTCTGTCTAGGGAGACGCCCAAGAGCGGGGTGGCACATGGGCTGCCAATGTGTGCTGCCTGGTCCAACGAGTAGGGGCTTCTCGGTCAAAGGTCTCCCATAATTGTCGCACGACGGGGGACTCCATCTTGGGTCAGATGGAAGAAACTCATGATGAGGGGCTGTGAGAGGTAAATGGGGTCTACATCTCTGTCTCTCTACATAGCTAATCTCTACGGCGCATCTCCTCAGATTGAGTCCTAGGCATTGCTAGACTGCGAACAATGCCCCAAGACAATGGGCCAAATCCCTCCAAGGGAAAGAAAGAAAGAAAGATTTTCTTAACATCTACAATAGACCTAATGGGTCTATGAGACTAACATGTGTTACAAATGTTCCATGTATAAACTGTGAACATGGAAACAAAAAGTACTGAAAATGAAATAAACAGAAGACCTACATACTACGCTGGCCTCCTATGTAGATGTGGTACAGAAAATTCTGGAGCAAGATGGCCAAAGATACTCGGGGAAAGTGAAGGCTTTCAGCAGTTAGGGTTAGGGTTTGGAGGTACTACAAACATAAACGTAGAGAGCAGAGAGAGAGAACACGACTCTTGTTGTATTCAAGTATGATAATGTGAAGTACAATAGCCACATAATGAAGTGACCTAAAAGATGTGTTCACATGTCCGGCCATAAAGTGTGCCGGGTGGACCAAAACACTTATAAACTGTTATAAGTGAAACTAAGCTAAACTGGGGAAAAAACCTCCACTAACTGAAGTAAAAAGTGCCCCAGTAATCTACTGATGATCACTAGCACTCCTCTGGGTGCATACACAGCATAAAACCCAACAAACCCCCCTGGAGTGATATGTGATCACTGTACATCATCCACCAAAAGGAAACAAATTCAAAGCAGTGCGGAATGCTTCGAATTTCAGACGTGGTAATGCCTTGGTGAAGATGTCTGCCACATTCTGATCTGTAGGACAGTAGATCAGACTGATATCACCTGCCTGGAGTCTCTCCCGAACAAAATGATAGTGAATCTCAATGTGTTTCGTGCGAGCATGAAACACAGGATTCTTGGCCACAGCAATGGCACTCTGACTATCAGTATAGATAGGTGTAGGCTCCTCCACTGAAATATCCATATCAGTCATGAGACGACGCAGCCAAACACACTCAACAGTAGTAGTGTAGGCTGCTCTGTACTCTGCCTCACAAGACGAAGTGGCCACTGTAGTCTGTTTCTTGCTTAGCCAAGAAATGCATGAAGAGCCAAGAAAGAAACAATTTCCACTAGTGGAATGTCTGGTATCAAAATCACCAGCCCAATCTGAATCACTGTAAGCGTATAACTGCATGTCACCCCCCTCAGGATAAAGCAATCCAAGAGACAAGGTACCCTGCAAATACCGGAATACACGCTTCACAGCTTGCCAATGTGACAATCGCGAGATACGGCATACTGAATATCTGGCCGTGTAGTACACAAATAAATAAGGCACCCAACAGCCTGAGCATATGTAGTGGCATCAAAGAAAATACTGTCATCTTGTAGTGACAGTTTCATCCCAGGCTCCATAGGAGTGCTAATAGGCTTGCAATCCTGAAATTTAAACTTCTCCAGAAGTTTAGCAACATACCGAGATTGCAACAACCCAATGCCTCTGTTATCCTGCACAAACTATATGCCCAAATAGTAGTGTACGAGCCCCAAATCAGACATGTCAAATGTCTGTTGCAGTATCTCTTTAAAAGCTGCAATTTTGTCATCATTTGATCCCATGAGCAAGAGATCATCTACATAAAGACTGATGACCAGCAGATCTTTCTCTTCTTTCTTTACATACAAAGTGGCTTCAGATGGACTGTTCACAAATCCTTGAGTGAGTAGGAAAGCATCTATCTTTGCATACCAAGCTCGTGGAGCTTGTTTCAAACCATACAAGGCCTTTTTCAGCCCGCATACTTTCCCTTCATGACCATGTTCTGCAAAACCTATGGGCTGATATACATAAACTTCCTCCTCGAGGTCCCCATGTAGGAAAGCAGTCTTGATGTCCAACCGGTGAACAACCCAACCACGATGTGCAGCCAATGCAATGACACACCTTAGTGTCGACATACGGGATGTAGGAGCAAATGTCTCCTCATAATCAATGCCCTTCTTTTGTGCATAGCCCTTTGCAACTAGACGGGCTTTGTACCTGTCAATGGATCCATCTCCATGTCTTTTCAGCTTATAGACCATTTAGTACCAATGGCTTTCTTGCCTTTGGGCACATCAACCAAATCCCATGTTTGATTCCTTTTAATAGAATCAAGCTCATCCTGCATGGCTTTATTCCAATGCACATTGTCTCGTGCATCCACAAATGAATCAGGCTCATCATCATCCTGTAAACTGGCTGCCATAACCATATTCAAATCCATGATGTATGCATGTTCATTGGTCCTTGTCTCCCTACGAGTACGACCAGCAAGAGGACCCTCTAGATGGCTGTCCTGTAATGTCCTCAAATACCATCTAAGTATGTGTCTGACCTGTGGTGCCTGCTGCCCCATATTTGGTTCAGCTTCTGGCTCAATTTGCTGCTGAATTTCTGCACCACCTTCATGATTTGCTGGCTGTCCTGTACCCTCATGAGTTGGATCACCAACTGTGGAATGAAACTCCATAGGTAGTAAACCTTCAAACACATCATTTTCAGCCTGATTTGCATCATAACCAGCCATGGATATTTCTGATTTTTCATCAAAAATCACATCCCGACTAGTGAATATCTTCCTGGATAGTGGGTCATATAACCGGTAGCCCTTGCTCTCACGGCTATACCCAACAAAAATGCATTTTGTGGCTTTATCATCCAACTTCCTCCTCAACTCTTTGGGTATGTGTGCATATGCAAGACACCCAAAAGTACGAAAATGTGATACTGAAGGCTTGCGGCCCTGCCAAGCCTCAAAAGGAGTAATGGAAACCAATGCCTTTGTGGGACATCGATTCAAAATATGACAAGCACACATGACAGCTTCCACCCAAAAGATATGTGGTAGCTTCTTTGCCTTTAGCATACATCTGGCCATCTCCATGAGTGACCGATTCTTCCTTTCTGCAACCCCATTCTGCTGTGGAGTATAAGGAGTAGTATACTGATGTTTGATACCTCTACTCTCAAGAAAGGAATTCAACATGTGTGACATATATTCCCCCCCTCGGTCAGAACGGAGAGTCTTAACCTTGCATCCTGACTCTGTTTCAGCAAGTGCTACAAAGGCCAAAAATGCATCATATACCTGTGATTTCTGTGTCAACGGATAGACCCAGCATATACGAGAGAAGTCATCAATAAATGTAGCAAAATAGAAGCAACCTCCTAATGACTTCGTCTGCATGGGACCACAAAGATCACTGTGTATAAGCTGCAACTTTGCAATTGCTCATAGAGCCTGATCACGTGGGAAGGAAAACCGATGCATTTTTCCCAAAATACATTCTTCACAAATGTGATCTGGAGGCTTCTCCATAAGAGGTAGGTCTGTAAACATGTTATGTCGCTGCATAAGCATAAGACTACCAAAATTTACATGCCCCATGCGAGCATGCCATAACTCCGCATCAACCATAGCTCGAGTAAGAGTGAATGCATTATAAGCAGACTGATCCACTGGCTGAAATGCATCCAACTGATAAAGTCCATGACATAATGTACCAGTAAGCATCAAGGTCAAAGCATTAGCTTTGTCTCTGACCATGCATTTGTCATCATCAAAGTGGACTTGCATACCACAGTGTGCTAAAGAAGAAATGGACAACAAATTCTTCTTTATCCCTGGTACATATAAGGCATCTGTAAGGCGAAGAATAGAGCCATCAATGGCTGTGAACTGAATCTCCCCAATGCCACGAACTGGATATGAAGCATTGTTGGCACACTGAACAGTTTTGCCAACAGGGGCAGGGCCAACATGACAAAACGAATCCCTGCGAGATGTGATATGCTTTGAAGCACCACTATCAAAATACCAAGTACATGCATGCTCTGTCATACTGAGTGCCTGTGAAGACCAAGAGGCATCATAGCTGCATGTATAGAAACAGTAATCCCTCTCCTCAACAAAAGAAGCAGTCTCTGGAGGAGCTTTAGAGGCATCATTTACAGACATGCCAGATTCCTTTGCCTTCTCTTTGGCAATCCTCTTTCTACACTCTGTGATGTAGTGACCTGGCTTCTTACAGTAATGGCATTTGCCCTTCTTCTTGGGCTGTCCATCACCTTTCTTGGTATCCTGGGATGAACCACCATCACCTGAATTCTGATTTGAACTCTTTGGCTGAGATTTGCCTTTCCCTTTTTGACCTGTAGTAAATGCTTGTTCAGCACTTGTGTTCATATTCATATTCTTCCTGATTTGCTCTTCTTGTAGCAAGAGAGCAACAAGTTCCTGATACTTAAGGGGTTCAACAGCATTCCTCATGCTGAGGTTCAAAGAGGTATGAAAAGCCAAGTAAGATCTTGGCAAAGAGTTCAAGATGGTGGACAGAAGCTGTGTCTCAAGAATAATCTCATCCACATTGATGAGTTGCTCTCTCAAATCCTGCAGCTTGTTTAAGTGGCTAGACATATCATCTCCTTCATGCATTTTCTGATTTTCCAGCTCTCTTTTCAAAAACGAGATCCAAGCCTCATTAGTCTGGCATAATCTGCAAATGCGCTCTGCTCAAGGGATGCATGCTGCTCTCCCAGTCTCGATCTCTAGTTGGTGTGATGAGACCCTTAGTCGCCCAACTGGCTCCATGTGATAAGTGGACCTCCAAGTGTCATGGTCGCTGGATGAAGCCGTCTGTGGAGGTGCTCAAGAAGTGGTCTCTGTAGTAGAGCATCTTTGTCGGGAGTGGCTGACTGGGAGATAGCGAAGTCTCCTGTATGTGACCCTGCCAAATGTCATGTCTCATGACTCTGTTCCTCTCTGTCTGAGAGAGGCGTCTGTGTGGTGCAGCTAGGTCATACTGTAAGGGTGGTAATCTGTCAATATCAATCCTGTGTGATAATATCCACTGTACCACCTGGGAGTACCATGACCAGGTATGTCCCTCCTCAGCAAGCTGTCTGGATGCCTCAAAAGCAGCCCGAGATACCCGATTTAGTGGGAGCTACCGCATCCTGTGTATAAAAGATATAGTCTAGAACATGGCCTCTACTAACATAGGTGGTACAGCAAACTCTGCTCGAAGGATATCATGTGGTACTGAATGTTTGCTGCGGATCATCCGTGAGAGCATCAAAATCTGAGGGCGCCCTATCTGTGTCCATGAGGATGTAGCCAAACCTGGTGCCCATACTGCTGCTGCATACATCAATGCTGGTGTAACTAGTGTATCAAATAGCCACCCCTTAGTACGGGGCTCCTGGAAGTGCGCCTAGTGACACTGGCGTTCCAAAATTGCTAGTGCTGCGTACCCTCGTGTCACTCTGTCTCTGGCTGCCTGTGCCATAGAGAATCTCCCTGATGAGCTGGTAAATGTGACCCCAAGGTATACATATGAGCCCACCACCTCTACCTGTCCCCAGGCTAGTGTAAGGATAGTCTGGCATCTGACTGCTGCTGATGTATGAAAGACCATAACCTTGGTTTTCCCAAGGTTCACTGTGAGTCCTCGCTCCGCACAGAAAGTATCCATGGCCTGTAGATGCCTTTGTAGCCCTGTCCGAGTATCCGACACAAGAATGATATCATCAGCATATAATAGAATGTGTACAGTCGTACCTGAGATGTCAATCCCAAAGCCTCCTCCGTGTATGATGTAGTCTGCTACCTCGTCGATGTATAAGCCAAAGAGTGTCGGGGAGAGAGGGCAGCCCTGCTTCACACCAATGGTGCTGGCAATCATATCTAATAGTCCCCCCTGGGCATCTAACTCGTCCAAACACTTACTCATATAATCTGTAAATCCCCCACATCATGTCGGGGGGTATGCCCAGTGTCTGTAAGCGGTGGAAGAGGCGCTCTCTCGGGACTGTGTCGAAGGCTTTGCGGAAGTCCATAAAACAGCAATAGTCTCTGTTTCCGTGCCCGAGTTTGGTCAATCAGGCATCTCAGGGTGAAAATGTGATCAATAGTAGAGAAGGCTCGCCGAAAACCTGCCTGACCAGGGGCACGAAGCCCCTCCCTCTCAGCGTGTGTGCTCAATTCTGCCTCCAGGATAGCCCCATAGAGTTTGGCCAAGGTATGACCAATCATGATAGTCCTGTAATTACCGGGGTCCAGCATGTCCCGAGCTTTGTGGATCGGTACAATAGTGTGCATCGTCCACTCAGCCGGGAAACCTTCTACCAGAGCCCTGTTAAAGAGGTAAGCAATAAAAGGAGAGAGTGTGTCAGCTGCATAAATGACATGCTCACCCTGTAAGCCGGTGTGATCCTCAGCTCTCCCATGTTGGAATCTATGTATAGCTCGAGATACCATATCGGTAGTAAAGAAAACCGATGAGGTCGGTGGAGTCTCGGTGGGGTGAGGGATGAGTGGCTGGTGCGGAACATCATAAAGCCCTTCTGCATAACCCTGCCAGCGTTGAGGATCAGTAATCGGGGTGGGGGGGGGGGTGGCTCTCTGAGTCGTCGCCAAGCAGTGGCTGCATCTTTGCTCATGAGCATGTGGTAGATGTCCCAGTGTTGAGCCTCCTCATATGTGCGTCGCGAACGGCGTGTAAGAGACCGCATCTGTCTACTGGCCTGCTGCTGTGTTATTTCCCCTTTCGCTATCTGGTCTCGGAGATGTCGATAAAGCTCTGTGCACTCATTATCATACCATCTATTATGGGGCATGTCCCCAGATCTAGGTGGCTTCCCTGTCTGGAGATGGTGTGGAAAGCTGTGGCTAGCTGCTGTGTGCAGTATGTGTGAAAGCTAGGCCGTCAGTACATCGATGGGTGCTGTAGGGTCCATACCAAAGAGGCCATCATGTACTTTTGAATCATAAACGTCTGCAAGCTCCCAGGTAAAGTGGAAGATGGTACGAGATGCCTGAGTGGTCGGGGGTGGCAGATTAAGAGAGCTCCTAAGAGAAAAAGGCAAATAAGTATGGTCTGCACCAATGGGGCATGTCGGGATAGTGAAAGAGTCTATCAGGTCTGTGCTCTCCCGCGAGCCCAATATGTAGTCCACAGTGCTGCTGCCTCCTGATGATGGGAAACATGTGAGTTTTCCCGATTCTGGCCATTGTGACATCCTGTTATAAATAACGAGATGATGTCTAGCTCCTAGGTCCAGAAGGTGTTGCCCATAACCTGTACTGTCTGGCCCACTGTCCTCTGACATCCTCGTGGTCCCTACATCTACATCGTAGTAGTAAACTGTTCTCACCTCTGAGAGCTGTAGGCTAATCCACATGTAGCGTGCCTCTGGGTCTCTCGACACCACCCTGATACGCTGGTGTAGTGCTCGTCTGAATAGTATAGCGATCCCACCTGAGCCTCTGGAAGTGCCCTGTCGCATCCCTTGTCTATACACTGATTCACACTGATACCCTGCTACCCGTGGTAAGCCTCCCTCTGGGCTTTCATGTGTCTCTGTCAAAAACATGATGTCCCGGTTCTCTATAACCTCCTCTAGTCTGCTTGGATGTGTCCATAGAGCCCCATTGCAATTCCAAACTGTTGCATATATCTCCTTGTGCTTCTTGATAATTTCCTCTGTCCCATAGGCCATGTGGCGCTATGCCACCATCTTGCCCTCTATGTATACATGGCCGTCTCTGTAATGTGCCTTTTTCCCTTCAGCACGTGCTGCTTTAATTTGTGGCATGCATGATTTCCTATGTTGTCTTTGCATCCAAGTTAGGTCATCATCAAAGTAGATGGGGTCCCTTGGTAGGTTTCTCATAATAACTCTCTTTCTCATGAAGGTTTGCCTGCTCACTTCGTCTGCGAACTGTAGCACTAGGGCTTTACTTTGGGTGGGGCTGTCCTCCATATCTTGGTGAATGGAAGTGGTGCATCCTCCGCATGGCCTAATTTTATGCATAAGTTTCGGCCATCCGCCTCAGGGGTGCACCCCTCTGTCTCTGGAATACCTGTCACGCGTATGTTCAGGCGACGGATTCTCCTCGTCTTCTCTTCATCTAGTGTGGATTGGACCATGTGCGTGTCCTCTTGTACTTCTTTCTTAATGTTTTTCTTGACCACTTCCACCCATCCTTCTCTTACTGCTTCCATCTTGCCCTCCAGGGTTTTGGTAATCGTCTGGGTGAGCTCCTCCTTCATGGCTTCTTTGTCTGCCTCGAGGATTTCCCCTTCTTCTGGGCGTTCATGCAGTGAAGCTACTTCGCCTTTAAGCTGGGCAATCTCCTCCTACATTGTTTCCTTTTCTTTCTTCCATGTTTCTGCCTAGGTCTCCAGCCTAGCAATGCGATCGAGGAGGCTCTTCTGGACAGTGTTGAGGTTGCTGTCCGTGGTTTTCTTCAAATCCTTCAGCATCTTTTCGAGCTTTTCCATACGTGCCTCCATGACGTTTCTTCTGTCGTTAATCCTTGTGGGCTGTGACTGTTACTTCCGCAGACCAGGGTTGGTCTCAACATGGTGCTGACCTTCAGGAGAGAGAGGAGTGGGCGAAGGGCAGGCAACGGGAGAGAGAGCGAATGGGGGCGCAGGCAGGCAGCGGGAGGGGGGGTGCGCGCGCGCACAAAGAGAGAGAGAGAGAGAGAGAGAGAGAGAGAGAGAGAGAGAGCGTTATGTTGCTGCCTTGGGGGCCTGAGCAAGGGTGGGTGGGGAAAGGGGCGAAGCGAACAAAAGGCGGTTGCCAACAGCAGCGCAGCGTGGGTGGGAAAGGAGCGAAGCGAACAGAAGGCGGTTGTAGTAGCGAAGCGAGTAGTTGCGGGCAGCGAACAGTAGCGGAGCGTGGGTGGGAAAAGGGCGGCGAACAGCAGCGCGGCCAACAGCGCGCAGCGTGGGTGGGAAAGGGGCAGCGAACAGTAGCGGGGAGAGAGAGAGAGAGAGAGAGAGAGAGAGAGAGAGAGAGAGAGTTATATTAAACGTCTTCAAAAGACCCAGTGGGTCTATGAGACCAAAAGTGATACAATAGTGAGAAAGAAAGAAAGAACGCTGTATTAACATCTGCTAGAGGCCGAACTCGACCTATGAGACAAATCCATGTACAACTGTCAATGTCTTCTGGATGTCCAAAAAAAAAAAAGGACAAAATGAACATGAAATAAACTATGAAAGTACTGAGCTAGTGGGGGGGGGGGTGATGGATGGAGCACTACTGCTAGAGGCTCAGTATGCAACCTATATGCGCAGGGTATACAAGAATGCAATGCAGATCTGTCTAGCTCCAACCAGTACCATAATGGGGGTGTAACATGTGATACTAAGGCGATTGAAGGGAGAGAGTTAGGGTTTCATGTGGGAGACATACACAGAGAAGAAGGGAGAGAGAGAGAGAGAGAGACATGTGGGGATAAGTCAACTCACAGTATGAGTGTGTGACTCCCCTATCACACATGTATATTTGCTCTAGTACACATAGTGCACTTAGTACATTAAAAGTACTAAGTGTACTATGTACTATAAAACTTATGGGCTTGTACACACTACAAGGGTGGGCATAATGCCTTTACCCCAACAACCTCCCACTTAAAGGCAAAGTGCCCTTAAATGAAGGAAAAGAAAAATCAGCATGTACATGATAATATGCAAGGCCATATCAAGGCTGAAACTGGCCTCATCCAATGCCCATCAAGTGTCTGCAATGAGCAAATCGCTCTGGAGGCAAACTCTTTGTCAACAGATCAGCCGGGTTGTCATCCGTATGAATCTTGACAAGCTGAATCTACTTGTTCTCTATCACCTCTCTGATGAAGTGATACTTCACATCCACATGCTTCATCTTTGCATGAAAGACAGGGTTCTTTGCAAACTGGATAGCACTCTGACTGTCACAATGCAACAATGGAATATCCCCTGTATAACCCAAATCAACCACTAACCGAGATAGCCATAATGCCTCCTTGCAAGCCTCTGTGGCTGCAATATACTCGGCCTCTGTAGTAGATAAGGCAGTGCACTTCTGCATCCTGGATATCCATGACACAGCACCTTCTGTGAATGTAAACACATAACCGGTAGTAGACTTCCGGTTATCTGGATGACCGGCATAATCCGAATCCGTGTAACCATGCACTAATGCATCCTGTTTGCCAAAGCATATGCACATATCCTGTGTGCCCTTCAGGTATCTCATGACACCTCTCACTGCTTCCCAATGCTTCTTGCCAGGGTTGGCCATGTATCTAGTAACCACTCCCACTGCAAATGCAATGTCCGGCCTAGTAGCAACCATGGCATACATGAGACTGCCACAAGCTGAAGCATACGGAATCTTGGCCATATCAGCCCTGTCACTATCCGACTGTGGGCTGTCCATAGCACTGAGTTTCACATATGGAGGCAAAGGAGTACTAGTCTTGTTCCCCCCATCCATATTGAACCTCTGCAAAACTTTGTCAATGTATTCCTTCTGAGACAAATACAACACATGCTGATTTCTGTCCCGAAGTATCCGCATACCCAAAATGTGATTTGCATCACCCAATCCTCTTGAAGAAGAGCACCCTCCACATCTGCATATGACAGCATAGCATTCGAATTGCTAGTGGCTGTCCTAAATGTGTCCCAACTCTCTGGCAAAGTGCATAAGATAAAGGTGGCTTTGAACTCATCGTCCATTGCCAACTTTTGATTGATGACCTGGCTGACAACACCATTAAACTCATTTAGATGGGCTGTCATAGACGCCCCTTCCTTCATTTGAAGACCTATGAGTTTCTTCAACCAATACACTTTGCTTGAGGCACTTTGCTGGGCATACAAGTCCTGCAATCTTTGCCACATTCCCCAAGCTGTCTTCTCTTCACGTATGCTGAAAAGTAAAGTGTCTGACACAGACAACATGATGGTGGATCTTGCCAGCTCATCCATATCTTCCCATTCTTCAGCAGATCTGAACCCTTTTGATATAACATCCCTTCCAACCAACCATAAGATAGAGCCTTTTTGGCCAACCTGTACCTTTCCATTTTGGAGTAGTCAACTGGGTACTCTCCACACTGTAAGTACATATATATCCTGAAGATGTTCCAAGCTCTGATATCTAGGCTCTTGGAGAGAAACCATGGATAGAATATAAACACTTCTAGCACCTTGTTCCATTGACTGCTTGGCCAAAGAATTAGCCTCTGGGTTTGCCAAATGTCATAATTATGTGAGCCTTCAAGCTTTTTGATGTGAAGCAATGAAGAGCTCTCACCTGTGGTTGCCATAGCAATATGCAACCTTTGACACAGTCAATGCCTGACTCTCTGCAAGATGTGCAAACACTGCACCAAAAGCGCACAAAGTGCTCACAATTGTTCTCCCAAAGTTTATCTCCCACTGCGGAAGCACGAATGCAACTCTCCTCCCACTGAATGTGATAAAATCACCAAAATCTGGTTGCGGCAGATTTATGACAGCACCTTAGATGTGCTCTGTTCCCCTTCCAAAGTACTGTACAGCAGTACTAAGTGCTCACCAATGATGTACCAAATCTGTACCGGCAAGTACAACAGCTGAAAATGAACCTTTTCCTCACTCAAATCAATGTACAGCCATGCCAAAACTTGTACAAAGTTGTACCAAATCTGTACCGGCAAGTACAGCAATAATAAATGCTCTCCTGGCTGTCCAAATGAGTGAAAATCAGACCTTGACAGTCCCCACCACTGCATACAAGTGGATTACTGAGGGTTCAAGGCATAAAAGTCTTCCCTGCTGCTTTGCCAAGCTCAACAAGCACAAAATCTTGAAAAGCCCCTTGATTCAAGATCAATTTCTGATCATGAATAGTACATTAATGCACATGAAGGCATCCAGAGTCTTCACAATGCTTCCCCCTGGCCACATATACATCCAATACATAAAAGCCCCTTGATTTACTGGCACATTGAGTGCTTGACAGGCATCAACACATTGCCCAAAGCATCAAATGCCAGTGCTTGCATGCAAATCAACCCAATTGGCACAAAAGCCCTTTGATTTGCACTCCAATTTCCTGCAATTTTGGCCCGAATGTGAGATTGCTCACATCATACTGCATGTATGAATGCCCAATGGCACAATTACATCAAAAGCCCCAAATGTTGACACCCAATTTCCTGCCAATTGACCCAGAATGTGACCAATGTCACCCAATTGTTGCCAATTGTACTCAAATCTGAGCCATTAGGACCTGTACCTGTTCAATTGATGAAAATGGACATGCAAATCCTAGAAAATATTGAAGCAAATACCTCTGAAGCGATAATCAATCAGTGATTTCTGTTGCAGGAAAGGGGGGGGCTTCGTATTTGCTGATTCGTGAAGGAGCTGATGCTACTGCTTGCAAAGAGGACCCCTGTTTGCAGCGGCTGTGGAGAGAGGTGGTCGAGATGCCAATTCACAGTCGAGCTTGGGCTGGTCGAAGGCGTGGGCCCTGTTTGGGCAGGCGAGGGACCAGACGGCGCTGCTAAACGCCTACGCCTCCTACGCTCGCAAGGCAAAGCTGGAGGCATTGAAGCAGTCGCGCGGCCTCATAGGCCAGGCGGACGCCATCTTGGACGATGCGAGCCTCGTTTCTCCCGCACGGCGCCCGAGTTGCGCTATCGAGGTCGGCGACGATGGAACGGAGCCTCTCCCACACGGCGCCCGACTCCTCCAGTTGCGTGCGAAACTCCTCAAGGCGGTCCTCAGGCTCCTCACACTATCATGCAAAGCCTCCCCTTCGCGCTACGGGTGCTCGCCTGCATCCCAGAAAAAGGCGCAGTAGAGGAGGCGACGAAGGAGGGCGGCGCGCCGCCGCGCCCTCAACCGTGTCGAAGGCGCCCTCGGAAAGCTTTTTCGACGGACGCCTTTGGTTCTCCATCCACGCTCACCGCACCATCCTTGTCGGCTCGTGTGACGATCTGCAAGGCGTAAAAGCCTTCGCTTCACCCACAGCTGTACGACAGCAAGCTCTCCCAACCAGAAGCAGGCCGCCCTAGTAAAGCAGCTGTACTGCTGAGATAAAAAAAAACCCTAAAAAAAATGTAACCCTAAAACCAGAGCTCTGATACCAGTTGAAGGGAGAGAGTTAGGGTTTCATGTGGGAGACATACACAGAGAAGAAGGGAGAGAGAGAGAGAGACATGTGGGGATAAGTCAACTCACAGTATGAGTGTGTGACTCCCCTATCACACATGTATATTTGCTCTAGTACACATAGTGCACTTAGTACATTAAAAGTACTAAGTGTACTATGTACTATAAAACTTATGGGCTTGTACACACTACAAGGGTGGGCATAATGCCTTTACCCCAACAGGCGATGGCGAGGCAAAAATACCTCGGAGCATGATCTTCGGGTCTGAGTGTAAGTGAGCTAGCCGCTCTTGGATATGGTGTTGAGAGAGAGAGAGAGAGAGAGAGAGAGAGAGAGAGAGAGAGAGAGAAAGCTGTATTAACGTCTACTAGAGGCCAAACTAGACCTATGAGACAAATCAATGTACAACTGTCAATGTCCTCTAGGTGTCCAGAAAAAAAAGGACAAAATGAACATGAAATAAACTATGAAAGTACTGAGCTAGTGGGGGGGGGGGGGGGGGTGATGGATGGAACACTACTGCTAGAGGCTCAGTAGAGAGAGCTTGTGGAAAAGATCACAATTTATAATAGCTTGAAGCTTTACAATGGCAATAGCCAACAAGAGAATGTCGAACTTGTGCAAGGGAATGGATGGAATACAACTGAATATGAGAGGCCCTTATATAGTGAGGCCAAAAGCTAGCCGACTAGCCCAAGACAAATAATCCATGTCAAAAATAGATAAAATGCCCAATAAATAGGCAAAGTCCCATAACACTCGGATGCACAATTCTAACAAATCCACCGTACTCGATCCTCCACTATATGGAGAGCTTTAGAGTCTATCGGATAGGGGCCACTGTGCCATCCCATCATAAATAACGAGACCATGCCGAGAACCCAACTCCAAGAGGTGCCTCCCATATCTCGTGATAGCTAAGAAGCCCACTGCAATCCTGTGCCCTCTTGGTCAAGTGCTTGTGGTCTAATAAGGTTCTCAAAGCTATATAACTCAAACTACTCACTCTTGGTCCTAGCGTTGAATTCCCCAATGAGGAGAACTTCACGTAGTCCCAACATGGCTGAGATCTCATCAGACATAGATGCATAAGAGGACTCCTTCCTCTCCATCTGCCTGAGTGGTTAGGCTGTCCTCGCTATCTTGTATAGCATATCGCAAAGTATCTGGTGCAAAGTAGCAAACCGCCACTAGCAAACCGACACATGTATCTGGTGGGTTAAGTTGTAGCCTGTTGGGGTAAAGGCATTATGCCCACCCTTATAGTGTGTACAAGCCCATAAGTTATAGTACATAGTACACTTAGTACTTTTAATGTACTAAGTGCACTATGTGTACTAGTGCAATATACATGTGTGATAGGGGAGTCACACACTCATATCATGAGTTGACTTATCCCCACAACTCTCTCTCTCTCTCTCTCCCTTCTTCTCTCTGTGTGTATGTCTCCCACATGGGCAGGGCAGTACAGGTGCGCAGTCGTGTCAGCGCTGGGCAGCACACGTCCATACTCAGGCGGACACGGAGGCAGGCGAGCGAGTAGGAAGAGCAGCGGAGCTTCACAGGTTCACGCGCAGCAGGAGTAGTCGGGCATCGAGCGGGAGAAACAAGTTTCCGCCGTGCGTTGCCAACTCGATAGCACACTTAGTGCCCGTCATCAGCAACCCTGTTTTTTTTTTCCATCCGCTTATACTGCGGCTACACACGACACTACTTAGGTGTCCTTTCTGGCTGCCATTGCCTGCAACAGTCACCTGTGTAAAGGCGCCTCTCTTGAGCCCGATGCACAGCAGCTCTTATGCTCACACCTTGGGCATCTATTGAGCAATAGCCAGCTATATCTGATTCAGCAACAAACTCCTGGCACACCTGGTGGGACACGAACCCACAATCCCTTGAACTGTCATTCGCCTGTCATCCAATGCCCGACTACAAAGGTCTGCACGAACAGCAGCATCAGATTTCTGCAGTAGCACCTCATCAGAGCAAATTCGACGCCTCCCCTTTTCCTGCAATCAGAAATTACGAGGTATTTGCTTCAATTCTTTGGGAATTTCTTATCAATTCAATCAATTGAGCAGGTACAGGTGCCGAATTGCTCAATTTTTGAGCAAAATTGGCAAAATTGGGTGACATTGGTCACAATCAGGATCAATTTGCAAGAAATTGGATGTCGAAATTTGGGGCTTTTGATGTAATTGTGCAATTAAGCATTCATACATGCTGTATGATGTGAGAAATCGCACATTCGGGCAAAATTGCAGCAAATTGCAGTGCAAATCAAGGGGCTTTTGTGCCGATTGGATTGATTTGCATGCAGGCAATCGCATTTGATGCTTTGGGCAATGTGTTGATGCCTTACAAGCACTCAATGTGCCTGTAAATCAAGGGGCTTTCATGTATTGGATGTATATGTGGCTAGGGGGAAGCATTTCGAAGACTCTGGATGCCTTCATGTGCGTTAATGTACCATGTATGATCAGAAATTGATCTTAAATCAAGGGGCTTTTCAAGATTTTATGCTTGTTGAGCTTGGCAAAGCAGCAGGCAAGACTTTTATGCCTTGAATCTTCAGAAATCAGCTTGCAGTCAAGGGGCTTTTGCCCAATTTCTGTTCGGGACTATTGTATGCAGTGGTCGGGACTGTAAAAGTCTGATTTTTACTCATTTGGACAGCCAGGAGAGCATTTATTGCTACTGTACCTGCTATGATATTTGGCAAACCCAATGCTATAATGTGTTGCTCCAGAAGAAGCAGCACAAGCCTATCAAAGAAAGGGGTGTAAAGCCCGCTTCTCTTACTACTGAAGAGTGGGAAGATATGGATGAGCTGGCAAGATCTACTATCATGTTATCTGTGTTAGACTCTTTACTTTTCAGCATTCGTGAAGAGAAGACAGCTTGGGGAATGTGGCAGAGATTGCAGGACTTGTATGCCCAGCAAAGTGCCTCAAGCAAAGTGTATTGGTTGAAAAAACTCATAGGTCTTCAGATAAAGGAAGGGGCGTCTATGACAGCCCATCTAAATGAGTTTAATGGTATTGTCAGCCAGGTCATCAATCAAAAGTTGGCAATGGACGATGAGTTCAAAGCCACTTTTCTCTTATGCACTTTGCCAGAGAGTTGGGACACATTCAGGACAGCCACTAGCAATTCGAATGCTATGCTGTCATATGCAGATGTTGAGGGTGCTCTTCTTCAAGAAGAGATGAACAGGAAAAACAACTCTGTTGGAAAGTCCAATGCAATGAATGCACGTGGGAGATCCCAGCAAAGGGGTAAAAGCCAACAACGGGGAAGGAGCAAGTCTCGCTCCACAAAGGACTTGGAATGCCATTATTGTGGCAAAAATGGACACATCAAAAAGCAATGCTACAAATGGAAAAATGATCAAAAAGAAAAGGGAAAAGGCAAAGACAAAGACAAAGATGAAGCCAAAGATGTAAAGCCAAAGGGCAAAAGTGGAGTCAAGATTGAAGAAATCAATGTGTCACATGCAGGTGACAGTGAGGATGAAGAGGATCCTATTCACGTCTTCACTTGATGCCCATTCACTTCTTACAGGAGATGGTCATGGTATGCACTCATGGATCATTGATTCAGGTGCCTCCTTTCATGTCACAGGTTGCAGAGACTTGTTTGTCAGGTATACTGCTGGCAATGAAGGAGTAGTTTATTTAGGTGATAACCATGCATGCAAGATTCTTGGCAGAGGTGATGTGAGGCTTGTGTTTTCAGATGGCTCACAGCTTATGCTTCATGATGTCAGGCATGTGCCTGAGATCAAGAAGAACCTGCTTTCTACTGGACAGCTTGATGATGCTGATTATGTTACCACATTTGGTCGTGGAAAGTGGAAGATTAGTAAGGGCTCACTGGTTGTTGCCAGAGGCTCTAAGGTGGACACTCTTTACTTCATGCATGCAGGTGTTTGTCACCATGCTAATGTAAATGCAACCGAGCTGCCGGAAATCTCTATGTGGCATAGCCAGTTGGGACACATGAGTGTCAAAGGAATGGAGCAATTGTCTCGTTTGGCTTACTTGCCTTCTCTAAAGTTCTCAAGTTTTCAGTTTTGTGAGCATTGTATATATGGCAGGCAACTCCAGTGCCTCCACAAGAAAGCTCTTGGACAGAAAGATGCTCAGTTAGAGCTTGTGCATACAGATGTATGTGAGATGCCTCAGCTTTCTTTGGGAGGGGCAAAATATTTTGTGTCTTTTATTGATGATGCCACACGCAAGGTGTGGGTCTATCCTCTTCGTTTGAAGAGTGATACATTCTCAGTGTTTGAGAAGTTTGTTGCTCTTGTTGAGAATCAAACTGGCAAAACACTGAAGGCTTTGCGTTCCGACAATGGTGGAGAGTATATGTCCAAACAGTTTCAAGACTTTTGTGATGCTAAAGGCATCAAGAGGGAACTCTCTACTCCTTATGATCCTCCACAAAACGGGACAGCAGAAAGGATGAACAGGACCATTCAGGAGAAGGTCCGTTCTATGTGGTCACATGCTGCGTTACCTCATGGTTTTTGGGCTGAAGCTGTTATGACAGCCGTTCATCTTATAAACAGGTCACCTAACACGAGGCTTGGTGGGAAAGTGCCAGAGGAAGTATGGACAGGGAGGCCTCCGTCATACAAGCACTTGAGAGTGTTTGGTTGCGTTGCGTACGTGCACATACGCAGGGAAATGCGCACCAAACTTGATCCTAAGTCTCACAAATGCATATTCCTAGGATATGGTGACAGAGGTGAAATGGGGTATAGACTTTGGGATCCCGTGAATAGAAAGATTATACGCAGCAATGATGTCATTTTTGATGAAACATGCATGTATAAGGAGCCTGCAAGGCAACAGGAGCCTAGCAAGTCATCTTTGATGATGATGGACATCATGGACAACAACCAAGGGCTGTAAATCAGCCATTACAGCAGCAAAACCAGCCCTTAAATGGTGCTGAAAATGGTCCAAATGGACAGCCAGAGATGGCAGAAGATATCCCTATGGATATCCCACAGTTAGAGGAGATACCGGACATGATTTTTCAGCCTTATGGCATGGAACAGGAGCCACCAATAGGTGATATGCAGGCTGGACAGCAACCTGCAAATGATGGTCATTGGGTACAGAGGTCCACAAGACCCTCCAGAGCCCCTGACAGGTTTGTTCCAGGGGTTGACTACTTGATGCTCACTGACTGTGGAGAGCCCTCATGTTATAAGGAGGCTTTACAGAGGGCAGACAAGGCTCTTTGGGAGCGTGCCATGAAGTCAGAGATGGATTCTCTGCACAAAAATGGAACATGGAAGTTGGTGCATTTGCCTGCAGGCAAGAAGGTTTTGCCATGCAAATGGGTTTACAGGCTCAAAGTTGCACCAGATGCAAAGCCAAGATACAAAGCCAGGTTAGTGGCTAAGGGCTTCAAGCAGGAATATGGTGTGGACTTTGAGGAGATCTTCTCTCCAGTGGTCAAAATGACCACACTTAGAGCTGTGTTAGCTTTGGTTGCACATGATGATCTGGACTTGATTCAGATGGATGTGAAGACTGCTTTTCTTCACGGTGATCTCCATGAGGAGATATATATGCAACAACCAGAGGGTTATCAGGAGGTCGGGGGCCGAGTTTTGAGCTGACCAGATCAGTCCGTCAGGGGTGTCCTCTCGCCCCTTTCCTTTTTCTCTTCTTTGCGGAGGCTATGAGTATGTATTTGTCGGCAGAGGAGGTTGGTTTGAGAGGACTTCAGCTCCCAGTCCGGGGGGAGGATTTGCTTGATGCTGAGTTTGCAGATGACACGGGCTTATTTTTGCATGGCCAAGAGGCCAATCTTATTCGGGCAGAGCAGTCGCTCCAGGTTTTTAGTGCAGCTTCGGGAGCATTGATCAATTGGCGCAAGACAGTGGCCTTTTGGATCAGTAGTGCTCCCACTCCGGCATGGAGTCCGGACCCCGGTTTTAGATGGATTCCTCCCGGCACAGCAGTGCGGTATATGGGATGCCAGATTGGCCTCGATTTGTCACCTGAGCAGCAGATTGCCCCGCTTCTTCTGAGCATTCGGAAGAAGCTATTGTATTGGAGTACAGCTCGACTATCCTTGGCTGGGAGGGTGGTGGTGGCAAATCAGGTGCTGTTAGCGACTATGTGGTACATTACGTCTTGCTGGATTTTCTCGAGCTCTTGCATCAGCCAGGTACAGAGGCTGATCAGGAACTTTCTGTGGTCTGGGCGGGACGGTCAGCCAGCTCGGGCAAAGGTTGCATGGGCAGTTATTACACTTCCGCTGGCTCAGGGCGGTTTGGGCATTATAGATCCAGTCGATCAGAGTAGAGCCTTATTGGGGAAGCTTATTGTTCGGGGGTTGCTTCCAGGCGCTGAGCCTTGGAAAGAGCTCCTCTTGCAGCGACTGCAGGCCCGGGCGCCTCCTGCAGGGGGTACTTGGGCACCAGAGATTCGCTGGATCTTCATAGAGATGAGGAGGACAGGCCTCAGTAGAGGATGGGAGGACAGATTTGCTTTGAGTATCCTGAGAGCTTGGGAGCTGCTGAGACCGGGGCTCTCTCAGCGGCCTCCTTCTTGTGTTGAGGAGCGGGCCAGGCAGCCGCTCATCTGGAGCCCAGCGGTTCGTACAGAGCAGGGTCATATGCTGGGTTCTCGGCCTCGTCTAGCCTGGGGACCTTTAGCGGCAGGCCCAGCTCGTAGTTTTGGAGACTGGCAAGCTTTCTGCAGTCTACCAGAGGAGACCCAGGTGGAGAGGCTGAGTCATTTCAGAGGGGGATTGATTATGAGGGATGATATTCAGGATGCACTTTCAGAGGAGTGGTTCACACCTCTCGAGCCAGTGGCCCCACGGTGGATGGGAGCCTTTACACAGTTGGAGATCCTGATTGCTGTCAGAGCTAGCACTGAGGATGGCAGATGCCTCTATTATGAGATTCAGGATGAGGGCAGACTCCAGAGAGTGGAGGTGGAGTCGCCTTTGGTTGCAGAGTGCACCTTTCAGAGAATTCGGGTAGTGGCTGCCGCTTCTCGGAAGTGGCATATTGACCCCGACCCTGCTGACGTGCTCCCGGATTGGCGCATATGGGCATATGCAGCGCGCCCCTTGGCCCGGCTGCAGTGGGACCCCGGAGAGTACGAGTGGCATGATCCTTATGCATCCCTTGAGGCCACAGAGATCACATTTTTCCAGTATACTGCTAGGTTGGGACGGCATATCTTGACGGCGAGGAGGACGGTTTCTCCAGCGGCAGCGGGGCATTGGCGATTGCAGGGACTATCACAGGAGTTCCTGGAGGATTTCTGGGCTCGGCTATGGGCTAGTCGACAGGCCCGCAGGATCTCGGCTTTTCAGTGGCTGGTCGCCCACAGGGGCTCAGCAGTTGGCACTTGGCTTGTTTATAGCGGTCTTCCGGCGGCCTGCGTCCGATGCGGCCACCCTATGGAGACGCAGAGACATTGCCTTTGGGACTGCCCTCAGGCACAGCAGATTTGGCTGCGGATGCTGCGTATTCTGGCCCCCCTCTCTCCAGAGGGTATGTTTACGTGGGGTGCCGCTGCTTGGTCGACTTCGTCAGGGCCTGCTATGGGCTATGAGATGGAGCAGGGCAGTCAGGCCATCAGATTTATTAGGGGCCAGCCTCGCCTCGTTCCGGCACCGGATTTCTCGTCCGCCAGCTGGACACAGGAGAGGGATTTATGATGGGAGCTCCTCAGCAGCCTCACCATCTGGTTCACCTGGAGGGCCCGGTGCTTCACGGCCTTTGAGGGGAGATTGGAGCCACCAGCAGAGACTGTTCGGGGGATTTGGCAGGAGTTGATCCACACCCTGCGAGGACAGTACGACCGCATCCGGGGAGACTCGGATGAGGCGATCTTACGGCGCCAGGCCTTTCATACCACTTGGCGCTGCGGCCCGTTCTACACCCTACACACGGGATCCCCCCATTGGCATTACAGGCCACCTGTTTGGCTCTTTCCCCCCCCCATTGTATGATTTAGCCGCTCAGTCCTTTAGACTGATGCTTGTATTTTGCAGCACCTAGGGAGAGTCTCCCGAGCTGCCATGATGTATTCACTGCTCTTCTCTCTGTTAGGAGCAGGAGAGATCTCTTTTGTAGCCCTACGGGCGTTTTTTTTACATAACTAATGAAAGGATCTTTTCTCGGAAAAAAAAAAAAAACAACCAGAGGGTTATGCAGGGAGTGGAAAGGAGAAGCTTGTATGTAAGCTGAAAAACGGTCTTTATGGGCTCAAACAGGCACCAAGGGAATGGTATCATGAATTTGATACATTCATGAAATCCCAGAATTTCAGGAGAAGTGACATAGATCACTGCTTATACACCAAGAAAGCTTTGGATGGCAGTCTATTGATCCTCATCTTGTATGTTGATGATATGTTGGTTGCCGAGAAATCTCGTAAAGAGATGGATGCCTTGAAGAAGAGACTGCATCAAACCTTTGATATGAAGGATTTGGGTGATGCAAATCACATTTTGGGTATGCGGATACTTCGGGACAGAAATCAGCATGCGTTGTATTTATCTCAGAAGGAATACATTGGCAAAGTTTTGCAGAGGTTCAATATGGACGGGGGGAAGAAGACTAGTACTCCTTTGCCTCCATATGTGAAACTCAGTGCTATGGATAGCCCACAGTCAGATAGTGGCAGGGCTGATATGGCCAAGATTCCGTATGCTTCAGCTTGTGGCAGTCTCATGTATGCCGTGGTTGCTACTAGGCCAGACATTGCATTTGCAGTGGGAGTGGTTAGTAGATATATGGCCAACCCTGGCAAGAAGCATTGGGAAGCAGTGAAAGGTGTCATGAGATACCTGAAGGGCACACAGGATATGTGCATTTGCTTTGGCAAACAGGATGCATTAGTGCATGGTTACACGGATTCGGATTATGCCGGTCATCCAGATAACCGGAAGTCTACTACCGGTTATGTGTTTACATTCACAGGAGGTGCTGTGTCATGGATATCCAGGATGCAGAAGTGCACTGCCTTATCTACTACAGAGGCCGAGTATATTGCAGCCACAGAGGCTTGCAAGGAGGCATTATGGCTATCTCGGTTAGTGGTTGATTTGGGTTATACAGGGGATATTCCATTGTTGCATTGTGACAGTCACAGTGCCATCCAGTTGGCAAAGAACCCTGTCTTTCATGCAAAGACGAAGCATGTGGATGTGAAGTATCACTTCATCAGAGAGGTGATAGAGAACAAGCAAATTCAGCTTGTAAAGATTCATACGGATGACAACCCGGCTGATCTGTTGACAAAGAGTTTGCCTCCGGAGCGGTTTGCTCACTGCAGACACTTGATGGGCATTGGATGAGGCCAGTTTCAGCCTTGATATGGCCTTGTATATTATCATGTACATGCTGATTTTTTCTTTTCCTTCATTTAAGGGCACTTTGCCTCTAAGTGGGAGGTTGTTGGGGTAAAGGCATTATGCCCACCCTTATAGTGTGTACAAGCCCATAAGTTATAGTACATAGTACACTTAGTACTTTTAATGTACTAAGTGCACTATGTGTACTAGTGCAATATACATGTGTGATAGGGGAGTCACACACTCATATCATGAGTTGACTTATCCCCACAACTCTCTCTCTCTCTCTCCCTTCTTCTCTCTGTGTGTATGTCTCCCACATGAAACCCTAATTTACTCTCCCATTCAGTAGCCTAACCCACATGTATCTGGCATCCTCATCCCACCTAACTATGCTGATCATACCCTGAAGGTGCTAAATAGGACTGCTACTCTTCCTGACCCCCGTACTCCTATCCTACGAGTATGCCCGCGGTAAGCCAACTCCCACTGGTATCCAGCAACACGAGGCAATCCCCTCTCCGAGCTCTAGTGTGTCTCCGTATAGAAGACGATATCTCGTCCTGTAAATGTCTCCCAGAAGCCTCCCACATCTGACCACATCTTGATGCGTGTATCTCATAGACACCGTGCCCCTATTTAGGGGTAGGGCACCTCTCCATAATGATGACTCTCCCATCTCGGTATATTGCCGATTTCCCTTCCTTACGGGCTGCCATGACCACCTCCATTGAGGCCTTCCTATGTGCCACCTATGTCAGGGTCAGATACTCGTCCAAGTAGATTTTGTCCCCCTTCAAGGCTACCCTGGTATCTAAAAATGCTTAGCGACTCCCAAAGTCTGGGAAACGGAGGACAAGTGGACGTGGTCGGGTGGTATCCTTTCCTGCTCTCCATGCATCCACAAATGGGGAACCTTCAGTTTCTTGCATAGCTCCAAGGCATTTGCTTTGGGTGAGCTACTCTCTGCCATACCTATGACAGGAATGTGCAAGGCCTTAGTCTTCTTCCGCTTCTCTTCTTCGAGTGTCTCGTGTATAATGTTCCTCTTCTCTTCCACTATGATGGGCGAGGTGGAGGCCCGATGTTTCTTGACCACTGTTGTCCACTCCTTCCCCGCTTCCTGTTTTACTATGTCGGCCCATAAACGCACAAGTTCTTCTTCTGTTGCTACCATACTCTCTTGAATCATTGCCTCTACACTCCTGGTAAGCTCTTCCATGTGTCTCAGTTCCCCCTCCTCCTTGATAGCACCTTGGCATTCTTTGAGTTCATATGTGAGACATTCCACTTGCTGCCTATGAGACCAAAATGATACAATAATGTCCATGGCATATCTCATCATGGAACGAAAAATAAATCGAACAAATCAAAACTCTCACACTGGAGTGATACAAAACTATCCATGGAAATCTCATCAAGGAACATGAAACATGAGAGGAGCATCATCCCCCAATAGATGGTATACCACTCTCCAAAATATCAAGCATGGGGCTAATGAGTATGGCTGAGATGTCTCCTTCAGCTAAGTCATGTGGAAAGGTAGCTTGTTGGCGATAGAGCATGTCCTAGATCTGAAGGAGATGAGGGTGGCCGATGTCCCAGGGGCCAAGGACGTCGCACATGCTGGAATGCGGAGGCCCGGTCCGAGGTAACTCTTCTCGGGCGAAGTGGGTCCACGACAGCCCGAGGTCGGTCCACAAGATCCACTATATGGGTGTCGGTCCAGCAGAAGTAAGTGATGGTTGGCTGGCAAGGGAGGAGTCAGGCTGGCTGGGACCAAAGCGCTCTCTCAAGTAAGTATCCCTATGTCTGCAGAGCTGAGCAGGAATAGCCCTAGGCGGTGCTAGTCCCTTGGAGGAGGAAAGGGGAAGGGGGGGTGGGGGGTCGGAGGGGTCACATCGTTTGAGAACCCTAATATACATGAGAATGCAATCCTGACTTCATGATAGTCTACTTTTAGCGATGCCCTTGCACTAACATTCCTAATCATGTAATCAATGCCCAAGAGTAGGTGCAGCTTCATGTAGAAAGACATTTTCAACTTAGTGTTCACTTTAACAAAAAGAATCCTATGAGTTGAAAAGTTTCACATGTGTAATCATCTGCAAACCATTTGAAGGAAAGATATAGCAAAGTTAGCCAACCTGTCCCACTAAACTTTCAAGGCTGTGGAAAAGCGGCACCACAACCATTTGCCCATTCTCCTTCCTCACATTAACCTGCAGCCCATAACATGGATAATAATGTTGAATATATGGAACAACCAATAATAATAGGGCAAAACAATCCCCAAAGCACAACATTATTCAGCCACTTAAATGACATAAATATACCATCATAAAGCTAGATGACTCTGAACTTACGAATAATTTTAAAAGAAAGAAGAGAATCACTAAAAACAAACAAAATCAAAAATAGGAAAGCTTAATAGAGACACCTGAGAAGAAATAATAATAATAGTAATAATAACTTGCAAAAATAGACAAATATATAACTAAATCACACACACCCACATACACGCAAATTCTTTATTGAACCACAACAAAAGAATTTCTAAGAAACAAGCTAAACAAATTTTTAATGACTAATTAGCAAAACAAACTTTAAATGACTGATTCACTAAAACAAAACAAGTAAAGACAAGAATACAAAAAATGCGAACGTTACCTCAAAGATTGTCCAATCATGAAGTATAAGATCATCAACTTCATCATGCATAGCATGGACTAGGTGCTACGACATCCCTACTCATGTCATCAACAGCCTATACATGCGTCGTGAAAGAGACTTCTTCTTCATGACCTCCCAGCATGAACTAACTTTTTGAACATGAGATTCCAACCCATGCTTTTACCACATCTTCACTACTCTGTGAGACTGTAGTGTGGTTCCTCTTTCAGCTTAGGCTCCACACAAAGTGGTTCCTTATATCGATGCCTCATAAAATCTTGGGGCCTACCTCAGGCTTTTTACCTGCACATTGGGGCTCATTTGAGCCAACATGCACTGTCTAGCCCTCCAGGTATTCCCCTCGTAAAACTGTTCTCAAGAATTCCCATAATCCCAGTTTTCTCCCTATCAGGAGAATGTAATTTTGACAACTATACACACTGAATCACTAGACAGCAAGAAAAGAATTGAGAAAAGCACTCACACAACCACATGTCACTAGGTCCCAACACAACCCCTGAGCCTTTCCCACCTGTCCTTCAGAGTAGTCGCTTTACTGATATAAAACCAAAAAACAAGACAAAGGATGAATGGGCTGAGCAACAAATACCTAGCTGTGCTTTCCTGTCCTTTACCAGCTGACCAGTAATCACTTTCATTCCCTGCCCTGCACTCTCATAGGCCAAATGCCTCGCAATTTTGGATTTCTTTTCATGACACCAATGCATTCTGTCCTTGGTTGGAGTCGGTTCACTCGTGCCCTATCCCTTTATAACGCACACAAGAGCTTGCAATTGCTCTTTTTTCAGAGTCTTTCTTTTCTCTTTCCATGTTTCGACTTTTAGCCGTACTATACTACTCCTTGGTCCCATAGCCCCTTTGGGTCTTTCGTAGACATTAATAAAATCTCTTTCTTTCTCTTTCTTTCTATTAACCCTAGCCATCCTCTGCATAGTGGCTTCCAAGAAGGCCTAATTCACCTGTATAAGCCTTCTCAGAGTGAAGCAAACTCCTGGCCCTCGGCCCTTGCAAATGCACTCCTCCTCCCAAAAGGTAAAGACAAGATGCTACAGAACTTATCACTGTGCCATGTATGAGGTCAAAGCATGATGATCAAAGGCCCAAACACTCTCTAGAGCAACCTCAAGGGTTCCATCCCAGTCACGAAGTCAACGAATGCCATGGTGTTCATGGCAAGGAGCTGCTGGACGCAAACAAATCAGGTCCAAAACGACACCTGTGTGCAGAAGCAATGGCGGTCTCTATAGCCTCAAGAGTGGTGCAGGCAGTCTCATTCTGAGACTAACCCAGCGCTACTCCTTGAAAAAACCTGGTTGGCTGCACCATGATCAACTTGTTTGCAGGAGTCTTCTCCTATACTCAGAAACATTGATCACTTATTTCTTGAAGCCACTTTTCATACTTAAAAGAAGTCTTTTCATGGAAAAAAAGCTTCTTTTTTGTAATAATTCACAAGAGAATGCAACATACACATTAGTCAATGCCAAAATTCTGAGTTTTTCACATCAATTACAAACCTGTAATCCCACCCTAAAAAGGAAAATATGAATGAACATTGCATCTTTGTACAAAGCAAGCACTTGCAAAAGTTTCTCGTTTAAGCCAACAAATCATTGCCTTACCATATTGACCCATAGAGTACAAGGCATGTACCTGCTGTCGGCTTTCAGCATCAGCAAAGTCGATTGTGACTGTGCATGGTGGAGCCAACGCTCCACGAAGAAAATTCTACAGCAATTCATATTTTGTGGACACATTTAGAAAGTATCCACCAGTATGGTACAAACAAGTAATGCCAAAAAATGAACACAAAGATCATGCACTGCAACCAAATTACATCAAAATGGTCATAATGAGTTAAATACATAACAGCTCAGGGCTTCACAGTGATCATCCACATTCTTGATCTACTAACATCTACATTGCTGGAAATGAAGGAGATAAACAATGCTTGCCACAAGCAACATGCTAGAGACTACAGCAACTCTACAGCTGATAAGGAAAAAAACTCGACCATCAAAGACACTTGCACACACCCTCCAGACTAGCTAGTTGGGCGCTCACTGTGATAGACAAAAATCAGGGGGAGGGGAGGTATCTGCATACCCCCTTCTGCAGGTCAGACCCTGTATTGCCTAGCTGGTCAGCTTGCTCTTTTGGGGTTTGCCCAACCTGTCGGGTGCTCCCCAACTTGGGTGGTTCTCAATCCCTTTATCCAGCCAGGCCCCTGATAATCTGCGGAATTAGCTACCGTATGATGACCTGCCAGCAGGCAGTGCTTGTTAGGCCTGCATACTGACCTGCTCCAATACCAAGGAGGGTCTAAACCTACTCCCAACAAGCACAGTGCAGATGGGCTGCAGGCAGGATGAAGGCGGGCAGCAGCATCACGATGAGTGGGCTGCTGAAATCAGCCTTACGTGACCTGCTCAGTTATCAAGGGTCTAAACATACCCGTATTGCTAAGACTTCAGCAGCCCACTCCACATGGATGCTGCCCACCTTCATCCTACACTGCTGCAGCCTGATTGGGTGTCGAAATGCTAGACAAACAGCCATCTGCATTGTGAGAGGTGACATAATTACCCCGACAGCCTGGATCCCAATGGCTTATTAGCGCCCCCCAACCCCCTCGTGTAGAGCATAAGGAAGAGCCAACGGGCACACAGCCCGGCGGTGAGGGCTTGTGACTCAAGGAGGGGAGGTCCGGATTTCAAATCTCTGCAGGCCCCTGTTGGTATTGTGGCCATCTTTTGTGACCACAAGTTGTAGTGCCTTCTGGCGAGGAGACCAAACCACATCCAGGTGGGTACCAAAAAGCTTGTGACAACAGAAGGATCTACTAATTGAAGGGGTTGGGGGGCGGGTGGGGGGGAGGGGGGAAGAAACCTGAGATTGCCGCTGAATATCTCAATGTACACCCATAGCATATAAAGATGTCGCAACAGCTTGTTAACTCTCCCCCTTTCGTGCAGTTGGTGCAAAAGGGGGGGTGGCTTGTTAACTTCCCCACTTTCCTGGGGTTGGCACCATTGCAAAATAGTTGCTTTACTGATGGGACTCAAAAGAAGAAAAGGATTACAACTTAATGTTGCTCCTGACCTACATACTTGAAAATCAAGATTCATATCCTTTTTCCTGATTGTTTGTTATCATTCCCTTATAACAAGTTTCCTTTTAAATAGATATGGCATAGCTATTCTTCAAATCTATACTGAATGAATAGATAGTGCGAACAAACTAGACCACTGATGAGTGGCCCCACGTTAAAATATTGCTGTGACAACACCAATATATACTGATTGGGCTCCTCTAGTCATAATTCATGCATATCAGAGTCCTATTTGCACACACAAAGAATAAATGCCTTAAGAGTGTGGGCTACAACTGCAAAACCAAAACACTTACAATCAATCAAATGTCATGATCCAAGACCATTACAGCAAGTGTACAAGGTCTCGCAAATGGTAGTTTTGTACTTGAATCATGCTACATGCTTCTTTCGTATGTTTTGAGAGTGGATTGGAAATGTTCTCTCAAAGAGCTTTCATTTGACTTCCAACTCAAGTTGGTCCCTAAAGATTGAGAGACCTCTAAATTAGAAATCTTGGTTTGACACAAAAATGCTAGAGCTAAAATAGAAGAATTTTTCAACACGTGTTCCAACAGTTACTACCGATGTACACCAAACAATGGAAGAGGAAACTACTGTGAGGGCAAAAGGATGAAAGGACCAAATATAAGAGAGATCATAGTAAATCAACACAGCATGCAATGAGTGAGTGAGTGTATATATGATAAAATCGAGTACAAGAGCTCAATGTGAGACTCCGAAGGAGTGGAGAGGGCTGCTGTCCCATGATAATGCAGAGGGTGGAGAAGGCCACAATCTGAGGCAGATGGTAGGCTGTCGTCCTGAAGAAGTGAGCAGAGATGGTGTCATGACCCTGTGAATTTGTGCAGCGTAGGTGTGAGCATGGTGGACAATGTGCAGGACACAAGTGTGTAAGACATTGGTTATATGTTCACACTTGGGGACACTTATTAAGGGTTCTTTCTATTACCCCATGTGGGGGGGTGTAAATGTTTTGAGAGGACAAAGGTTTTAAAAACCTTTTAACTAAAATAATACCTCTTTTTAAAAGTGAATCGTGGCTTAGCGGAGCCCACGTTATTTTTGGAGGGGGGAGCTTCTTTTGCCAAAAGTCGGCTGCACACTGGATTTTTCTCCTTCTCTTTGGCTGGAGTCGGCTGCTGCAGGAAGCACAGGTCTACACTGCACATGGCTTTCTCTCTCTAGGCGATTGGCGGGCTGGTCGGGCAGCAACAGAGGAGTCGGGCAGTTTGCAGGTGGCGGTCAGGAGCTGCATAGCAGGAAACGGCGATCTGCAGAGAAGCATGGGCTGGACAGAACCCCTTTTTGCTTTTTGGCTATTGGTGGGCTGCAAGTGCAAGGACTGAACTGCTCTCTCTCTCCCTCTACTGGATGCATGCAGGCGGGCAGTTTGCTGGTGGCCGCAGAAGTGCACAGCCGACAAGTTTCTCTCTTTCAATCTTTCTCTAGGGGAAAGTGCACAAGGACTATAAGCTTCTCTCTCTCTTTGCGAGCAGGTGGGGCTACAGGAAGTGCATAACCGAGTCTCTCTTTTCACTGGCTCGAGACTGTCACGGAGGTGTTCCTCTGGCCCTTTGTGAGAGGAAGCTTTTGGGCTGTTTTGGAAGAGTCTACGGGCTGATATATGGTTATGTTTTTGATTATGTGCATGGACCAATTGGCTGCATATTCAGGGCCTTGTGGATGTACTTTCTTGGCAGATTAGAGGTGCAGAACAGTGTGGTGTTTTGAGCACAGGGCTGTGTAAAACCTCTATGCCAAGAGGACTAGAGGACTGGCAGTTTGGACATGCATACGTATAAGCCATGAATGGCCATGATGTATTCAATTAAACTCTTCTATTGAATTGAATAAAGAAATACCGAAAGGGGCGCCAAGCTTTGGGGCCAACAGGTGTCGCTGTTCTTTTTGTGTAGGAGCACTCTAGCTCCCTTTTATCTGTCTTATTTGCTGGATTACAACTGTGTTTGGGTAACTGCTAGTCTACCGCACTTTGGTTTCTACCAGAGGCCGGTTTCAAGGTTCCGTTGCCGGGACCATCACCAACTTTCTTAAGGGGGTGAGCTCATGGTTGACTCGAGGAAAGTCATTGCTGAAAATTTCAGCAAGATGTCAAACTATGAGGATGACTATGACTATGATGATGAGGAAGAGCAAGAGACCACTCCTGAGAGGACTGAGTCTGAGGATGTACTTGCAAGAGAACAGACTGCAGAAGATGCACGTTATGAGGATGTAACGCAGCCAGAAGATATGCCAAGTAAAGAGGAAGATGATGCCCAATTCAAAGCCCATTTGGCAGGGGCAGTGGATGTGCTCATGCAGCTCACACAACATGAGAAGTTTGTTGAATTTATGAGGGCCCTTCTGAACCTAAGAAGAAGAAGAAGTAGGTGCGTTCTAGGATTTGGGTATGAATGCAGGGGGTAGCAATCTTGTCAAGCTACTTCCTTACGATAATCTAACGCCTATGGGTAAGGCGAAGGATTATAAAGAACAGGGAGCTGCAGTGAAATTTGATACGGCCAAAGACAGGCTCAAGGCTCTTACCTTTTTACAGCAGTTTGATGCTACTTTTTCTGGTGGAAATTACACGAAATCCTCGAAAGTGAGAAAAGCTGCGACTTTTCTCAAGGGCAATGCATTGCAGTGGTGGTCCACTCTTCTTTTGCAGGGCATAGCACCATCTACTTGGGTACAATTTAAACAGGTGTTCTCTTCCATGTGGCTCACATCTACATTTGAGGTGCATGTAATGATAGCATGGCATAAGTTGGATGCATCGAAATGCGAGTATCTTGAGGTTATAACAAGAAGTTTTGGGAAGCTTTACTCCCAGTTACTTCGTATCGTGCAGTGCCACTGTCTGAGCAGGTTGAGAAGTATTGTTGTGGGTTGCCCAAGGAAGTGCGTGACTATTGCATTAAGACCCGAGTAACAAATATGTCACAGATGATAGAAAATGCCATGACAGCAAATGCATTACTCACTGGGGTTTAAGGGCAGCAAAAGCACTGGCAAGAAAACTAAGAAGTCAAGGCATGCATCTCGGGATGCAACAGTGCCTGCAGAGAAGCGGCGTAAGATGTTACCAATGCCCAAGAGAACTCCCAAGGAGAAGCAGGCTTTGTTGGATGCCAAGAAATGCTTTTTCTGTACCGAAGAGGGACATATGTCTTTCAATTGTCCCAAGCGTAAGTCCAACAAGGACTCTGACACTAAAGAAGAGGCCAAGTCTAAGAAAGCAAAGCCTTCTGCTACAAGGTTAGTTCCTGATCTTGTTGGGGAATAGCCAGGTGGTGAGGAGACTGAGTTGTGCAAAGCATGGGGCAAAGTTAGAGATCAGAATGCTTTGATTTTCTTGGACACAGGTGCTAGAGCCAACTTTATCTCACCAGATTTGACTAACAGATTGGGGATCCGTGTAGAGGAAATGGAGCCTTTGTATGAGGCTAATATGACTTGTCCTAGGTATGCAGAACCCGTTACCCCTATTATTGGGAAGCTGAGGCTTCATGTGCAGGGTTATGTGGACAGTGAGGAATTTTATATCATGCCACTTGATGGGTGTGATGTTTTGTTGGGTATGCCATGGTGCCATAGAGTACATGCGGTGGTGGATACGTACAATAGGAAGATTACTTTGACTCAGAGAGAAAGAGCACATTTCGGATGTAAAGCTTAAAGGGGCATCTGTTCCTATTGTATCAGCTTCGGCCATTTCATCAGTAATGAAAAAGCATCTTTCCGCGTACTTGGTTTTTGTTAAGGATGCAAAAGATGATGAATCTCAATCTAATTTGTCTATGTTAGATAAAGACAAGACTGATTTCCTACGTGAGTACCAAGATTGCTTTTCCAAGTCATTACCGAGAGAACTTCCTCCGGAAAGGCAAGAAGATCATGCTATTGATCTTATTCCGCGGAGTACTCCACCAAATAGACTGCCGTACCGTGTTAGTGCAACCCAACAAGAGGAAATTATGAGCCAGGTATGAGAGTTGTTGAAAAAGGGGTTGATTCAACCAAGCTCGTCACCCTTTTGCTCACGTGTTCAAGAACACCATCAAGAATGGATTCCCTATTCCGAGGATCGATGACATATTGGACAGCATACAGGACTCCACAGTCTTTAGTCGGATAGACTTGAAAAGCACGTATCATCAGATACGCATTAGACCCAAGGATGTGCATAAGACAGCATTTCGAACCACCTTTGGGCTATATGAGTTCTTGGTCATGCCCTTTGGCTTGACAAATGCTCCCATCATCTTTAACAGGATGATGGACAGGATTTTGTGGGCACATTCTTTGATGACATGATTGTGCATGCACGCTCAGAGAAGGAGCATAGAGAGCATTTGGCCACAGTGTTTGAGGAACTCCGGAACCATAGGTTGGTCATAAATGGGAAGAAGAGTGAGTTCTTCTTGGAAGAAATACACTTCTTGAAACACATCGTGTCTAAAGATGGAGTCCGTATGGATCCTTCAAAAGTAGAAGCAATTCTCAAGTGGCCAGATTTGAGAACCATGCATAATGTTCGCTTGGGATTGTGTTCCTATTACAGGCGGTACATACGGTATTTTGCTGAGATTGCTTCGCCCCTTCATGCTTTAACAAAGAAGGGAACTCCGTTTCGATGGGCTAATCGGAAAATTGCAGCCTTTAAGAAGCTTAAAGAAAAGCTTACTTCGGATCCCGTATTGGTACTACCGGATCTCCGAAAGGCTTTTGTTGTCCAGTGTGATGCATGTGGGAACAGCATTGGGGCAGTTCTCATGCATGAAGGACATGTGATAGCCTATGAGATTACAAAATGCCGAGAAGCATTTACAGGTCTATGAGAAAGAGATGTTGGCTGTAATTCATGCTCTTTCTCCATGGAAACACTATTTGCTTGGGGCTGATTTCACTAAGCAGACAGATCATCAGACCTTGAGTTATTTCCTCACGCAAACTAAACTTTCTGAGAAGCATATGAGATGGGCCAACTTTTTGTCTATGTTCCACTTTCAAATTGTACATGTGGAAGGCAAAAAGAATGTTGTGGCAGATGCTTTGTCACACAAGCCACAAGTCTCAGCAGTTTCACTTGCTTATCATCATGAGCTTGATGAGATGAAAGAGCAATATGCCCAGGATGAGGATTTTGGCAAGGTCTATGGTCAAATGTTTGAGGGTCAACGGCATGATCATTATACTCTCAAGGATGGCTTCTTGTTGATGCATGGTAGACTCTGTGTTACCAGGTAGTTACGACTCAAGGTTATGATTGAAAGTCATGCTCCATCGTATGCACGTCATAGGGACATTGAGGCCATGGTAAAGACAGTTGAGGCTTTCTTTTATTGGCCGACCTTGAGAAGAGATGTTGATGCTTTTGTTAGGCAATGCATCGTATGTCAGAAGGTGAAGTTTGACCGTTAGAAGACACCAGGGCTACTTCAGCCTTTACCTATTCCCGATAGACCATGGGAGAGCATTGCCATGGATTTTATATTTGATCTTCTCAGGACACAAACGGAGAATGATGGCATTTGGGACTATCATATGCAGGTTCAGTAAGCAGGCTCATTTCATTCCGTGCGTAAGAAGATCAAAGTTGATCACATGGTGAAGTTGTTCATGGCGAACATCTTCAAGTATCATGGCATGCCTTCATCTATCATTAGTGACCGTGATCCACGGATGACAAGTTTATTTTGGAGAGGGATGTTTGACAACATGGGTACAACTCTCAAGTTTTCACCATCATTTCATCCACAGACAGATGGGCAATCGGAAGAGGCTAATTCCACAGTGTTAGATCTTCTCAAATGTTATGTGTCAGAGCACAAGCAACAATGGCAAAAGTATCTTCCTTTGGTGGAGTTCGCTTATAACAACACCGTCCATACCTCAACAGGCAAGGCGCCGTTTGAGATTGTGGAAGGAGGGAAGAAGGTACCACCCATTTTGCACACAATGGATAAGATCTTTCAGGCTGACCAGTATGTGGAGAGTATGGATGAAGCTTATAGGAGAGTTAAGTTGGCACTAAGAAGCCCGACTCAAACCGAGAGAAACTGAAGGCCGAGAGGACCTGCAATGATTGTGGCAAGAAAGGCCACTATTGGAGGAAGTGTCCCAAGCGGACTAGGAAGAGTGCTAATTCTTCAGCTTCAGCTGCAAAGATTCCAGCCTTTGTGCACTTAGAGATGATGGACACGGATGCTTCATCTTCTTCGAGCGAGGAGGCAGTTGGCTTCACTACAAAGGATACTCGGGAATGGATTCTCGATAGTGGTGCTTCCAGGCACATGACTCCTTCCCGTGACTTCTTTCTGGATCTGAAACGGCAGTCAGGTCGCATTTTCATTGGCACAATTCCACAATTCCGATACACAGTGAGGGCCGGATGGAGATCATTCCCGATCGCAGAGGGGGTAAGCATTCCTCTTGTGTTCTTTACGTCCCAACACTTGGTTTTTATCTATTGTCAGTGCATGAGGTATGCAAGACTGGCTTCCGGGTGGAGTTTGAGGAGCATTCTGTTGCTCTACGGGACCGCGAGACTAGCCAGGTTGTTTGGGAAGGCGGCGTGGAGAATGGTATATACAAACTCTCCGCACTCTTCTCTTTGACAGATTCTCAGGTTGGTGACTTGTGGCACTTTCGGTTTGGCCACTTAAATGTGGATGCGCTGCGGCGAGCTTTCCGGGACCAGATGGTGGTTGGCTTGCCAGATGTTGGCAGCAAGCAAGGACACTACAGTTCTTGCATACGTGGTAAGCAGCACAAGGAATCCTTTCTGAAGTAGGCTTCCAAGCGGGCTTCGAAACCATTGGAGTTGGTACACACTGACTTGTGTGGACCTATGCAGACAACATCCTTGGGAGGTTCACTGTACTTCATGCTGCATGTTAATGATTGTTCCAAATTCACATGGGTTTATTTCCTTTCTCAGAAGGACTAGGCTTTTGCTCTTCCCAAGTATCCGTTGCGGAGAATCCTCCAATCTCCTCCCTGCCTGAAGAAAATGAAACATCGATGTCCACCACCTCCAGGTGCACAAAAGCCCGCGTCTTCATGATTGCTGCGGAGGAATCTTCACCCTTCTCGGTCTTCCGCTGGGGACACTGCCTCCAATAGTGGCCTTTCTCGCCACAATCATTACAGGTCCTCTCTGCCTTTAGTTTCTCGCGGCCAGTAACGGACTTCTTTTCAGAAGACTTCTCCGACGAAGCCTTCCCTTTGCCCGTGTTACGGCCTTTCGACCGTTGGCCAGTTAAGACCTCCGAACCTCCACCCTGAGGAGGGTTCGTGAATCGTTCCTCCTAGTCCAGGACCATGGGCACAAGCTCCTCCCACATGATGGTACTGAGCCTGCCACTGGTAATCAAAGACGAGTAAAATGCTGAGTACTGAGAGGGCAAGTGCGACAGCAACGTTATGGCCATGTCCTCTGACGATCTCTAGCCTGAAGAACTTCCTGCTGAAGAGCCTGCGGCTTGTTAATATGCTCCCGCATCGTCGACGACTTTGCAAGGCTCATAACCCGCATCTGTACTTCCAAGGAAATCCTCTTCATGGGCGATACCCTGTTGTAAAGAGAGGCCAAATGCTGCCATATACCTCTGGCCAGCGTCATATGCTTTACATGATTGATTACCTGCGCTGTGCAGTTGAGAAAGATAAACGAACGAACCCTGGCATTGACACGATCCCACATCTGTGTCTGAGCCTCCCGGTCCTTTCATATCGACGGTAACTCCCCTTCCTCTACTTCCGGCCGTGGAACCCCAACAACGACGAAATCTGCGAGGTCGTAAGACTCCAGAACAGATTCCATCATAACCTTCCATATGCCGTAGTTGCTCCCGTCCAACTGACGGTCCACCGGGAACGTGGGGAGTGTCGGGATCTTCACATGCCTCTCAGCCATCTCAAACAGATCTGCCATTGCGGGGATGTACTCTGAAAAGGGTGGCTGGGTGGGAACAAAGAAGAACTAATACCTGCAAGTGGCTGTCCAGCAAATCAGCCCGCCGTCCTCTTGCTTCTCCTCTTCCCAAACAGTCCAAAACAGTCCACCAATCAGCCACACAACAGTCCCCCTCTTGCTCACACAAATCCCAAGAACTATCTAGAGCCTAGGCTCTGATACCATGTCAGAATACGCAGCGGAGATGATGACCAGATCTGGGAACACAAGAGCAAAACACAGTGCAGAAAATCACAGCACGAGAGAGAGAGATAGAGACATGTAACTCTGCTCTATATACACAAGAAGATCCCGGAGTGTGATACACAAATGGTATGGGGGCTGGGGGCCTATTTATATGCCCCCATATGAGCAGTCGGCCTGCTGAAAAAGGCACTCCACGACTGCATCATCAGTCGGCCAGCAATAAATGAGGCCCACGACTGCATACATCCAGTCGACCAGCAGTAGAGAGGTCCACGACTGCTGTTGGGCAGTCGGCCAGTCACATGTCTACTGATGGGCTAGTCGGCCAGCCACTCAGTGCTCCTGCCAACCTCTGGCATCCCTCCACACTACTGGAAAATGGAAAAAAATAGGGAGAAAATACGGGGAGTGAGGAAAAATGATAAAACACCTCATAAGGGCGAGCACACCCACAACAGAGGCCCTGGTGTATAAAAGTAGACAGGAGATGACTTCTAACACAGTCATCCCGTGCGATAACCAAAGCTATATAGCTATTGCTCGGAACCCGGTCTTCCATGCCCGGACCAAGCACATAGAGATACAATATCACTTTGTTCGTGAGAAGATCTTGGCTGGTGACATCTTGCTTCTTTATTGTTCGACGGAGGACAATGCAGCGGACCTCTTCACGAAGTCTCTACCTCAGGCTATGCTTCGGCGGCACTCCAGCTCACTGGGTTGGTTCCACATCCAGGAGCTGAGAGCGGGTGTTAGCAATCATCTCCTATCTGTATATTTACACCAGGAGCTGAGAGGGGGTGTTAGCAGTCATCTCCTATCTGTATATACCAAGACTGAGAGGGGGTGTTAGCAATCATCTCTTATCTGTATATTTACACCAGGGCCTCTGTTGTGGGTGTGCCCGCCCGATTTAAGTGTTTTCTCATTTTTCCCCACTCTCCATATTTTTCCCTATTTTTTTCCTATTTTTCCTTGGTATGGGAGGCTGTCGTGTGCCTGTTGTTGGTGTTGAACTCACACACTCACACACACAAACCTGCACATTAGGGTTAGGTGCAGGATGGAGAAGCTCACACACAAAAATGAGAGAGAGAGAGAGAGAGAGAGAGAGAGAGAGAGAGAGAGAGAGCCAAAAGTGTGGTAGCCACAAAATGCAAGTCAACTCTTACATGTGTGCCACATCCATACAATATAGAAGTACAAAATATTATATGTAGAGTGTCCTTTCACACTTGATATCCAAGGGGAAAAACCACATGGGAAAAAGTGCCCTTGGTTAAGCCCTGTTCACACATAGCACTACCATAAGTGAGCATATGCCTACAAATCCCCCCTGTAGTGGAAGTGTGAACCTGTACAAGGTAGCATATCACTCTCTGTATGAGAGTAAGCCTAAAGCTTTACGGAAAGCTTCAAACTTTTCTCTAGGTAAAGCCTTTGTGAATAGATCTGCAACATTATCCTGTGTAGGGCAGTAAGATAAACTGATCTCCCCTGCATGTAGCCTCTCTCTGACATAGTGATAATGAATCTCAATGTGCTTGGTACGTGCATGAAATACTGGATTTCGTGCCACGGCCATAGCACTCTGGCGATCAGTGAGAATGGTGGTGGGTGTCTGCTGACACTCACGAAGATCAGCCAATAGTCTCCTCAACCATACACAATCTACTGTAGCTGTGAAGACTGCCCTGTACTCAGCCTCACAAGTAGATGTGGCAACAGTGGGTTGCTTTTTACTCAACCAAGATATGCATGAACTGCCAAGAAAAAAACAATTCCCACTGGTGGATTGCCTGGTATCATAATCACCAGCCCAATCTGAATCACTGTATGCATAAAGCTGCAAGCTGCCCCCCTGGGATAGAACAAACCAAGATCCAGGGTACCCTGAAGATAACGAAAAATGCGTTTGACTGCTTGCCAATGCTTTGTGCATGGGCTATGCATGAATTTGCTCAACAAAGACACCCCAAAAGATATGTATGGCCTCGTGTTACACAAGTAAATGAGACATCCCACTGCCTGGCTGTAAATGCCAGCCTCAAAAGGCTCTCCAATATCATGCATAGTAAGCCGTACACATGGTTCTACTGGAGTAGAAATGGGCTTACATTCATCCATGTGAAACCCAAGTCTTGCTTTGTACCTGTCAATAGTACCATCGGACTTCCTTTTGACTTTGTACACCCACTTTGTTCCAATGACATGCTTGCCTTTAGGCAATTCCACAAAATCCCAAGTATTGTTCTTCATGATAGAAGAGATTTCAGCTTGCATAGCTTGCACCCAATGCTCATTCTCATGTGCTTCTTTCTTCATAAGAAGAAGGTTCTTCTGAATCAAAGAGACCACCCATTGCTAATGCAGACTCCCCACGATGTATATTCAAAGCATGGCTGGAACTAGCCCTTGTTCTACCTGTGAGTGGAGCTGCAAGTTTGCTTTCTTGCAAAGTTTTCAACAACCATCTTGGCACTGACTTGGCTGTGTCTATGGCTGTTCGCTCTTCCCTGACAAGATCTTCCACTTCTTCCATAGAAGGGGGCTGAATGGCTGGCTGTTCCACATGTTCTACATGAGGATTTTCTTGTGTAGGGGCTGGCTGATCTGAATCCCCCTAATTGCAATGGGTAATAGTCCATCAAACATGTCCTGTATACTTGTATCATTACTTTTATACAAGCTGTACATGGGCTGTTCTGAATTTTCAGCAAATACCACATCTCTACTGACAAAAATCCTTCGTGTAGTTGGATTATAAAGACGGTATCCTTTGCTCTCATTACTGTAGCCCACAAAAATGCATTTCATTGCTTTGTCATCTAGCTTTGTTCGGAGTTGTTCTGGCACATGTGCATATGCCAAACACCCAAATGTACGCATATAATCCACTGTTGGCTTTCGGCTATTGTATGTTCCAGGGATAAAGAAAAATCTGCTCTCCGTCTCAACCATAAACGACCAAGGTTTAAAGGTTGAATTTGAAGATGGGAAGTGTTTGGTAAAAGACCCATCAAAGGGTTATGAAATAGTCACTTTTGGAACACCATACAAAGGCTTGTACAAGCTGGACAGCTATGACAAGCGTACTTATGATGCAAATACAGTGGATGCAAATACAGTGGCTGCCCACACTCCTGCTATGTATGATGCAGAGCTATGGCATGGTCGTTTTGGGCATGTAAATTTTCAGAGTTTGATGCTTATGCAGAAGCATCATATGGTTGATAATATGCCGCCTCTTGAGTCTCCAACAAGACATGTATGTGAGGGGTGTATTTTGGGAAAGATGCAACGAAAACCATTCCCCAAAGATGGAGCTGTTAGAGCTGAAAGTAAATTACAGCTCATACATAGTGATGTATGTGGTCCAATGCGGACACCATCCATAGGGGGGCATCTTTACTTCGTCACATTCATTGATGACTACTCCAAGTTTGCTTGGGTTTACCCTTTGAAAGCGAAAGCAGAGGTGTTTACATGCTTTCGACACTTTGTAGCAATGGCTGAAAATATGTGTGGATGTAAAGTCCAAACACTCCGCTCAGATAGAGGTGGAGAATACATGTCAAATGCATTCAAGGATTATATGCTTCAAAAGGGCATCAAACACCAATGTACTAACCCTTATACACCACAGCAAAATGGTGTAGCTGAAAGGAAAAATAGATCTCTCATGGAGATCGCAAGATGCATGGTGAAAGCACAAAAGTTGCCTCACAATTTTTGGATGGAAGCTATAATGTGTGCAACTCATGTGTTGAATAGGTGTCCAACAAAAGCTTTGAAAACCATAACACCATTTGAGGCTTGGTATACATTTTTTATACATATATTGGCACCATTGGCTGCAATAAGTATGACATTGCCAATTCCCTTTACTGGATATGTGGTATGATCTGCACATGATACAGTGCGGCCATTTGAAGCATAAACCAAGTGCTGAAATACATCTGTGCATGAAGTGATGTGGCTCGAAGCACCACTATCAAAATACCATGATACATCCTGTCTCTCAGATGCAATGCAAGACATATCATTGTCTGAAGCACTTGGTGTGCCACTAGTACATGTGACCAAAAAGTGTACTCTTCCTGGATTACATTAGCTGATTGCTGTGCTTTGTCATCAGAAGAGTCTGCTACTACATTGCCTGCTTCTTTCCTTTTCTCTTTTGCAATCCGCTTCCTACATTCACTGATGTAGTGCAAGTAGTGACATTTGCCCTTCTTTTTGGGCTTGTTTGCATCCCCTTTGTCAGACTTTTCACCACCAGAAGAGGGCTGTCCATGACCAGCCTTGCTAGACTATTGTCCCACATGCTTAAAGCTCTTTGCTTTACCCTTATCCTTGGCTGTAAATGCCTTGTCTCCACCACGGTTGCTCGATAAGTTTGCTCTTGTTTGCTCTTCCTGCAAGAGTAAACCCACCAGCTCTTCAAAAGTGACGGGATCACCACCTCCTCTCATTGAGAGGTTGAGAGAGGTGTGAAAGCCCAAGTAGGAAGGTGGTAAAGAATGAAGAGTGTTGGTGACCGTCTGTCTGTCTGGGATAACCTCATCAATGTTGAGCAATTGTTCCTGCAAATCTTTCACTTTAGTGAGATGATCTGCCATGGAGTCACCCTCATCCATAGAAAGAAGATCCAATTGCCTCTTCAAGTAGGCAACTCTTGCCTCGTTGCGTACCTGATACATTGCTTCCAATGTGTCCCATGCAAGCTTCGATGTCTTGCAAGAACGAATGTGCAAAATAATAGTCCTTTTCACTGAAAGGGCTATCAATGGCATGGCCTGTGCATCCCTAGAGTCCCATCTCTTTTGCTCTTGTGTGGGAGCAGGTTCTACATCGGGAGCTCTTTGAGCACCTCCCCTTTAAGGCGTGGCTGGCTGTATGGTAAGTGGGCGTGTGTCATCACCACACACGATGCCCCAAAGCCCTTTGGCTACCAGCAAATTACGGATCATGAAACTCCAGAGGGAGTAGTTAGATCCATCCAACTTGTCCTCCTGGGTGAGCACACCAAAAACATCTGTAGCATTTTGAGCCATGTCAACAAAATATACCTGCAAGCAAACCAAACACCAATGTGCACTGCCACGCAACCAAATGTCCTGTGCAAATGTTTGCGTGCAAACTGAAGCAAGTGTAAACCTGCACCAAATTGTCCAATTACACACAATGTGTATACATATGCGACAAATCACAGCTGTAATGCCCAATTACATGCCCCAATTTTTATGCACTCCAATTGCTTCAGTGTGCAGTTAATTGGCCAATTTTCACAAAAGCCCCAAATTTTTGCAACTGAAAGAGGCTCAATTTGCTGATTTTGACCTCAATTTGGAAAACCCCCAAATTCCAAACCAAACAATATGAATGGCACCACTTGCAATTTTTCAAGCAAAGGGTAACTTTTGGCAAACCCCTAGAATTTCGTTTGAATCTGACCTGCCTTGAAATGGCTGCAAAATTTGTATTTGCATGTGAATAAAAATCTGTATAAAGAGTACCTGTAGGCGAGGACAGTACGGATGGTACAGACGTGCATTGCAGATGTCAGTCGGGGAGCACACACACGTGGAAAAGAGTGGCATAGGCGTGCAGAGGCCGCCATTTGAGTACCAGCAACCAGGCGCAAGTGAAGATGTCGTGACAAGCTAGTGCAGGTCGACGTGCACTGCCAACGGTGGCACGGTGGTCTGAGCAGCAGGGCAGCCGCCGGAGCTGCAGCACAGAGCCGACAAGCGGGGAGGCGGCGGCGAACAGAGCCGACAGGCGGGGGCGGCACTAGCAGGAGTAGTTGCGCCAAGAACCCGGCGGCGGCGGAGACCTGGCCAGTAGCGCAGCCGGCCGGGCGGCGGCGGCGGTGGTTGGCTGCACACTAAGAGCGCCGACCGGGCTGGGCGGCGGCGGGCACCGGAAGCCAGGCGACGGACGGAAACTGGATTTTCGACGGAAATCCACAGGTGACGGATCCGTCCGACGGAAATCCACAATCAGCTGCAGGGCCAAGTCTGAACTTCCAGAGGGGCCTGGACTGAAGCTCTAATACCAATTGTTGGTGTTGAACTCACACACTCACACACAAACCTGCACATTAGGGTTAGGCGCAGGATGGAGAAGCTCACACACAGAAATGAGAGAGAGAGCCAAAAGTGTGGTAGCCACAAAATGCAAGTCAACTCTTACATGTGTGCCACATCCATATAATATAGAAGTACAAAATATTATATGTAGAGTGTCCTTTCACGCTTGATATCCAAGGGAAAAAACCACATGGGAAAAAGTGCCCTTGGTTAAGCCCTGCCCTGCTGCTCCCCGACTTTCCCTGTGTGCTGGCCGACTGGAGGAGGAGCAGGTCGTGGGCTTTCTGATGGCTGTCAGCTGTCTTTTCAGCAGGCCGACTAGCTGTTGGGGGCCATATAAAATGGCCCCTTATCCGGGATTTTCTTGTGTATATAGGAGAGTTATACGCTTCTCTCTCTCTCTCGCTCTCTCTCTCTCGCTCTCTCTCTCTCTCTCTTCTCTACGTTTTTCTGCTGTGCACTTGCTCTAGTTTTTTCAGATCTTGTCTTCATCTCCGCTGCATATTCTGACAGATGGAGGAGGGTGACTTAGCAAGTTCACCTCAGGTATTGCATCTTTATCTTGATGCCTTTAGTTGGAGCCGACTCTTGCTACGGCTCATTCAGGTTTAGCAAAGCATAGGTCTGGAGCATTGCCTGATGCTCAAGAGGGAGGTAGCACCTCCACTCCCTTGATACAAACAGGCTCAGATGTCATATAGAGGTCGCTTGGTGCAGCTTCTGTCTCACCCGAAGGTACTGACAGTTGACAGTACATCTGCTAATGGGACTTCTATGATATATGTGTACTAGAGGTCGCTTGGTGCAGCTTCTCTCTCACCCGAAGGTATTGACGGCTGACAGTACATCTGCTTATGGGACTTCTATGATATATGTGTACTAGTCACATTGGATGTTATGGTTATGTATGGTTCACAATGGTATACAACTTGGACTATTACTACACCATTGGCTTGCAGTGAATGTTGCTACATATGCATGGCTCAAAGAGATTGGGACGTTGATCTTGCCATATTGTACTTTTCACTTTTAGTTGGATCACATGGCTGATATCAGTGTGGTTCCGCTTTGGATGTCTTGCTGTATCACCAGAATGCAATCGAGGACGCTTGCCATTTTTCAAGAGGGGGGTATGTCATGACCCAGTGAATTTGTGCAACGTAGGTGTGAGCATGGTGGACAGTGTGCAGGACACAAGTGTGTAGGACATTGGTTATATGCTCACACTTAGGACACTTATTAAGGATTCTTTTTATTACCCCATGTGGGGGGGGGCTTCTTTTGCCAAAAGTAGGCTGCACACTGGATTTTTCTCTCTTTGGCTGGAGTCGGCCGCTGCAGGAAGCGCAGGTCTACACTGCACATGGCTTTCTCTCTCTACGCGACTGGCGGGCTGGTCGAGCAGCAATAGAGGAGTCGGCAATTTGCAGGAAACGGCGATCTGCAAAGAAGCGTGGGCAAGACAGAACCCCTTTTTGCTTTTTGGCTATTGGTGGGCTGCAAGTGCAAGGACTGAACTGCTCTCTCCCTCTACTAGATGCATGCAGGCGGGCAGTTTGCTGGTGGCCACAGAAGTGCACAGCCGACAGGTTTCTCTCTCTTTCTTTCTCTAGGGGAAAGCGGCACAAGGACTGTAAGTTTCTCTCTCTCTTTGCGAGCAGGTGGGGCTGCAGGAAGTGCATAACCAAGTCTCTCTTTTCACTGGCTCGAGACTGTCACAAAGGTGTTCCTCTGGTCCTTTGTGAGAGGAAGGGTTTGATAGTTCTGATGGTGGAAACAGGGCAAGCTTTTGGGCTGTTTTAGAAGAGTCTATGGGCTAATACATGGTTATGTTTTTGGCTATGTGCATGGACCAATTGGCTGCATATTCAGGGCCTTGTGGATGTACTTTCTTGGCAGATTAGAGGTGCAGAACAGTGTGGTGTTTAGAGCACAGGCTGTGTGAAACCTCTATGCCAAGAGGACCAGAGGATTGGCAGTTTGGACATGCATATGTATAAGCCATGAATGGCCATGACGTATTCAGTTAAACTCTTCTATTGAATTGAATAAAGAAATACCGAAAGGGGCGCCAAGCTTTGGGACCAACAGGTGTCGCTGTTCTTTTTGTGTAGGAGCACTCTAGGCCCCTTTTATCTGTCTTATTTGCTCGATTACAACTGTGTTTGGGTGACTGCTAGTCTACCGCACTTTGGTTTCTACCAAAGGCCAGTTTCAAAGGGCTACCGTCCCGATGTCGAGGTCAAGGAGCAGAGAGGGCTGCTATCCCGGTGATGAAGAAGAAGTAAACCTGCTGAAAAAGAATTACTGTAGCAAAGAGGGCTGCTGTCCCATATGCTGTAAATAAAACACAGATGTGCTGCTGTAAGCACTGATGGTCTGCTGATGATAAAACGCAGATGACAGTGCTAAAGTAAGCGCCGATGTAAGCCCGATGTAAGGCTGATGTAAAACGCTGAAGTCAACCCTGTTGTAAGCGGCCTGTACCAGTAGATGTAAACACTGATGTCAGCCCAGATGTAGTAACAACTCCAGCAGCAGTAGGTAAGCGATGTACTGCCTGAAGAAGCACCCGGCTGCAGCAAGACTGGAGATGGTGTTGATATCAAGTGAATTATGATGAGTTTCTTTTATATGCTCGAAGGCTGCTGGTCAGTCAGGTTAAAGTGGTGGCCAGCAGCAAAGACAAAATAAAAAGCCATAAAATATCCAAAAAATACCCTTTTTGGGCTGGATAAAATGGCACGTTTTCACACACCCCCTCTCAGGCCAAAAAGGGGACTATGAGAGACGATGAAACAAAGGGGTTTGAAGAGGATCATGACAAGGAATGGGGCGATGGTTTGTCGATGGTGTAGAACCATTTGAGATTGGGCGGTAATGGATTCAATGCCACTATGCAAGAGGTTTTCACATGTATGAATTCCCATTTTTGGGATTTCATTCACACATGCGTCCCAAACACACAAAACAGAATGCTATGTACAAGGAATGCAAGATGGAAAATGCAATGCAGTGGGTTTTCACATGAGCCGTGCCCTCATGGGGTTTTCACTGACTCATGTGCCCGATACAACAATGATAAAGGAGAGGAAGATCCCCCTCTCAATATGTGGAGGGTGATGGTGGAGGACCGATGCCGATCTCATTGCAAAGACGGTCGAGGATGGGCTGGTTGACGGATTTTGTAAGGATGTCTGCATGGTTGTCCGCCGTAGGAATGTACTAGAGTCTGATGGTACCAAGCTCAACCTGTTCCCTAGTAAAATGAAAATGGACACCCACATGCTTGGTACGGTTAGAAAAAATAAGATTGCTGGCAAGGGCAATCGCACTCTGATTGTCGACGAAGATGGTAGCATCTGATAGAATGTGCAGCGGAAGAAGGGAAAGTGGAAACACAGGAGAGAGAGAGAGAGAGAGAGAGAGAATGAAATGAAATGATATATTAACGTCTTTAGAAGGCCAAAATGACCTATGAGACCAAAAAGGTTACAACAATTGGTGGATCTGATACAATGTCTGTGTAAGAAAAGCTAAAAACAACTTAACAACTAACTGAAACTGAAACAACTATGAGGAAAAGTAAGGTACTAGGAGCTCCTAATGGATAACATCTGGGAGGAAAACTCCAGCAACAAAGGTAAGCATCATATACATCACTATCCAAAGATGTCTCTCATCGGTCGATGGCGGATATCCTCAATGTCCTCCATGGTGAGTACTCTGACTGGACGTCTCTCATGCCGTGCTAGTATGGTCCTGGTCCTCTGTTGTAGTCCCCGCCGGTGTCGAGATGGGCCTCTCATCTTGGGGCGCCTGGACCGCCCCAGCTCTATAGCCCGATCAATCAGTGTACCTCTGGTGCGGCTTTACTCTGGGGCTAGCTGCAATGCCTGCTGGCCTGACTGCTCAATCTCTGGTCGAAAGAAGTCTGTAATCTGCCTCTGTAGGTGTCTCTCCCTCTCTGATCCCCTCCCTCTCAAGAGACCCTCTCTATGTCTACGCAGCTCCAACAAGTATAATCCGAGGCATCTCTGATCCTGGTATCTCATGACTCTAGAAAGTGGTCCGAAACCCTCTCTGAACAGGCAGTGAAAACGGCCATGCTCATGGAATAGTCTCCATGCCTCGCCTGAGTCCTGACTCATAAATAACTGATACAAATCCCTCTCTAACTGAGCAAGATAAGCCCTCTTCTTCCGTCGCACTAGGTGCCGGAAGGTAATCCGTGACTATCTGTGAGTGGTAACACCCATGAGCACCTCTCTCTGTAATCTGATCCTCATCTCTCTGCACTCCTCATCATACCAGCTGTTCTGGGGCATGTTCCCAGATCGTCTCCGTGTAGGCTGACTATGGGGATATGCCTCTGATGCTGCAGCATGAAGCGTCTCTATCAATATCTGAGTGAGCTCATCTAATGGCCGTCCCGGCTCCTCGGCACATAAGCGTCTGTATATCTCATCCGTGTACACGGTGTCAGTCTCCCTCATAAAGGTATAACGAGTGTGTGTGGAGACCTATCCCAATGGAGCGGTGCTAAACTGAAATGTGAGAGTGAAAGACAAGATAGCATGATCCACTGCTATTCCAACCGGCCTAGTGCCTACCATAAAATCCTGAAAAGAGGGAATGAGACTGGGCTGAGCCATAACATAGTCCACTGTACTAGCACCATGCCGATGTGGAAAGCTAGTGAAACCGCCCGATGTCGGGAATCTCTATAGGCCATTCAGGATGGCCAATCCATGTGCAGTCCCCATGTCTATCAAATACCGCCCATACACTGTATGTTCCTCATCCTGTGAGATAGGCCCATATCCCTAACATCAAGCTCCCTCAACATCTCCTCTGAGGTATCATAAAATATTGTCTGGCTATGGGCAGTCCTGGCATTGAAGTCCCCAAGGAGAATGATGTCACCATCCCTGGAGAACTCCCAAATGTCATCATCCAAAATAGAAAAGGGAGACTGCCCGCTAGGTGATGCATACACTGATGTACTAGGAGCAAAATAGCATATAGCAATGTAGAGATATCTGCCCGTCTCTGCCCTCAATCAAACCCACATGTACGAGAGAGAGAGAGAGAGAGAGAGAGAAATGAAATGAAATGAAATGTTATATTAACGTCTTCAAAAGGCCATAATGACCTATGAGACCAAAAGTTACATCATGGTGGATCTGATACAATGTCTGGATTAAAAAACCCAGAAAATGAAAAATAAAGATGATACTACTGGCACCTAGAAAATGAAACTGGAACTGGAAGGTACACTATGGAGGTACCTCCATCTCATAATATGTGCCGCATCGGACACTAGAGAGAGATGGAGAGGAAACACAGGTGAGAACCTGCTCTCAATATCATCACCAAAAGGAATACATGTCCCGAGCAAGAGGGGAGAACCTCGTAAGTGAGGGACTGCAGCTAGACAAGCTAGGCAAGCAATGCTAAGCAGTGAAATATGAGGGAGGCATGTGGCTATATATACCCCTACATGTAGGCAGCCGACTGGAGCAAAGGACCTCCACGACTGGGAAAAATACCCAGGACAATAAATGGGGAATAAATATGGGTAAAATACATGTGAGGGGTGACCAGCCCCTCAGACTAACATGGTCAGTCCTAGAGGCTAAAATAGGACACCAAATAGGAAGCCAGCAAGTAGGGGATGATATCTAACACCCCCTCTCAGCACCGGATGCTAAGCAAACTCCAAGAAGCCAGAGATGCCGTCCTCGATCAAAGATGAAAGACTGCAAAAACAGGTACCAAGAAATCTCCACAAGCAAACTCCTCAACAACTCAGCTACAAAAGCAACAGAACAAGTTGCCAGGTACACCGCTCCTCTGGAAGAAAACAACCATGTAGGTTGCGACGTGCTGCTCCAAATAATGGTTCCAAACCCAAGTGTAAGAACACTCCCCGAAGTCGAATGTCGTGTATCCAGCCTGGAGAAGGTATGAAAAAACCTCATAACCAACCAAGATCAGATCCTGTATATAATCAATCCTGGGAAAAGCAAACTGCTCCTCACGGGAACCCTCAAAAGAAATAGAGTCAATCTGCTCCAACTTTGTACCAAGAGTAGCGAACTGCTGTATAAAAGCATCCTCTGAAAAGGTCGGCATCGCAAGATAGAAAGACTCCGTAGAAAAGATGGAGTCCATCTGCTCAAACTCCATAACATGAGTTGCCCAATGCTGTACGCCACTGAGGTGGGCATCGCAAGATGAAAGGACTCCACATCCCCCTCTGAAAAAAGATATCGTCGGACCAACCTGATTCTGATCCAAATCCAAAAAACTCTGAAAGTACCACTGTGCCCCAAGCACGGTTAGCAACCACAGATCCAAAGCATCCCACCAGGTCCAAAAAACCATCCTCCAAAACAACAAGCCAACAGAACTGGCAGGTGGAGGGGCATCCTCAAAAGCATCACAAAGAGAGGCAGAGGAAGACTCCTCACAATGAGGAAGGGAAGCAGGAATATAGACTGCAGTGGTAACAAAGTCCTCAAAAGCATCACAGATAGCAGAAGACTGTTCCAGAAGTAGAACCAGATCCCAAGAATCAGCAACAAATTAAGGATCCATGTGAAAGGATCACACCGCAAAAGGGCAAAACACCCTCCTTGTTCTGCAAATACTGCAAAGAACACAAGCTCGGACAAAATAAACTATGCTCAGGATCTCTGAAAAGATCACTGCTCTCCTCCAAATAACTGTAAACTCCTATCAAAGAAGAAAGTCTCCACAGATACAACACAGCTCCCGAAACTGATCCTCAAGTGAAGTAGCTGGAGAAAGGCCCCTCTGAGTGTAGAAAACTCCTCTGGGAAGTAAAACGCAGCCAAAACACTGCTATCCAGCAAAAAATAGCACTCCACCGCCAACAGAAGGCAAGGAACATGTAGAAACCGGGAAACCGTGTAGGCCAGGAACAAAACACAGAAATAGATGCTCCAAAATCAGCAAAACGCTGACTGAAATCTGAAATTCAGAATCCTCCTCAAGTACAATCCAAACAAGAAACCCCCTCTGCAGTGATATGTGTCCACTAGAGAAGAAAACGCAGCCAAACAAGGGCTACAAACCTGAAAATTCAGGACAACCAGTGTCCACACCTCCTATGAGGAAAAACGCTGAAGAGAAGGTACCTTCGGGTCAAACAGATGAAGCACAAGTGAAGGTAGAGCTACCAGTAAAATCGGTTTCAAAAAACGCAGCAACCATGGCTGCAAATCTGAAAACGCAGAGGTATAAAGGGCTGAATATGGAAACGCTGAAGCCTCAGATCAAGAACTGTTGCAGATCAAGAACTGTTGCAGAGAACAATCAGGGGGTGGGAGGGATGGCACAAGATAACCAGAAAGGATAGGCAAAAGAGAGCCCAAAGAGCTCCAAGATCAGGGCTGGGAAAGCAAGCCCAAACAGGCAAAAAATGCAGCATGTTTGGGACAGCTATGTTGCTGTCCAGACCTGAAAAAAAAAACACCTAAGAACCCCTAGAAGGTGCCACCAAGAAGGGCAGGTATGCTGTCCAGAAAAAACACCCTTGTCAGGCTACCAAGAAGCTGCAAACTCATGCCCTGAAGAGAGGAAACTGCAGCCCACTGAATGGGTATCAATCAGCCCATGAAGAAACGCAAGCTTCAACGCATGAACACAAAAACGCAGATCTATCCATGGGCGGAAAAACGCAGATATGAAGAGGTAGAAGAGGGAGCATCCAACGCTGAAAATCATCGGCGCTCTGATACCATGATAGAATGTGCAGCGGAAGAAGGGAAAGTGGAAACACAGGAGAGAGAGAGAGAGAGAGAGAGAGAGAGAGAGAGAGAGAGAGGAAACACAGGTGAGAACCTGCTCTCAATATCATCACCAAAAGGAATACATGTCCCGAGCAAGAGGGGATAACCTCGTACGCGAGGGACTGCAGCTAGGCAAGCAATGCTAAGCAGTGAAATATGAGGGAGGCATGCCGGCTATATATACCCCTACATGTAGGCAGCCCACTGGAGCAAAGGACCTCCACGACTGGGAAAAATACCCAGGACAATAAATGGGGAATAAAAATGGGTAAAATACATGTGAGGGGTGACCAGCCCCTCATACTAACCTGGTCAGTCCTAGAGGCTAAAATAGGACACCAAATAGGAAGCCAGCAAGTAGGGGATGATATCTAACAGAAGCGGTGTCAATGGGAACACGCATCTCCGTAAGAAGTTGACGAAGATACATAGCCTCAGTGGTGGCGTCATAGAGGGCCCGGTATTCGGCCTCAGTGGAAGAACCTACAACGATATCCTGCTTCTTGCTAGACCAAGAGAAAGGAGCAAATCCAAGGGAGTACAAATAACCACTATGAGAACGCCGGCAATCGAAATCACTGGCCCAGTCGGAGTCCGTGTAACCACGCAGGGTGATCCCACGACTGTAGTGAAGTCCATACATATAGGTACCTGCTAGATAGCGAACAACCCTCATTGTTCAACTCCAATGTGGCCCCTTAGGAGCATTGAAATACTGACTTAAAATGGATGTGCAATAGAAAATGTCAAGTCGAGAATTTGTGAGCCATAAAAGTTTCCCAACCACTTGGCAGTAGGCTCACTCTTCATGTGGAGGTGAGTCCACTTCCTTTGATAGTTTGATGGTGGGATCCAATGGGGTAGCCACAGGGATAGCACCATCAAGAAAGTAGGAAGCGATAAGTTGAAGACAGTACTTTTGTTGGGACACAAAAATACCATAAGGATGTTGGACCACCTCCATGCCAAGGAAATATGAGAGAAGCCGAGATCAGTCATCTCAAAAGTTTGTCTCAGTTGTGCTGTAACACGCGGAAGCTCTGGGAGTCTTCTTTCAGCACTGAACACCATCTAGAACATGCTGATGGAAAAACGCAGACAGAAGGGGGAGTAGAGAGAGAGAGAGATAGCTGGAAATTCAGTATATTCTTATGGTACAAAAAGGTACCTACATCTACAGCCATAGGTTGCCTTACATAAAAGGTGGAATACACCAAAATCTGTCCTAAACTAGGACCCATTCCCTAGTGGAATGAACGATTCTATCAATGAGCACATGGGCCTATTTATAGGCTTCTTGGACCAAAGGAGAACTGGCCGACCAGCAGTCGGCCAGCCGACTGGACAACAATATCATATCCTTTGATGCACCTGCAGCCGCCTCATCTGGTTCAGCCGACAGGACCCTCCTTGCAGCCGACACGTTCTCTTGCAGCCGACAGATCTTCTGGTTCTTCTCCAAGTCCACACTAGCCACTTCTGCACCCTATGCTCCAACTTCTACTTCTAAATGCTCTTTTTCTAGCTGCCCCTTCTGGATTAGCTGAGGAACATGTCCATGGCATACTTGCACATGACATCCCCCTCTGCTAAACTTGATGACGGGATTCCAACTTTTTCCTTGGATGACTAGAGTCCCTCTGTCATCCATCCATCTCTGGCAACCCTTTTTCACTAAAAACCCGGCCCGGTCTCCAAAACCACTCTGACTCTGAATAATATCTATGCATCTGTTCCATCCAGTCCCCAATCCGTTCGTGCCCTGACTCTGAACACTGTCTTGGTCTTCATTCCTGAGAAAAGAGTGTGGCAATCTCACATCACCCCTTGGAGGATAATCCTCCCTTGGGACCGTTGCCCGAGAACCTATCTGGCTCACAGGACTGCCATCCCCTCTAGCTTTGTGGAACACCACCAACAAACCTCCTGGGAGCTCTTCCCGATCTTGTGTTCCTTGCCTTGGGCTTCGTACCCGTGTACTTTCCTGTACCTTGGACCTGTACACCATCATATGGGACTGAATCAGTGTTTTAGCTTTGTTGAGCCTGATGCTCTGATACCAATGTAACACGCGGAAGCTCTGGGAGTCTTCTTTCAGCCCTAAACACCATCTAGAACATGCTGATGCAAAAACGCAGACAGAAGGGAGAGTAGAGAGAGAGAGAGCTGGAAATTCAGTATATTCTTATGGTACAAAAAGGTACCTACATCTACAGCCATAGGCTGCCTTACATAAAAGGTGGAATACACCAAAATCTATCCTAAACTAGGACCCATTCCCTAGTGGAATGAATGATTCTATCAATGAGCACATGGGCCTATTTATAGGCTTCTTGGACCAAAGGAGAACTGGCCGACCAGCAGTCGGCCAGCCGACTGGACAGGACAACAATATCATATCCTTTGATGCGCCTGCAGCCGCCTCATCTGGTTGCCGACAGGTTCTCTTGCAGCCGACAGATCTTCTGGTTCTTCTCCAAGTCCACACTAGCCACTTCTGCACCCTATGCTCCAACTTCTGGTTCTAAATGCTCTTTTTCTGGCTGCCCTTCTGGATTAGCTGAGAAACATGTCCATGGCATACTTGCACATGACATGTGCCATGATATCAGCCACTTTGATTTGATGCGAACCAGAAATGATGAGGTCATTGACATACAGAACTAGGTAGCAAACCCCTTGATCTGTGTGGATATAGATATTGGGATCACAGTGAGATTGTTGAAAACCTTGGCTGCAAAAAAAATTGTCAATGTGATGACACCACGCTCGAGGGGCTTGCTTAAGCCCATAAAGAGCTTTATGCAGGCGGAAGACTTTGTCCTCGTACCCATGGAGCAGGAAACACGGAGGTTGGTCAACATATACCTCTTCCTCGAGAATGCCATTGAGAAAGGCACTCTTGACATCCATCTGATAGACTGGCCATGTGTGGTGAGCGGCTAAATTGAGTAAGAGACGGATTGTTGTCATTCGAGCGATAGGTGCAAAGGTCTCGTCGAAGTCAATGCCTTCTTTTTGGCGAAAACCTTGCACCACAAGCCAGGCTTTGTATTTGTCTAAGGTACCATCGGCTTTAAATTTGGTGCGGAAGATCCATTTTCTCCCAATGACCTTTCTATGACAAGGGCGATCCACAAGGGACCACGTGCCATTACGATCAATGCTTTCAAGTTCTTGTTCCATAGCCTGTTTCCAAGCTAGCTATTGGATAGCATCTTTCCATGATGTTGGCTCATCAAGCGCCAAATAGTCTACGGAGTAAACAAAGGCAAATGAGGCACGAGGAGTGAGCCTGGTGGACCGACGAGGACCGTCCAAGGGGGTATCATGGGGAAGCATACCAGAATCACGCATGGTCTGTTGGTACCAGCGGGGTACAGGGTAGCGTGGCTGTCAGGAGGAGGAAGCCTCCTCAAGAGGCGAAGTTATAGTTGACTAATTGGGTTCATGTAGCACAATCGGAGATTCTTGTTCAGTTGGTATGGGCACCAAAAGGCGAAGTAAATCCCACGCATCAAAGACAATGTCTCGACGAACGAAGACTTTGTTTGATCTTGGATCAAAAACTGTGTAAGCCTTTGATTCAGACGAGTAGCCCACAAAAATGAGCAACTCACTCCTTGGCTCAAGCTTGCCCCTTGTGTCATTCGGAGTGTGAGTGTACGCATGACATCCAAAGACACGGAAATGGGAAACAGTTGGTTATTCACCATAAAATGCCTCAAATGGGATCCTGTGAGGAATGGCGATCACGGGACAACGGTTCAAAAGGTACACCAAAGTGTTGACCGATTCTAACCAAGGCGTTGAGGCTGCTCAGCAAAGCATGGAGCATGCCATATCCATCACAGTTCGGTTCTTGCGCTTGACCACTCCATTTTGTGAGGGGGAGTTGGTGGAGGTGAGTTGGCGTTGAATGCCCTGTTCTTGCAAGAACTCAGTAAATTGATGGGAGATAAACTCACCACCATTGTCACTGCAAGCAATCCCAATTGAGACGCCCATTTGATTAGTGACTAACCGAACCCACGTGGAAAAGTATTGGAAGGCGTCTGATTTATGCTTCAAGAAATACACCCACATGTACCTCGAATAATCATCAACAATTAGCATGTAGTAGAGAGATCCATTCAAGGAGGGGGTTGGGGATTGCACACTTAAGTCGAAATGAATCAACTTGAGGATACCCTAAGCACAATGAGTAGCATGATGCGGGAACGATGAGCGATGTTGTTTACCCATTTGACATGGCTAGTAAACATCCTTTGTCAGTTTGAGGCTATGTATTCCTTCAACTAACTCGTCTCGTGACAACTCATAAAGTGTGTCATAGGGCAGGTGACCATAGCGAAAGTGCCATAGTCGTTCAATGTTTGAAGGTGCTCTGGTCACATAGGCACAAACCCGATGAAACTCAAAACCTTCGGAAGATGGCTCAGATAAAAAAGTAGACATCCGGTACAAGCCATACTTTTTTGCCTGGCCGCGGGCAACAACAAGACCGGTAGTCTCATCAATTACCTCTACAACTCGCTTGTTGAAGTAAACTCCACAATCGAGTTGAGCCAGCTGGGATACAAAAAGTAAATTGAGGCCCAAGTTAGGAACAAGATAGACATTGTCCAATGTTGCCTGATTGGGGCCTGTGTTGGTGTCAAATAAAACGGTGCCAACAGATTTGATGGGCATCAGTGTGTTGTTGCCACATCGAACTTCATCCTTAGCAGGTCACTAAGAGATGAAAATGTCAGCATTTCGGTTCATATGGTGAGTAGCTCCAATGTCAACTACCCAAGTGACCGGATGGCCACAAGGAAGTGTTGGGTGGGCTTCGATGATGGGCACAAAACGATCAACAGGTAATTGACAAATTTGAATGAGGGCGGACGCTTCCACGCGTGGGCTGCCTCGTCTAGGTTGTTGTTTCTTCGTCCTTCTAGAAGAGTAATCAACCTCAAATGTGACCTGAGCAACATTGGCCGAGGGATCGAGCTGTGGTGTAAGGCACAGAACATCATGTGACATGTGAGAGCTTATGACCGTAGTAATCACAACCTTAAGTCTAACTAAACTGCACTTAATGGTGTTTAAGAGATAGACAAATATGTGTCAATGCAATGCAGCTATATTAGATGAATGAATGCGGTTACAATGAGATCCAAATGGATCTATACTGCTGAATATGCTGCCTATATGCTGAATATGCGGGATGAACTGAATGAACTGCTGTCCACTATCTTTCCCTTGTCTCCTGGGAAGGAAACGCTGAAGGGATGCTTTGGAACAGATGCTGAATGCTAACCTGATGATGAAACGCAGAACTGATGGGCTGAACTGAGCTGAATGTTGCTGCGTTTGCTGAAGATGAATGCTGATGATGATGCGTTACTGATATGCTGATGCGTTGGCTGGTTCTGCTGCTCCCAATGCTTCCTGGAGGAGATGCGTTGGAGAACACACTGCTGAATGCTTGAATGATGAGCTTGCTATCCTGAATGGAGAGGCGCCTGAATATATATGGGTGAGAGGGCTGGTCGGCCAGCATTAATGCAATCGGCCAGCACTGTAAGGCTCATATCTCCCATAAAATACCAATAAAGCCAGTCGGCTGCCTCATAAATGCCTATAAAATTGCATAAATGCCTGAATAATGCCTGATAAAATCCTGATGATGCTAATGATGCTAGAATGATGCCATGTCACTGTACACCTGGCTGGTGTGCACGTGACATTCCCCGCTGCTAAACTGTTGCTGTGTGGTATACCTGGCAACCTTCGACTCCTCTATGGTCCTTCTCCTCCGAACCATTGCCCCCCTTCTGTCTTTTGCTGGGACTGAGGCCGTCTGCAGGAGTGAAATCCTTTGAGCCAAGACTCCATGTACTGCGGGAACTGAATGGCAAATACCTAAGTCACCCCTGACCTGCCTCTGGAAACCTTTCACCTACCATCTCCGTCGTACCTGAAGCTCTGAACCTCCTGAGGCAATGTTGGAGCAAACTTCCGTCTTGTGTGGAAGAGAAACCCCCTGCTGCTGCCAGTTGAAGCCCGAAACTTATGTCCTCCTTTGATGATGGATGTCATTCTTCCCTGAGAGTTCATGGGCAACATGTATGCAAGACTGACTGCTAGGATGACTGCTAAGATGACTATTATGCAAGCCATGTGCAACCCTATATGCTGTGCAAGAATGCAGATGGATGGGTTACTGATGCAGACCTAAGGGAAAATCCCTAAGGGTGGCTTGCAAAATTTTGAGAACTGGGTTTAACTGTGCGGAAGCGATTAACATGATGTCTGACTGAATGATTGATGGAATGAACATGATCTAAGGCTGGTTACCCTGTAACGCTCTAATACCAATGTGACATGTGAGAGCTTATGACCGTAGTAATCACAACCTTAGTCTAACTAAACTGCACTTAATGGTGTTTAAGAGATAGACAAATATGTGTCAATGCAATGCAGCTATATTAGATGAATGAATGCGGTTACAATGAGATCCAAACGGATCTATACTGCTGAATATGCTGCCTATATGCTGAATATGCGGGATGAACTGAATGAACTGCTGTCCACTATCTTTCCCTTGTCTCCTGGGAAGGAAACGTTGAAGGGATGCTTTGGAACAGATGCTGAATGCTGACCTGATGATGAAACGCAGAACTGATGGGCTGAACTGAGCTGAATGTTGCTGCGTTTGCTGAAGATGAATGCTGATGATGATGCGTTACTGATATGCTGATGCGTTGGCTGGTTCTGCTGCTCCCAATGCTTCCTGGAGGAGATGCATTGGAGAACACACTGCTGAATGCTTGAATGATGAGCTTGCTATCCTGAATGGAGAGGCGCCTGAATATATATGGGTGAGAGGGCTGGTCGGCCAGCATTAATGCAGTCGGCCAGTACTGTAAGGCTCATATCTCCCATAAAATACCAATAAAGCCAGTCGGCTGCCTCATAAATGCCTATAAAATTGCATAAATGCCTAAATAATGCCTGATAAAATCCTGATGATGCTGATGATGCTAGAATGATGCCATGTCACTGTACACCTGGCTGGTGTGCACGTGACACATCAGGTAACTGACAAATTTGAACGAGAGCGGACACTTCCACGCATGGGCTGCCTCGTCTAGGTGGTTGTTTCTTCGTCCTTCTGGAAGAGAAATCAACCTCAAATGTGACCTGAGCGACATTGGCCAAGGGATCGAGATGTGGTGTAAGAGATGGCCAATCAGACATCTCTTCAAGGGTGGTAAAAGAAATTGAGTGGGTGGGGGGGCCTTGAGCGACTTGACGAGTGGGTCACCACGGAGATGATCTAGGCCAATTCATATCATTGCCTTGTTGCAGGGTCCTCAGAGGGGAACCCTGCAAAGTAGGTGCGGGATTATTACCCCCTCTTGATCGCCAATTAGGAGCATTACCACCACCTTGGTTGTTTTGGCGATTCAAGTTAGTGGGGTTGTTACCTCTGTTTTCCTTCGCTTTAATGCCACACTCATCATCAACATGACCAGGAATTTGACAATGAGTGCAAAATCTATTCTTTTTAGGAATATTTTGCCAGTAGAGAGTGAGTGTTTAGGCAAGGTTTTTTTGATCAGTGTTGTTGCCTGGAGGTTTGCCTTGATTACCTGAGTTGCTGTTCCCCTTTCCTTGCTACCCTTGTTGAGTAGAGGTGGTATTGGACACAAGGTCCCCCTCTTAAGTATGCAACCAAGCGAAGCGCAAGTGTTGGCACTCACACTCATATAGATTAGGCATAGGTTCTAGACTAATGGTCTATGTGACAAAAGAAAAGAAACTAGAAGGCAACTTGTTCAGTAAAGTGATCACCTGGTCTTCTTGAGACTTGGCGAAACCAGTGGTGGCGTATTCCGCGTTAAGGCGTCGGTATTCAACAACCTTCACGGTCAGGTCATCACTCTCTTTTATAGAGAAAAGTTGGATTTGATGTTTGAGATCAATGCGGCGCGTGCGATCACGTGCTGCATCTCTCTCTGCAAGGTGTGCCCATCTGTCTCAGAGACAGGGGAACTGCTAGAGTTGTGAATGAAACTCTAGCAGAAGGCCATGCATGAGCTCCACTATGGCAATGGCATTCCTAGCCTCCCAATAGCGGATGACATCAAGAGATGCTAGTGAGGGGTAGGGTTTTGGTTCAAGTCCCTTCACCAGGTTCCAGGAACCTTGAGAAGGGAAAACCTATTTCATAAGATTAGCCCAGGTTGTGTAATTAGACCCATTGAAACGAGTCTTTTCTGTGAAAGCATTTCTAGACATAGAGACGTGAAAGGAAGATGGGGGAGTCCAGGAAGGCTGGTACCCATACCCGGAGTGTAAAGGGTGTGGAGGAATTCCAAAAAATCCACTAATACCAAGATAGGTGTAGGACCTGGAGAGGGTACTCCATAAGATGGAATAAAAGGTTGGGCACTCAGCATAGGTGGAATACCTAGCTGAGGCACAAATCCTTGAGTGGACACGTAAGCAAGAAAAGCATTATGGCCAGAGATGGATTGGTAAATTACCTGATATCCCGGAATGCTGGATGGCACCGCAGTGCCAGCACCCGGCTGTACGCCACCCGCTAACAACAAGAAACGGAAAAAAAAAACAATTCTCTCTCTCTTACGCACAGCGCCCTACAAGGCTTCCTTCTCTCCTTGCCAAAAACAAAACTCTCTTCACTTGCCATCCTTCATGACCCACTTCTTGACCACCACACTCCTACACGGGTTCCAGCGATGCAAAGAAAACAACAGTTTTGAAATCCGAAAAAAAAAAAACAGGCTATGACATGAACTCATACCTTGCCTTTGATCTTCTCTTCTCTACCTACCGACTTGCACGCCCTTGAGGCAAGCTCTGATACCACTATCAAATCCCTAAGGGTCTCCTCAAAGAGCAAACCTGCAAAACAAACCCAAAACCTACAAAACAAAGCCATAAACCGTAAAGGGGGTGCAGGCCTGACTCACCACCCAACCATGACAGTTGTGGGCAAAGCCCACAAGACCTGGTTATCCCCACCGAGTCACGAGCTGAGCTAACTAGCTAGACGTACCAACCAATCTCTACTCCATGACGTCCCATACCGCCACGGAGCTACCCTCACAGGCCTTGAGACTACTGCCAGCCTCAGCTGCATGAAGCAGATTAACGTCTGCACTAGATCTAGGCTCCTAACCACAAAGCTCTCGCATAGCCTCGCGAGACACTGACTAACTGACTGACCCGGGCCACCCTTTTATAGGCTCTTGGCCGGCCACCGGGCGCCCGCCCGTCAGTCCATCCCTCACCCAGCTCACCAATCAGCCTACCTAGCTCCAAGCCACCCCAAGCCTCGAAGCTAGTCTTGTATGCGTGCTCCACATGGTAGATACACTCTGTGCACATGACAATCTGTCACACTACACCTCAATGCATGGGTGCATGTGACAAATATATTTCAGCTTGTATGTTATATGTTAATTGCATGTTTCAAATCAAACCAGGAAGCGTTTTACATTGGTGCGTGCACATGAATGAAGTGTCAATGACTGGGTTGCATTGGAGTGGGCTAGAAAAGTGCTCTGGAGCTAAATGGCAAAAGTGGGGATCCCTTAAACACAGCTGGCAACCCAAATACTGACAGAGCAGCTTAGTGTCCCAGATTGGGCAGCCTTCTGCTCTCTTGCATGATGCTCCCCTGCTACCAAACAGTCTCTAGCAGCTTTCCTGCAGCCTGCTCTATTTATCTCCCAAGTGATCTTCATGCTTTTTCTCCTGCCCCTACTCCTACAGCTGATGCATTGATCACAGCAGGGATTCCCAGAAATGTAATCCTTTGGTGTTTTGCCAAACTCGCGAGAAATGGTGCTTTCTCAGTTTCTCTCATGGCTATCTTTCCTCCCTTTGATGAGCCTCACATTATGCCCTAATTTATAGACGAACTCACTGTTCTCTGTTGGCCACCTTTCCTCCCTTTTGCAAGCCTCCCTTTTAGCTGAAACCTCCTCCTAGGACCATGCTCCTCAGCTACTCTATGCAACCTAGCCATAGCTCAATATGGTCATCATGACACATGTATCTACTGAATACTCTTACTGCCTGCTTTCCCACCCAGCCTTCTTCCAGGCGCCCTGCCTGGTCTACCTCTGCTGATAACCTTTTGGGATGCCCTATATAGCATGAAGCCTAGGGCAAGGCTCCCAACTGTCCAACTTGGCTTCCCCTCATCAAATTCTAACACTTGCCCTCAACATCCACTCAGTCTAAACATGATGCAGGACTCCAGTTGATCTATCCTAAAACCTTCCTGAAACCTGCCATGTGACAGGAGCGAAACCATACCGACCTCATCTGCCCCGGGTGGATGGAAGGAAGAACCACAGATAGACTTCTCCAACTTTACAGAGCCAATGAAGAGACCATCCTGGCCTGCCTCCTATGCCATGAAGAAAATTTTTTGGATGCTCCTGTGCAGCTCAAAATTCCTTTCATGGGATCTCCATACGAGATTTGTCAAATGTGATATGCTGGTAAGCTACTAATTAACTTCTGTCTAGAGGGCCAGGGGAAATGGACTCTATAGTGGGTGCAGACTGCGTCTCTCGGATAATGTGAAACGTGAAATGGCGATCATCCTTGCAATGAAATGCGGCTATCTCATGCAACGTAGCTCTAGGTACTGAAGCTCAGACCTGTAATCCATTGGCAATGAATCTTGCATTCGTCTCTAAACTTGCTGGGCATCCTCTTTAAATCCCTTCAGGTGCTTAGCACGGAAGACATGCAGAGACACAAGAGGCCATACAGAGTAAGAAAGCTCTCGGGTGTAAACTTGCCCCATAATTTGATGTATGCAAGTGAGTGCATATTAGCCCATATGACATAATTTTAAATAACTCTTTCTTTTTTCTTTTTCCTTTCCGTAACGTTTCCTTTTTGTTTTGATACTGGAGGGCAAGCTGAATCACTTTTTTAAGGAATTTATTTTCCAATTATATTTTGGGCATTCTAACCGGAATTAGACAGCGATTGACCTCATCATTCGAGGTGAGCATTGCTAACAATATTGGGTTCAAACAGCGTGGATTGGAGAGTGCCCAAATCTTAGGAAAAATATTATCAAATTTGGGTTGAGACTTGCAAATGCTAACAATGCCCGGATCAAACAGCGTGGATTGAAGAGGGCAAGCTAAATGCCCAAAATATCAAATTTCGGAAAAATCGAGATCCGTTGATGCCAATTGATCTGTTTGATTTAGAAATGAACAGCGAAGGAAGAGAAGGGCACTCACCATGGCCAAGTTTAATGGTGCTTTGGTCGAGAGAGAAGCTCAGCAGAGTCCATCCTGCCACTTGGGTCCGGCCATAGCACGTCCTAATGTGTGTTTTTCCTCTCGAAAACACTTTGTAAAAATACACTTTCGTAGCCGGACAAATCCATATTTTTCACACGGTGTGTGATGGTGGTGGGCAGCAGATGAAGATGGGCGGCCACCCTAATTTCTTCCATCATTGTCAATAAAAGTTAAGTATTCACACATAAGTAACGCCTAAAAGTTAAGTATTCACACATACGTAACGTCCCTAAGACCCTAAACACACGCAACAACACGCTTGCCCATCCACCATTAGTCAAAATAATCACCGTGGGTCGGTAAAGAAAGGAGGAGCCTCCTGAGCTATACATTAGAGAAGGTTATATGGGTGTCTAATAAGAATATATGAGATTAGAAGCCGTGAAAGCCTGCGGCTAAATATAAATTGCAATGAATGCCCTATAAAGCCATTCGTTAAGATAGAAATCTTTCTAGTTGGGTAACATGACCTGTTCACAGGTTAAGACACTGAGTCGCATCTGTGCACTCATTAGCCCAACAGTAGCACCTGTGCCTATCTAGTGGAAGATATAGGGTTCGAATCTACCTTAATGGCATCTAAAATTCAATACCCTCTCTTGTGGTTTTTATTCTTTTTAAGAATGGGCTCATGATGCAGTTGTATTGTCTTTAAGAATGGGCTCATGAAGCAGTTTATTATAGATTTTCACCAGTGATGATGGCTCATATTTTGTAGTTTGGTGGCTTCAAGCTATGTGTGTGTGTGTGTGTGTGTGTGTGTGTGTGTGTGTGTGTGTGTGTGTGTGTGAGAGAGAGAGAGAGAGAGAGAGAGAGAGGATCAAATTAGAGAGCTGGGGAGGGGAAAGAGAGAGAGGGTCAAATTAGAGAGCTACAGTTGGACGGTAGGGAATGGTTTATCATCACCAATGCGGATGACTCAATTGTACCGTTGGAGGCCTTGATTCTTATTTTGATATTTGTTGATGCGTCTCAGTTCAAAATGCAATATCCTCAAATCTAGACTGATCAATCTCTCAGATGATGAGGCCTTTGACATGCATAGATGGGGCTATAGGGTGCTAAACAAAGAAGACGTTTTCAAACATATGTTGGGTTGTCCTGTGGATGTGGAAGCTTCTGGTAAAGACTTGGTAGATTGGGTAATCACATTTGGTCAACATTGCTTTCAACATAATGTCATCCCTTTTGTACCACCATTTGTGACCACGCAAAGCCCTTGATAATATAAGATTATGGGATTTAGTCAAGACCACAACATGTGCATTGTTGGTAAAGATGGATATTAGCTTTACTAGCTTTTGGGCCCTTGGACATGCCATGGGTGATCAGGCATTATAAATATGAAGCCATGAATATAATAAATTTTGAGTAATGAGAAAAAGGGAAAATCCAATTAATCTAGTGCTCTTGTATGGTTAAGGCTTGCTACCTGCTTGTTTTCTTCTTGTTGATTGCATGCTTGTTGTGGATTGCAAGTGCATGCTTGATGGGTTTACTTGTGATTACTTCCCATATAGATTAGATTTCTTTCCACCATCTTGCATTACACCATTAAGCATTGAGTAGAGATTGAGTCTTTTCCATAGCTCTCTCCTCCTTGCTCATTACCCATTTGCAAAGGCTCTTGCAACAATGACACCATTGGCGGTAAGGTAGAAAACCCTAGCTTCACCACAAGAGAGGGTTGTCTCCCAAGATAGTTAAGAGTGCAAACCACTGTGACCCTTGAATTCTCATTTCTTCCCCTCATGCAAGAAAAGACGTGTAAGGCGAGAGTGATCCCTAAATGGTGAACCTCTTTAGCACCACTGCTAGGGAGACACTTTGGCTTAGGGCTCCCTTGCATTTTCTTTTATGAATGGTGATCAAAGTTGCCCGATGGTTTGGATGCAAATCCACTAGTTTTGTGAACTAGTGTGTTTGTTTTTGTTGTCTTTTTTGTTTGATTTTGGTGCAATGGAGCAATGCGGAGGTTATCAAAGAGTTGAAGTTAAGTTCATGACCTTTTCCATTGATTTCAAGCCTCTTTTAAGTTTCTTTTTTTTTCCATTAGCCTAGAGTAAAATCTTTACTTTTTTCTTAAGCTTTGTAGTTTTTTAGGAGAACAAGTACATGGCAAGCTTAGCATTTCAATTTTCAGTCCCGTAGTCATTTTTTTTAAAACCCAAAAAAAGAGTCCAAAAAAATCCCTTAATATTCACCAATTTGCACTAATGTACTAGATATTACAATTAGTGAGTGATTAGGAGAGAATAATCATTTAAAACCCCAAAAATTGAGCTTAATGGGCATAATTGATCACATGGGAATGTTTAAGAAGTTCATTATAGTGTTCCCCACTCAATTTTATCATAAAACACAATCATTTTGCACAAATGTTACATTTAGATGCATAATTAAGCCTCTTTGTGCTTCAAACGACCTAGTTTTAGGACAGTAATTTAATTAGTAATTAAGTGGCTTAGCAATTGAATCGCTAAAACAAACTCCCAAAACTCTCCATCCAAAATCTTATCCAATTGGTAGTAATTGCAACTCGATCAACAAAAAGATTAGCTATCTCCCATCCCAATCAGCAAAAAGATTATATCCTTAACCTTTTGCTAGATTTGGAGGAATTGTTAAATCAGTAGGCACCTCTAATTTTGGAGGAATCCCCCGTCGTTAAGAACTAGTCTCCAAATTTGAACCAAAAAGATTGGAGAATATTGGTTAGAGACATGGAAAGTTACATTACCATAAGTAGAGACATGGAAAGTTACATTACCATAAGTAGTGAATGAGGATTGAAGTTGAAAAAAGGGAGTTACAACTACTTGGGAATTTAAAATCCAAAAAGTAATCGTGAACTCCACTTGGCCCAAACATGATGCTCTAGGAATGCACTTCTTATGTGAAAATTTTCGCTTGTGAATGAGCAAAAAATTAAACCTCCCCCTTCTCGCTCATTTTCCCTTTTACTCTTCTCTCTCCTCCTTTCTCCCTCACTACCCTCTCTTGTCCTGTCTTTTTATGTTTATTAGTATTTTATTTTACTCTCTTGTTTTTTCTTTCTTTCTTTCTCTCCATCTTTTTCCTCTTCTCTCTCACTTCTCCTTGGTTTTCTCTTTCTTTCATTCTTTCTTTTTATTTAACCAAAAACAAGAGAACACAAATTTTAGGCTAGCAGTTTCTAGTGAGCATTTGCCAAAAGTGGCGAGCAAATTCTTAAACTTACTCTCTCTCTCTCTCTCTCTCTCTCTCTCTCTCTCACACACACACACACACACACACACACACACATCCCTCCTCTATCCCGCTCTCTCTAGTCTCTCTCTCTATGAGCTAGATGCCCCCCCAACATGACATGCTCCCATCACAAAGGCCTAACCCTCTTTCTACCCTCAGATTGGTTGTGGAGGGATCATAGTATTATCATCTACTATTTGGATGTATACACACATTGGTGTTTTTTTTTCCATTTCAATTCTTCCATGGCTCGGTATATCCATGGTACCATCTGCTATTTGGATGTATACATACATTGGTGTTTTTTTTTCACATTTCAATTCTTCCATAGCTCGGTATACCCATGGTACCATTGTATTACCTATGGTCTCATAGGCCATTGGGACCTTGCATAGACATTATTATAGCTTTCTTTCTCTCTCTCTCTCTCTCTCTCTCTCTCTCTCTCTCTCTCTCTCACACACACACACACACACACACAGACAACCACCTCTCTCTTTTCTCTCTCTCTCTCTCTCTCTCTCTCTCTCTCTTACCTACTGGGTCAAAGATTCACTTTGATGTCAGATCATCAGAGCTTAAAGTGGATCTTCACTTAGAAGGATCTCAACATGCACCAAAGAAGGTGGATGCAGACCCTGCAGGAATTTGATTTTGAAATCAAGTACCACCCAAGCAAAGAAAATGTGGTAGCAGATGCCCTCAGCAAAAAAGCCTCCTTGCTTGCAATCATAGTGGTGTCAAATCCATTGATTAA